>NC_083601.1:0-313416 GCF_029168945.1 Cannabis sativa | reverse complement strand
GCCTAGCCAAGACCGTTGTGCATCACTTTTCTCTTGGACACGTTGAGAGAAAAATTAGTTTTCTTGAACTAACGATCGTTTTAATCGAAATAGTGAAAATCTCACATTTCTGATAGTGGTACCCCTTTGTGAAATGTGGCCCAGACCAATCTCGAAATATTTTTTGCCACTAGTCACAATCAATTTGGACTACTAAGAAATGAATATGAAGAATGTTTTTGGGTTAAAATTTGTTTAAATGGCCCCCTAATTGAAAATATTCTTCTTTTCAGGGGAAATTTTAACAAGTTTTTTCCTTACTCTTACACTCGTTAGTTATATGTTAAAATCTCGACCTACACATCTCCAAAGATCATGAAATTTCACGGGGGCCTAGCCAAGACCGTTGTGCATCACTTTTCTCTTGGACACGTTGAGAGAAAAATTAGTTTTCTTGCACTAACGATCGTTTTAATCGAAATAGTGAAAATCTCACATTTCTGATAGTGGTACCCCTTTGTGAAATATGGCCCGGACCAATCTCGGAATATTTTTTGCCACTAATCACAATCAATTTGTACTACTAAAAAATGAATATGAAGAATGGTTTTGGGATAAAATTTGTTGAAATGGCCCCCTAATTGAAAATATTCTTCTTTTCAGGGGAAATTTTAACAAGTTTTTTCCTTACTCTTACACTCGTTAGTTATATGTTAAAATCTCAACCTACACATCTCCAAAGATCATGACATTTCACGGGGCCTAGCCAAGAGCAGATTTGTGCATCACTTTTCTCTTGGACACGTTGAGAGAAAAATTAGTGTTCTTGCACTAACGATCGTTTTAATCGAAATAGTGAAAATCTCACATTTCTGATAGTGGTACCCCTTTGTGAAATGTGGCCCAGACCAATCTCGAAATATTTTTTGCCACTAGTCACAATCAATTTGGACTACTAAGAAATGAATATGAAGAATGGTTTTGGGTTAAAATTTGTTGAAATGGCCCCCTAATTGAAAATATTCTTCTTTTCAGGGGAAATTTTTACAAGTTTTTTCCTTACTCTTACACTCGTTAGTTATCTGTTAAAATCTCAACCTACACATCTCCAATGATCATGAAATTTTACGGGGGCCTAGCCAAGACCGTTGTGCATCACTTTTCTCTTGGACACATTGAGAGAAAAAATAGTTTTCTTGCACTAACGATCGTTTTAATCGAAATAGTGAAAATCTCACATTTCTGATAGTGGTACCCCTTTGTGAAATGTGGCCCGGACCAATCTCGGAATATTTTTTGCCACTAGTCACAATCAATTTGTACTACTAAGAAATGAATATGAAGAATGGTTTTGGGTTAAAATTTGTTGAAATGGCCCCCTAATTGAAAATATTCTTTTTTTCAGAGGAAATTTTAACAAGTTTTTTCCTTACTCTTACACTCGTTAGTTATATGTTAAAATCTCAACCTACACATCTCCAAAGATCATGAAATTTGACGGGGGCATAGCCAAGACCGTTGTGCATCACTTTTCTCTTGGACACGTTGAGAGAAAAATTAGTTTTCTTGCACTAACGATCGTTTTAATCGAAATAGTTAAAATCTCACATTTCTGATAGTGGTACCCCTTTGTGAAATGTGGCCCGGACCAATCTCGGAATATTTTTTGCCACTAATCACAATCAATTTGTACTACTAAAAAATGAATATGAAGAATGGTTTTGGGATAAAATTTGTTGAAATGGCCCCCCAATTGAAAATATTCTTCTTTTCAGGGGAAATTTTAACAAGTTTTTTCCTTACTCTTACACTCGTTAGTTATATGTTAAAATCTCAACCTACACATCTCCAAAGATCATGAAATTTCACGGGGGCCTAGCCAAGACCGTTGTGCATCACTTTTCTCTTGGACACGTTGAGAGAAAAATTAGTTTTCTTGAACTAACGATCGTTTTAATCGAAATAGTGAAAATCTCACATTTCTGATAGTGGTACCCCTTTGTGAAATGTGGCCCAGACCAATCTCGAAATATTTTTTGCCACTAGTCACAATCAATTTGGACTACTAAGAAATGAATATGAAGAATGTTTTTGGGTTAAAATTTGTTTAAATGGCCCCCTAATTGAAAATATTCTTCTTTTCAGGGGAAATTTTAACAAGTTTTTTCCTTACTCTTACACTCGTTAGTTATTTGCTAAAATCTCGACCTACACATCTCCAAAGATCATGAAATTTCACGGGGGCCTAGCCAAGACTGTTGTGCATCACTTTTCTCTTGGACACGTTGAGAGAAAAATTAGTTTTCTTGCACTAACGATCGTTTTAATCGAAATAGTGAAAATCTCACATTTCTGATAGTGGTACCCCTTTGTGAAATGTGGCCCGGACCAATCTCGGAATATTTTTTGCCACTAATCACAATCAATTTGTACTACTAAAAAATGAATATGAAGAATGGTTTTGGGATAAAATTTGTTGAAATGGCCCCCTAATTGAAAATATTCTTCTTTTCAGGGGAAATTTTAACAAGTTTTTTCCTTACTCTTACACTCGTTAGTTATATGTTAAAATCTCAACCTACACATCTCCAAAGATCATGAAATTTCACGGGGGCCTAGCCAAGACCGTTGTGCATCACTTTTCTCTTGGACACGTTGAGAGAAAAATTAGTGTTCTTGCACTAACGATCGTTTTAATCGAAATAGTGAAAATCTCACATTTCTGATAGTGGTACCCCTTTGTGAAATGTGGCCCAGACCAATCTCGAAATATTTTTTGCCACTAGTCACAATCAATTTGGACTACTAAGAAATGAATATGAAGAATGGTTTTGGGTTAAAATTTGTTGAAATGGCCCCCTAATTGAAAATATTCTTTTTTTCAGAGGAAATTTTAACAAGTTTTTTCGTTACTCTTACACTCGTTAGTTATCTGTTAAAATCTCGACCTACACATCTCCAAAGATCATGAAATTTTACGGGGGCCTAGCCAAGACCGTTGTGCATCACTTTTCTCTTGGACACATTGAGAGAAAAAATAGTTTTCTTGCACTAACGATCGTTTTAATCGAAATAGTGA
This sequence comes from Cannabis sativa, assembly GCF_029168945.1. Lineage (NCBI taxonomy): Eukaryota > Viridiplantae > Streptophyta > Magnoliopsida > Rosales > Cannabaceae > Cannabis > Cannabis sativa. The sequence goes on along the minus strand of NC_083601.1, from coordinate 310,358 downwards.
AAATCTCACATTTCTGATAGTGGTACCCCTTTGTGAAATGTGGCCCGGACCAATCTCGGAATATTTTTTGCCACTAGTCACAATCAATTTGTACTACTAAGAAATGAATATGAAGAATGGTTTTGGGTTAAAATTTGTTGAAATGGCCCCCTAATTGAAAATATTCTTCTTTTCAGGGGAAATTTTAACAAGTTTTTTCCTTACTCTTACACTCGTTAGTTATATGTTAAAATCTCAACCTACACATCTCCAAAGATCATGAAATTTGACGGGGGCCTAGCCAAGACCGTTGTGCATCACTTTTCTCTTGGACACGTTGAGAGAAAAATTAGTTTTCTTGCACTAACGATCGTTTTAATCGAAATAGTTAAAATCTCACATTTCTGATAGTGGTACCCCTTTGTGAAATGTGGCCCGGACCAATCTCGGAATATTTTTTGCCACTAATCACAATCAATTTGTACTACTAACAAATGAATATGAAGAATGGTTTTGGGATAAAATTTGTTGAAATGGCCCCCTAATTGAAAATATTCTTCTTTTCAGGGGAAATTTTAACAAGTTTTTTCCTTACTCTTACACTCGTTAGTTATATGTTAAAATCTCAACCTACACATCTCCAAAGATCATGACATTTCACGGGGCCTAGCCAAGACCGTTGTGCATCACTTTTCTCTTGGACACGTTGAGAGAAAAATTAGTTTTCTTGCACTAACGATCGTTTTAATCGAAATAGTGAAAATCTCACATTTCTGATAGTGGTACCCCTTTGTGAAATGAGGCCTAGACCAATCTCGAAATATTTTTTGCCACTAGTCACAATCAATTTGGACTACTAAGAAATGAATATGAAGAATGTTTTTGGGTTAAAATTTTTTGAAATGGCCCCCTAATTGAAAATATTCTTCTTTTCGGGGGAAATTTTAACAAGTTTTTTTGCTTACTCTTACACTCGTTAGTTATCTTTTAAAATCTCAACCTACACATCTCCAAAGATCATGAAATTTTACGGGGGCCTAGCCAAGACCGTTGTGCATCACTTTTCTCTTGGACACATTGAGAGAAAAAATAGTTTTCTTGCACTAACGATCGTTTTAATCGAAATAGTGAAAATCTCACATTTCTGATAGTGGTACCCCTTTGTGAAATGTGGCCCGGACCAATCTCGGAATATTTTTTGCCACTAATCACAATCAATTTGTACTACTAAGAAATGAATATGAAGATTGGTTTTGGGTTAAAATTTGTTGAAATGGCCCCCTAATTGAAAATATTCTTCTTTCGGGGGAAATTTTAACAAGTTTTTTTGCTTACTCTTACACTCGTTAGTTATCTTTTAAAATCTCAACCTACACATCTCCAAAGATCATGAAATCTGACGGGGGCCTAGCCAACACCGTTGTGCATCACTTTTCTATTGGACACGTTGAGAGAAAAATTAGTTTTCTTGCACTAACAATCATTTTAATCGAAATAGTGAAAATCTCACATTTCTGATAGTGGTACCCCTTTGTGAAATGTGGCCCGGACCAATCTCGGAATATTTTTTGCCACTAATCACAATGAATTTTTACTACTAAGAAATGAATATGAAGATTGGTTTTGGGTTAAAATTTGTTGAAATGGCCCCCTAATTGAAAATATTCTTCTTTTCGGGGGAAATTTTTACAAGTTTTTTCCTTACTCTTACACTCGTTAGTTATCTGTTAAAATCTCGACCTACACATCTCCAAAGATCATGAAATTTCACGGGGGCCTAGCCAAGACCGTTGTGCATCACTTTTCTCTTGGACATGTTGAGAGAAAAATTAGTTTTCTTGCACTAATAATTATTTTAATCGAAATAGTGAAAATCTCACATTTCTGATAATGGTACCCCTTTGTGAAATGTGGCCCGGACCAATCTCGGAATATTTTTTGCCACTAGTCACAATGAATTTGTACTACTAAGAAATGAATATGAAGATTGGTTTTGGGTTAAAATTTGTTGAAATGGCCCCCTAATTGAAAATATTCTTCTTTTCAGGGGAAATTTTACCAAGTTTTTTCCTTACTCTTACACTCGTTAGTTATGTGTTAAAATCTCAACCTACACATCTCCAAAGATCATGAAATTTAACGGGGGCCTAGCCAAGACCGTTGTGCATCACTTTTCTCTTGGACACGTTGAGAGAAAAATTAGTTTTCTTGCACTAACGATCGTTTTAATCAAAATAGTGAAAATCTCACATTTCTGATAGTAGTACCCCTTTGTGAAATGTGGCCCGGACCAATCTCGGAATATTTTTTGCCACTAATCACAATCAATTTGTACTACTAAGAAATGAATATGAAGATTGGTATTGGGTTAAAATTTGTTGAAATGGCCCCCTAATTGAAAATATTCTTCTTTTTGGGGGAAATTTTAACAAGTATTTTCCTTACTCTTACACTCGTTAGTTATCTGTTAAAATCTCGACCTACACATCTCCAAAGATCATGAAATTTCACGGGGGCCTAGCCAAGACCGTTGTGCATCACTTTTCTCTTGGATAGGTTGAGAGAAAAATTAGTTTTCTTGCACTAACAATCATTTTAATCGAAATAGTGAAAATCTCACATGTTTGATAGTGGTACCCCTTTGTGAAATGTGGCCCGGACCAATCTCGGAATATTTTTTGCCACTAGTCACAATGAATTTGTACTACTAAGAAATGAATATGAAGATAGGTTTTTGGTTAAAATTTGTTGAAATGGCCCCCTAATTGAAAATATTCTTCTTTTCAGGGGAAATTTTAACAAGTTTTTTTGCTTACTCTTACACTCGTTAGTTATCTTTTAAAATCTCCACCTACACATCTCCAAAGATCATGAAATCTCACGGGGGCCTAGCCAACACCGTTGTGCATCACTTTTCTCTTGGACACGTTGAGAGAAAAATTAGTTTTCTTGCACTAACAATCATTTTAATCGAAATAGTGAAAATCTCACATTTCTGATAGTGGTACCCCTTTGTGAAATGTGGCCCGGACCAATCTCGGAATATTTTTTGCCACTAATCACAATCAATTTGTACTACTAAAAAATGAATATGAAGAATGGTTTTGGGATAAAATTTGTTGAAATGGCCCCCTAATTGAAAATATTCTTCTTTTCAGGGGAAATTTTAACAAGTTTTTTCCTTACTCTTACACTCGTTAGTTATCTGTTAAAATCTCGACCTACACATCTCCAAAGATCATGAAATTTCACGGGGGCCTAGCCAAGACCGTTGTGCATCACTTTTCTCTTGGATAGGTTGAGAGAAAAATTAGTTTTCTTGCACTAACAATCATTTTAATCGAAATAGTGAAAATCTCACATGTTTGATAGTGGTACCCCTTTGTGAAATGTGGCCCGGACCAATCTCGGAATATTTTTTGTCACTAGTCACAATGAATTTTTACTACTAAGAGATGAATATGAAGATTGGTTTTGGGTTAAAATTTGTTGAAATGGCCCCCTAATTGAAAATATTCTTCTTTTCAGGGGAAATTTTAACAAGTTTTTTCCTTACTCTTACACTCGTTAGTTATTTGTTAAAATCTCGACCTACACATCTCCAAAGATCATGTAATTTAACAGGGGCCTATCCAAGACCATTGTGCATCACTTTTCTCTTGGACACGTTGAGAGAAAAATTTGTATTCTTGCACTAACGATCGTTTTAATCAAAATAGTGAAAATCTCACATTTCTGATAGTGGTACCCCTTTGTGAAATGTGGCCCGGACCAATCTCGGAATATTTTTTGCCACTAATCACAATCAATTTGTACTACTAAGAAATGAATATGAAGATTGGTTTTGGGTTAAAATTTGTTGAAATGGCCCCCTAATTGAAAATATTCTTCTTTTCGGGGGAAATTTTAACAAGTTTTTTTGCTTACTCTTACACTCGTTAGTTATCTTTTAAAATCTCAACCTACACATCTCCAAAGATCATGAAATTTCACGGGGGCCTAGCCAACACCGTTGTGCATCACTTTTCTCTTGGACACGTTGACAGAAAAATTAGTTTTCTTGCACTAACAATCATTTTAATCGAAATAGTGAAAATCTCACATTTCTGATAGTGGTACCCCTTTGTGAAATGTGGCCCGGACCAATCTCGGAATATTTTTTGCCACTAGTCACAATGAATTTTTACTACTAAGAAATGAATATGAAGAATGTTTTTGGGTTAAAATTTGTTGAAATGGCCCCCTAATTGAAAATATTCTTCTTTTCAGGGGAAATTTTAACAAGTTTTTTCCTTACTCTTACACTCGTTAGTTATATGTTAAAATCTCAACCTACACATCTCCAAAGATCATGAAATTTAACGGGGGCCTAGCCAAGACCGTTGTGCATCACTTTTCTCTAGGACACATTGAGAGAAAAATTAGTTTTCTTGCACTAACGATCGTTTTAATCGAAATAGTGAAAATCTCACATTTCTGATAGTGGTACCCCTTTGTGAAATGTGGCCCGGACCAATCTCGGAATATTTTTTGCCACTAGTCACAGTGAATTTGTACTACTAAGAAATGAATATGAACATTGGTTTTGGGTTAAAATTTGTTGAAATGGCCCCCTAATTGAAAATATTCTTCTTTTCAAGGGAAATTTCAACAAGTTTTTTCCTTACTCTTACACTCGTTAGTTATTTGTTAAAATCTCGACCTACACATCTCCAAAGATCATGTAATTTAACAGGGGCCTAGCCAAGACCATTGTGCATCACTTTTCTCTTGGACACGTTGAGAGAAAAATTAGTTTTCTTGCACTAACGATCGTTTTAATCAAAATAGTGAAAATCTCACATTTCTGATAGTGGTACCCCTTTGTGAAATGTGGCCCGGACCAATCTCGGAATATTTTTTGCCACTAATCACAATCAATTTGTACTACTAAGAAATGAATATGAAGATTGGTTTTGGGTTAAAATTTGTTGAAATGGCCCCCTAATTGAAAATATTCTTCCTTTCGGGGGAAATTTTAACAAGTTTTTTCCTTACTCTTACACTCGTTAGTTATCTGTTAAAATCTCGACCTACACATCTCCAAAGATCATGAAATTTCACGGGGGCCTAGCCAAGACCGTTGTGCATCACTTTTCTCTTGGATACGTTGAGAGAAAAATTAGTTTTCTTGCACTAACAATCATTTTAATCGAAATAGTGAAAATCTCACATGTTTGATAGTGGTACCCCTTTGTGAAATGTGGCCCGGACCAATCTCGGAATATTTTTTGCCACTAGTCACAATGAATTTGTACTACTAAGAAATGAATATGAAGATTGGTTTTTGGTTAAAATTTGTTGAAATGGCCCCCTAATTGAAAATATTCTTCTTTTCAGGGGAAATTTTAACAAGTTTTTTTCCTTACTCTTACACTCGTTAGTTATCTTTTAAAATCTCCACCTACACATCTCCAAAGATCATGAAATCTCACGGGGGCCTAGCCAACACCGTTGTGCATCACTTTTCTCTTGGACACGTTGAGAGAAAAATTAGTTTTCTTGCACTAACAAACATTTTAATCGAAATAGTGAAAATCTCACATTTCTGATAGTGGTACCCCTTTGTGAAACGTGGCCCGGACCAATCTCGGAATATTTTTTGTCACTAGTCACAATGAATTTTTACTACTAAGAAATGAATATGAAGATTGGTTTTGGGTTAAAATTTGTTGAAATGGCCCCCTAATTGAAAATATTCTTCTTTTCAGGGGAAATTTTAACAAGTTTTTTCCTTACTCTTACACTCGTTAGTTATATGTTAAAATCTCAACCTACACATCTCCAAAGATCATGAAATTTAACGGGGGCCTAGCCAAGACCGTTGTGCATCACTTTTCTCTTGGACACGTTGAGAGAAAAATTAGTTTTCTTGCACTAACGATCGTTTTAATCGAAATAGTGAAAATCTCACATTTCTGATAGTGGTACCCCTTTGTGAAATGTGGCCCGGACCAATCTCGGAATATTTTTTGCCACTAGTCACAATGAATTGGTACTACTAAGAAATGAATAAGAATATTGGTTTTGGGTTAAAATTTGTTGAAATGGCCCCCTAATTGAAAATATTCTTCTTTTCAGGGGAAATTTTAACAAGTTTTTTCCTTACTCTTACACTCGTTAGTTATTTGTTAAAATCTCGACCTACACATCTCCAAAGATCATGTAATTTAACAGGGGCCTATCCAAGACCATTGTGCATCACTTTTCTCTTGGACACGTTGAGAGAAAAATTAGTTTTCTTGCACTAACGATCGTTTTAATCAAAATAGTGAAAATCTCACATTTCTGATAGTGGTACCCCTTTGTGAAATGTGGCCCGGACCAATCTCGGAATATTTTTTTCCACTAATCACAATCAATTTGTACTACTAAGAAATGAATATGAAGATTGGTTTTGGGTTAAAATTTGTTGAAATGGCCCCCTAATTGAAAATATTCTTCTTTTCGGGGGAAATTTTAACAAGTTTTTTTGCTTACTCTTACACTCGTCAGTTATCTTTTAAAATCTCAACCTACACATCTCCAAAGATCATGAAATCTGACAGGGGCCTAGCCAACACCGTTGTGCATCACTTTTCTCTTGGACACGTTGAGAGAAAAATTAGTTTTCTTGCACTAACAATCATTTTAATCGAAATAGTGAAAATCTCACATTTCTGATAGTGGTACCCCTTTGTGAAATGTGGCCCGGACCAATCTCGGAATATTTTTTGCCACTAGTCACAATGAATTTTTACTACTAAGAAATGAATATGAAGATTGGTTTTGGGTTAAAATTTGTTGAAATGGCCCCCTAATTGAAAATATTCTTCTTTTCAGGGGAAATTTTAACAAGTTTTTTCCTTACTCTTACACTCGTTAGTTATATGTTAAAATCTCAACCTACACATCTCCAAAGATCATGAAATTTAACGGGGGCCTAGCCAAGACCGTTGTGCATCACTTTTCTCTTGGACACATTGAGAGAAAAATTAGTTTTCTTGCACTAACGATCGTTTTAATCGAAATAGTGAAAATCTCACATTTCTGATAGTGGTACCCCTTTGTGAAATGTGGCCCGGACCAATCTCGGAATATTTTTTGCCACTAGTCACAATGAATTTGTACTACTAAGAAATGAATATGAAGATTGGTTTTGGGTTAAAATTTGTTGAAATGGCCCCCTAATTGAAAATATTCTTCTTTTTGGGGGAAATTTTAACAAGTATTTTCCTTACTCTTACACTCGTTAGTTATCTGTTAAAATCTCGAATTACACATCTCCAAAGCTCATGAAATTTCACGGGGGCCTAGCCAAGACGGTTGTGCATCACTTTTCTCTTGGATAGGTTGAGAGAAAAATTAGTTTTCTTGCACTAACAATCATTTTAATCGAAATAGTGAAAATCTCACATGTTTGATAGTGGTACCCCTTTGTGAAATGTGGCCCGGACCAATCTCGGAATATTTTTTGCCACTAGTCACAATGAATTTGTACTACTAAGATATGAATATGAAGATAGGTTTTTGGTTAAAATTTGTTGAAATGGCCCCCTAATTGAAAATATTCTTCTTTTTAGGGGAAATTTTAACAAGTTTTTTCCTTACTCTTACACTCGTTAGTTATCTTTTAAAATCTCAACCTACACATCTCCAAAGATCATGAAATCTCACGGGGGCCTAGCCAACACCATTGTGCATCACTTTTCTCTTGGACACGTTGAGAGAAAAATTAGTTTTCTTGCACTAACAATCATTTTAATCGAAATAGTGAAAATCTCACATTTCTGATAGTGGTACCCCTTTGTGAAATGTGGCCCGGACCAATCTCAAAATATTTTTTGCCACTAGTCACAATGAATTTGTACTACTAAGAAATGAATATGAAGATTGGTTTTTGGTTAAAATTTGTTGAAATGGCCCCCTAATTGAAAATATTCTTCTTTTCAGGAGAAATTTTAACAAGTTTTTTTGCTTACTCTTACACTCGTTAGTTATCTGTTAAAATCTCAACCTACACATCTCCAAAGATCATGAAATCTCACGGGGGCCTAGCCAAGACCGTTGTGCATCACTTTTCTCTTGGACACGTTGAGAGAAAAATTAGTTTTCTTGCACTAACAATCATTTTAATCGAAATAGTGAAAATCTCACATTTCTGATAGTGGTACCCCTTTGTGAAATGTGGCCCGGACCAATCTCAAAATATTTTTTGCCACTAGTCACAATGAATTTGTACTACTAAGAAATGAATATGAAGATTGGTTTTGGGTTAAAATTTGTTGAAATGGCCCCCTAATTGAAAATATTCTTCTTTTCAGGGGAAATTTTAACAAGTTTTTTCCTTACTCTTACACTCGTTAGTTATCTGTTAAAATCTCAACCTACACATCTCCAAAGATCATGAAATTTAACGGAGGCCTAGCCAAGACCGTTGTGCATCACTTTTCTCTTGGACACGTTGAGAGAAAAATTAGTTTTCTTGCACTAACGATCGTTTTAATCAAAATAGTGAAAATCTCACATTTCTGATAGTAGTACCCCTTTGTGAAATGTGGCCGGGACCAATCTCGGAATATTTTTTGCCACTAATCACAATCAATTTGTACTACTAAGAAATGAATATGAAGAATGGTTTTGGGTTAAAATTTGTTGAAATGGCCCCCTAATTGAAAATATTCTTCTTTTTGGGGGAAATTTTAACAAGTTTTTTCCTTACTCTTACACTCGTTAGTTATTTGTTAAAATCTCGACCTACACATCTCCAAAGATCATGTAATTTAACAGGGGCCTAGCCAAGACCATTGTGCATCACTTTTCTCTTGGACACGTTGAGAGAAAAATTAGTTTTCTTGCACTAACGATCGTTTTAATCAAAATAGTGAAAATCTCACATTTCTGATAGTGGTACCCCTTTGTGAAATGTGGCCCGGACCAATCTCGGAATATTTTTTTCCACTAATCACAATCAATTTGTACTACTAAGAAATGAATATGAAGATTGGTTTTGGGTTAAAATTTGTTGAAATGGCCCCCTAATTGAAAATATTCTTCTTTTCGGGGGAAATTTTAACAAGTTTTTTTGCTTACTCTTACACTCGTTAGTTATCTTTTAAAATCTCAACCTACACATCTCCAAAGATCATGAAATTTCACGGGGGCCTAGCCAACACCGTTGTGCATCACTTTTCTCTTGGACACGTTGAGAGAAAAATTAGTTTTCTTGCACTAACAATCATTTTAATCGAAATAGTGAAAATCTCACATTTCTGATAGTGGTACCCCTTTGTGAAATGTGGCCCGGACCAATCTCGGAATATTTTTTGCCACTAGTCACAATGAATTTGTACTACTAAGAAATGAATATGAAGATTGGTTTTGGGTTAAAATTTGTTGAAATGGCCCCCTAATTGAAAATATTCTTCTTTTCAGGGGAAATTTTAACAAGTTTTTTCCTTACTCTTACACTCGTTAGTTATATGTTAAAATCTCAACCTACACATCTCCAAAGATCATGAAATTTAACGGGGGCCTAGCCAAGACCGTTGTGCATCACTTTTCTCTTGGACACATTGAGAGAAAAATTAGTTTTCTTGCACTAACGATCGTTTTAATCGAAATAGTGAAAATCTCACATTTCTGATAGTGGTACCCCTTTGTGAAATGTGGCCCGGACCAATCTCGGAATATTTTTTGCCACTAGTCACAATGAATTTGTACTACTAAGAAATGAATATGAAGAATGGTTTTGGGTTAAAATTTGTTGAAATGGCCCCCTAATTGAAAATATTCTTCTTTTTGGGGGAAATTTTAACAAGTATTTTCCTTACTCTTACACTCGTTAGTTATCTGTTAAAATCTCGACCTACACATCTCCAAAGATCATGAAATTTCACGGGGGCCTAGCCAAGACCGTTGTGCATCACTTTTCTCTTGGACACGTTGAGAGAAAAATTAGTTTTCTTGCACTAACAATCATTTTAATCGAAATAGTGAAAATCTCACATTTTTGATAGTGGTACCCCTTTGTGAAATGTGGCCCGGACCAATCTCGGAATATTTTTTGCCACTAGTCACAATGAATTTGTACTACTAAGAAATGAATATGAAGATAGGTTTTTGGTTAAAATTTGTTGAAATGGCCCCCTAATTGAAAATATTCTTCTTTTTAGGGGAAATTTTAACAAGTTTTTTTGCTTACTCTTACACTCGTTAGTTATCTTTTAAAATCTCAACCTACACATCTCCAAAGATCATGAAATCTCACGGGGGCCTAGCCAACACCATTGTGCATCACTTTTCTCTTGGACACGTTGAGAGAAAAATTAGTTTTCTTGCACTAACGATCATTTTAATCGAAATAGTGAAAATCTCACATTTCTGATAGTGGTACCCCTTTGTGAAATGTGGCCCGGACCAATCTCGGAATATTTTTTGCCACTAGTCACAATGAATTTGTACTACTAAGAAATGAATATGAAGATTGGTTTTTGGTTAAAATTTGTTGAAATGGCCCCCTAATTGAAAATATTCTTCTTTTCAGGAGAAATTTTAACAAGTTTTTTTGCTTACTCTTACACTCGTTAGTTATCTGTTAAAATCTCAACCTACACATCTCCAAAGATCATGAAATTTCACGGGGGCCTAGCCAAGACCGTTGTGCATCACTTTTCTCTTGGACACGTTGAGAGAAAAATTAGTTTTCTTGCACTAACAATCATTTTAATCGAAATAGTGAAAATCTCACATTTCTGATAGTGGTACCCCTTTGTGAAATGTGGCCCGGACCAATCTCAAAATATTTTTTGCCACTAGTCACAATGAATTTGTACTACTAAGAAATGAATATGAAGATTGGTTTTGGGTTAAAATTTGTTGAAATGGCCCCCTAATTGAAAATATTCTTCTTTTCAGGGGAAATTTTAACAAGTTTTTTCCTTACTCTTACACTCGTTAGTTATCTGTTAAAATCTCAACCTACACATCTCCAAAGATCATGTAATTTAACGGAGGCCTAGCCAAGACCATTGTGCATCACTTTTCTCTTGGACACGTTGAGAGAAAAATTAGTTTTCTTGCACTAACGATCGTTTTAATCAAAATAGTGAAAATCTCACATTTCTGATAGTAGTACCCCTTTGTGAAATGTGGCCGGGACCAATCTCGGAATATTTTTTGCCACTAATCACAATCACTTTGTACTACTAAGAAATGAATATGAAGATTGGTTTTGGGTTAAAATTTGTTGAAATGGCCCCCTAATTGAAAATATTCTTCTTTTTGGGGGAAATTTTAACAAGTATTTTCCTTACTCTTACACTCGTTAGTTATCTGTTAAAATCTCGACCTACACATCTCCAAAGATCATGAAATTTCACGGGCGCCTAGCCAAGACGGTTGTGCATCACTTTTCTCTTGGATAGGTTGAGAGAAAAATTAGTTCTCTTGCACTAACAATCATTTTAATCGAAATAGTGAAAATCTCACATGTTTGATAGTGGTACCCCTTTGTGAAATGTGGCCCGGACCAATCTCGGAATATTTTTTGCCACTAGTCACAATGAATTTGTACTACTAAGATATGAATATGAAGATAGGTTTTTGGTTAAAATTTGTTGAAATGGCCCCCTAATTGAAAATATTCTTCTTTTTAGGGGAAATTTTAACAAGTTTTTTTGCTTACTCTTACACTCGTTAGTTATCTTTTAAAATCTCAACCTACACATCTCCAAAGATCATGAAATCTCACGGGGGCCTAGCCAACACCGTTGTGCATCACTTTTCTCTTGGACACGTTGAGAGAAAAATTAGTTTTCTTGCACTAACAATCATTTTAATCGAAATAGTGAAAATCTCACATTTCTGATAGTGGTACCCCTTTGTGAAATGTGGCCCGGACCAATCTCGGAATATTTTTTGCCACTAGTCACAATGAATTTTTACTACTATGAAATGAATATGAAGATTTGTTTTGGGTTAAAATTTGTTGAAATGGCCCCCTAATTGAAAATATTCTTCTTTTCAGGGGAAATTTTAACAAGTTTTTTCCTTACTCTTACACTCGTTAGTTATCTGTTAAAATCTCAACCTACACATCTCCAAAGATAATGAAATTTCACGAGGGCCTAGCCAACACCGTTGTGCATCACGTTTCTCTTGGACACGTTGAGAGAAAAATTAGTTTTCTTGCACTAACAATCATTTTAATCGAAATAGTGAAAATCTCACATTTCTGATAGTGGTACCCCTTTGTGAAATGTGGCCCGGACCAATCTCGGAATATTTTTTGCCACTAGTCACAATGAATTTTTACTACTAAGAAATGAATATGAAGAATGGTTTTGGGTTAAAATTTGTTGAAATGGCCCCCTAATTGAAAATATTCTTCTTTTCAGGGGAAATTTTAACAAGTTTTTTCCTTACTCTTACACTCGTTAGTTATCTGTTAAAATCTCGACCTACACATCTCCAAAGATCATGAAATTTCACGGGGGCCTAGCCAAGACGGTTGTGCATCACTTTTCTCTTGGATAGGTTGAGAGAAAAATTAGTTTTCTTGCACTAACAATCATTTTAATCGAAATAGTGAAAATCTCACATGTTTGATAGTGGTACCCCTTTGTGAAATGTGGCCCGGACCAATCTCGGAATATTTTTTGCCACTAGTCACAATGAATTTGTACTACTAAGATATGAATATGAAGATAGGTTTTTGGTTAAAATTTGTTGAAATGGCCCCCTAATTGAAAATATTCTTCTTTTTAGGGGAAATTTTAACAAGTTTTTTTGCTTACTCTTACACTCGTTAGTTATCTTTTAAAATCTCAACCTACACATCTCCAAAGATCATGAAATCTCACGGGGGCCTAGCCAACACCATTGTGCATCACTTTTCTCTTGGACACGTTGAGAGAAAAATTAGTTTTCTTGCACTAACAATCATTTTAATCGAAATAGTGAAAATCTCACATTTCTGATAGTGGTACCCCTTTGTGAAATGTGGCCCGGACCAATCTCGGAATATTTTTTGCCACTAGTCACAATGAATTTGTACTACTAAGAAATGAATATGAAGATTGGTTTTTGGTTAAAATTTGTTGAAATGGCCCCCTAATTGAAAATATTCTTCTTTTCAGGAGAAATTTTAACAAGTTTTTTTGCTTACTCTTACACTCGTTAGTTATCTGTTAAAATCTCAACCTACACATCTCCAAAGATCATGAAATCTCACGGGGGCCTAGCCAACACTGTTGTGCATCACTTTTCTCTTGGACACGTTGAGAGAAAAATTAGTTTTCTTGCACTAACAATCATTTTAATCGAAATAGTGAAAATCTCACATTTCTGATAGTGGTACCCCTTTGTGAAATGTGGCCCGGACCAATCTCGAAATATTTTTTGCCACTAGTCACAATGAATTTGTACTACTAAGAAATGAATATGAAGATTGGTTTTGGGTTAAAATTTGTTGAAATGGCCCCCTAATTGAAAATATTCTTCTTTTCAGGGGAAATTTTAACAAGTTTTTTCCTTACTCTTACACTCGTTAGTTATCTGTTAAAATCTCAACCTACACATCTCCAAAGATCATGTAATTTAACGGAGGCCTAGCCAAGACCATTGTGCATCACTTTTCTCTTGGACACGTTGAGAGAAAAATTAGTTTTCTTGCACTAACGATCGTTTTAATCAAAATAGTGAAAATCTCACATTTCTGATAGTAGTACCCCTTTGTGAAATGTGGCCCGGACCAATCTCGGAATATTTTTTGCCACTAATCACAATCACTTTGTACTACTAAGAAATGAATATGAAGATTGGTTTTGGGTTAAAATTTGTTGAAATGGCCCCCTAATTGAAAATATTCTTCTTTTTGGGGGAAATTTTAACAAGTATTTTCCTTACTCTTACACTCGTTAGTTATCTGTTAAAATCTCGACCTACACATCTCCAAAGATCATGAAATTTCACGGGCGCCTAGCCAAGACGGTTGTGCATCACTTTTCTCTTGGATAGGTTGAGAGAAAAATTAGTTCTCTTGCACTAACAATCATTTTAATCGAAATAGTGAAAATCTCACATGTTTGATAGTGGTACCCCTTTGTGAAATGTGGCCCGGACCAATCTCGGAATATTTTTTGCCACTAGTCACAATGAATTTGTACTACTAAGATATGAATATGAAGATTGGTTTTTGGTTAAAATTTGTTGAAATGGCCACCTAATTGAAAATATTCTTCTTTTTAGGGGAAATTTTTACAAGTTTTTTTCTTACTCTTACACTCGTTAGTTATCTTTTAAAATCTCAACCTACACATCTCCAAAGATCATGAAATCTCACGGGGGCCTAGCCAACACCGTTGTGCATCACTTTTCTCTTGGACACGTTGAGAGAAAAATTAGTTTTCTTGCACTAACAATCATTTTAATCGAAATAGTGAAAATCTCACATTTCTGATAGTGGTACCCCTTTGTGAAATGTGGCCCGGACCAATCTCGGAATATTTTTTGCCACTAGTCACAATGAATTTTTACTACTATGAAATGAATATGAAGATTTGTTTTTGGTTAAAATTTGTTGAAATGGCCCCCTAATTGAAAATATTCTTCTTTTCAGGGGAAATTTTAACAAGTTTTTTCCTTACTCATACACTCGTTAGTTACCTGTTAAAATCTCAACCTACACATCTCCAAAGATAATGAAATTTCACGAGGGCCTAGCCAACACCGTTGTGCATCACGTTTCTCTTGGACACGTTGAGAGAAAAATTAGTTTTCTTGCACTAACAATCATTTTAATCGAAATAGTGAAAATCTCACATTTCTGATAGTGGTACCCCTTTGTGAAATGTGGCCCGGACCAATCTCGGAATATTTTTTGCCACTAGTCACAATGAATTTGTACTACTAAGAAATGAATATGAAGATTGGTTTTGGGTTAAAATTTGTTGAAATGGCCCCCTAATTGAAAATATTCTTCTTTTCAGGGGAAATTTTAACAAGTTTTTTCCTTACTCTTACACTCGTTAGTTATGTGTTAAAATCTCAACCTACACATCGCCAAAGATCATGATATTTAACGGGGGCCTAGCCAAGACCGTTGTGCATCACTTTTCTCTGGACACGTTGAGAGAAAAATTAGTTCTCTTGCACTAACGATCGTTTTAATCGAAATAGTGAAAATCTCACATTTTTGATAGTGGTACCCCTTTCTGAAATGTGGCCCGGACCAATCTCGGAATATTTTTTGCCACTAGTCACAATGAATTTGTACTACTAAGAAATGAATATGAAGATTGGTTTTGGGTGAAAATTTGTTGAAATGGCCCCCTAATTGAAAATATTAATCTTTTCAGGGGAAATTTTAACAAGTTTTTTCCTTACTCTTACACTCGTTAGTTATCTGTTAAAATCTCGACCTACACATCTCCAAAGATCATGTAATTTAACGGAGGCCTAGCCAAGACCATTGTGCATCACTTTTCTCTTGGACACGTTGAGAGAAAAATTAGTTTTCTTGCACTAACGATCGTTTTATTCAAAATAGTGAAAATCTCACATTTCTGATAGTAGTACCCCTTTGTGAAATGTGGCCCGGACCAATCTCGGAATATTTTTTGCCACTAATCACAATCAATTTGTACTACTAAGAAATGAATATGAAGATTGGTTTTGGGTTAAAATTTGTTGAAATGGCCCCCTAATTGAAAATATTCTTCTTTTTTGGGGAAATTTTAACAAGTATTTTCCTTACTCTTACACTCGTTAGTTATCTGTTAAAATCTCGACCTACACATCTCCAAAGATCATGAAATTTCACGGGGGCCTAGCCAAGACCGTTGTGCATCACTTTTCTCTTGGATACGTTGAGAGAAAAATTAGTTTTCTTGCACTAGCAATCATTTTAATCGAAATAGTGAAAATCTCACATGTTTGATAGTGGTACCCCTTTGTGAAATGTGGCCCGGACCAATCTCGGAATATTTTTTGCCACTAGTCACAATGAATTTGTACTACTAAGAAATGAATATGAAGATAGGTTTTTGGTTAAAATTTGTTGAAATGGCCCCCTAATTGAAAATATTCTTCTTTTCAGGAGAAATTTTAACAAGTTTTTTTGCTTACTCTTACACTCGTTAGTTATCTTTTAAAATCTCAACCTACACATCTCCAAAGATCATGAAATCTCACGGGGGCCTAGCCAACACCGTTGTGCATCACTTTTCTCTTGGACACGTTGAGAGAAAAATTAGTTTTCTTGCACTAACAATCATTTTAATCGAAATAGTGAAAATCTCACATTTCTGATAGTGGTACCCCTTTGTGAAATGTGGCCCGGACCAATCTCGGAATATTTTTTGCCACTAGTCACAATGAATTTTTACTACTAAGAAATGAATATGAAGATTGGTTTTGGGTTAAAATTTGTTGAAATGGGCCCGTAATTGAAAATATTCTTCTTTTTTGGGGAAATTTTAACAAGTATTTTCCTTACTCTTACACTCGTTAGTTATCTGTTAAAATCTCGACCTACACATCTCCAAAGATCATGAAATTTCACGGGGGCCTAGCCAAGACGGTTGTGCATCACTTTTCTCTTGGATAGGTTGAGAGAAAAATTAGTTTTCTTGCACTAACAATCATTTTAATCGAAATAGTGAAAATCTCACATGTTGGATAGTGGTACCCCTTTGTGAAATGTGGCCCGGACCAATCTCGGAATATTTTTTGCCACTAGTCACAATGAATATCTACTACTAAGATATGAATATGAAGATAGGTTTTTGGTTAAAATTTGTTGAAATGGCCCCCTAATTGAAAATATTCTTCTTTTTAGGGGAAATTTTAACAAGTTTTTTTGCTTACTCTTACACTCGTTAGTTATCTTTTAAAATCTCAACCTACACATCTCCAAAGATCATGAAATCTCACGGGGGCCTAGCCAACACCGTTGTGCATCACTTTTCTCTTGGACACGTTGAGAGAAAAATTAGTTTTCTTGCACTAACAATCATTTTAATCGAAATAGTGAAAATCTCACATTTCTGATAGTGGTACCCCTTTGTGAAATGTGGCCCGGACCAATCTCGGAATATTTTTTGCCACTAGTCACAATGAATTTTTACTACTAAGAAATGAATATGAAGATTTGTTTTTGGTTAAAATTTGTTGAAATGGCCCCCTAATTGAAAATATTCTTCTTTTCAGGGGAAATTTTAACAAGTTTTTTCCTTACTCTTACACTCGTTAGGTACCTGTTAAAATCTCAACCTACACATCTCCAAAGATAATGAAATTTCACGGGGGCCTAGCCAACACCGTTGTGCATCACGTTTCTCTTGGACACGTTGAGAGAAAAATTAGTTTTCTTGCACTAACAATCATTTTAATCGAAATAGTGAAAATCTCACATTTCTGATAGTGGTACCCCTTTGTGAAATGTGGCCCGGACCAATCTCGGAATATTTTTTGCCACTAGTCACAATGAATTTTTTCTACTAAGAAATGAATATGAAGATTGGTTTTGGGTTAAAATTTGTTGAAATGGCCCCCTAATTGAAAATATTCTTCTTTTCAGGGGAAATTTTACCAAGTTTTTTCCTTACTCTTACACTCGTTAGTTATGTGTTAAAATCTCAACCTACACATCGCCAAAGATCATGATATTTAACGGGGGCCTAGCCAAGACCGTTGTGCATCACTTTTCTCTGGACACGTTGAGAGAAAAATTAGTTCTCTTGCACTAACGATCGTTTTAATCGAAATAGTGAAAATCTCACATTTTTGATAGTGGTACCCCTTTCTGAAATGTGGCCCGGACCAATCTCGGAATATTTTTTGCCACTAGTCACAATGAATTTGTACTACTAAGAAATGAATATGAAGATTGGTTTTGGGTGAAAATTTGTTGAAATGGCCCCCTAATTGAAAATATTAATCTTTTCAGGGGAAATTTTAACAAGTTTTTTCCTTACTCTTACACTCGTTAGTTATCTGTTAAAATCTCGACCTACACATCTCCAAAGATCATGTAATTTAACGGAGGCCTAGCCAAGACCATTGTGCATCACTTTTCTCTTGGACACGTTGAGAGAAAAATTAGTTTTCTTGCACTAACGATCGTTTTATTCAAAATAGTGAAAATCTCACATTTCTGATAGTAGTACCCCTTTGTGAAATGTGGCCCGGACCAATCTCGGAATATTTTTTGCCACTAATCACAATCAATTTGTACTACTAAGAAATGAATATGAAGATTGGTTTTGGGTTAAAATTTGTTGAAATGGCCCCCTAATTGAAAATATTCTTCTTTTTGGGGGAAATTTTAACAAGTATTTTCCTTACTCTTACACTCGTTAGTTATCTGTTAAAATCTCGACCTACACATCTCCAAAGATCATGAAATTTCACGGGGGCCTAGCCAAGACTGTTGTGCATCACTTTTCTCTTGGATAGGTTGAGAGAAAAATTAGTTTTCTTGCACTAACAATCATTTTAATCGAAATAGTGAAAATCTCACATGTTTGATAGTGGTACCCCTTTGTGAAATGTGGCCCGGACCAATCTCGGAATATTTTTTGCCACTAGTCACAATGAATTTGTACTACTAAGAAATGAATATGAAGATTGGTTTTTGGTTAAAATTTGTTGAAATGGCCCCCTAATTGAAAATATTCTTCTTTTCAGGAGAAATTTTAACAAGTTTTTTTGCTTACTCTTACACTCGTTAGTTATCTGTTAAAATCTCAACCTACACATCTCCAAAGATCATGAAATCTCACGGGGGCCTAGCCAACACTGTTGTGCATCACTTTTCCCTTGGACACGTTGAGAGAAAAATTAGTTTTCTTGCACTAACAATCATTTTAATCGAAATAGTGAAAATCTCACATTTCTGATAGTGGTACCCCTTTGTGAAATGTGGCCCGGACCAATCTCGAAATATTTTTTGCCACTAGTCACAATGAATTTGTACTACTAAGAAATGAATATGAAGATTGGTTTTGGGTTAAAATTTGTTGAAATGGCCCCCTAATTGAAAATATTCTTCTTTTCAGGGGAAATTTTAACAAGTTTTTTCCTTACTCTTACACTCGTTAGTTATCTGTTAAAATCTCAACCTACACATCTCCAAAGATCATGTAATTTAACGGAGGCCTAGCCAAGACCATTGTGCATCACTTTTCTCTTGGACACGTTGAGAGAAAAATTAGTTTTCTTGCACTAACGATCGTTTTAATCAAAATAGTGAAAATCTCACATTTCTGATAGTAGTACCCCTTTGTGAAATGTGGCCGGGACCAATCTCGGAATATTTTTTGCCACTAATCACAATCACTTTGTACTACTAAGAAATGAATATGAAGATTGGTTTTGGGTTAAAATTTGTTGAAATGGCCCCCTAATTGAAAATATTCTTCTTTTTGGGGGAAATTTTAACAAGTATTTTCCTTACTCTTACACTCGTTAGTTATCTGTTAAAATCTCGACCTACACATCTCCAAAGATCATGAAATTTCACGGGCGCCTAGCCAAGACGGTTGTGCATCACTTTTCTCTTGGATAGGTTGAGAGAAAAATTAGTTCTCTTGCACTAACAATCATTTTAATCGAAATAGTGAAAATCTCACATGTTTGATAGTGGTACCCCTTTGTGAAATGTGGCCCGGACCAATCTCGGAATATTTTTTGCCACTAGTCACAATGAATTTGTACTACTAAGATATGAATATGAAGATAGGTTTTTGGTTAAAATTTGTTGAAATGGCCCCCTAATTGAAAATATTCTTCTTTTTAGGGGAAATTTTAACAAGTTTTTTTGCTTACTCTTACACTCGTTAGTTATCTTTTAAAATCTCAACCTACACATCTCCAAAGATCATGAAATCTCACGGGGGCCTAGCCAACACCGTTGTGCATCACTTTTCTCTTGGACACGTTGAGAGAAAAATTAGTTTTCTTGCACTAACAATCATTTTAATCGAAATAGTGAAAATCTCACATTTCTGATAGTGGTACCCCTTTGTGAAATGTGGCCCGGACCAATCTCGGAATATTTTTTGCCACTAGTCACAATGAATTTTTACTACTAAGAAATGAATATGAAGATTGGTTTTGGGTTAAAATTTGTTGAAATGGCCCCCTAATTGAAAATATTCTTCTTTTCAGGGGAAATTTTAACAAGTTTTTTCCTTACTCTTACACTCGTTAGTTATGTGTTAAAATCTCAACCTACACATCGCCAAAGATCATGATATTTAACGGGGGCCTAGCCAAGACCGTTGTGCATCACTTTTCTCTGGACACGTTGAGAGAAAAATTAGTTCTCTTGCACTAACGATCGTTTTAATCGAAATAGTGAAAATCTCACATTTCTGATAGTGGTACCCCTTTGTGAAATGTGGCCCGGACCAATCTCGGAATATTTTTTGCCACTAGTCACAATGAATTTTTTCTACTAAGAAATGAATATGAAGATTGGTTTTGGGTTAAAATTTGTTGAAATGGCCCCCTAATTGAAAATATTCTTCTTTTCAGGGGAAATTTTAACAAGTTTTTTCCTTACTCTTACACTCGTTAGTTATGTGTTAAAATCTCAACCTACACATCGCCAAAGATCATGATATTTAACGGGGGCCTAGCCAAGACCGTTGTGCATCACTTTTCTCTGGACACGTTGAGAGAAAAATTAGTTCTCTTGCACTAACGATCGTTTTAATCGAAATAGTGAAAATCTCACATTTTTGATAGTGGTACCCCTTTCTGAAATGTGGCCCGGACCAATCTCGGAATATTTTTTGCCACTAGTCACAATGAATTTGTACTACTAAGAAATGAATATGAAGATTGGTTTTGGGTGAAAATTTGTTGAAATGGCCCCCTAATTGAAAATATTAATCTTTTCAGGGGAAATTTTAACAAGTTTTTTCCTTACTCTTACACTCGTTAGTTATCTGTTAAAATCTCGACCTACACATCTCCAAAGATCATGTAATTTAACGGAGGCCTAGCCAAGACCATTGTGCATCACTTTTCTCTTGGACACGTTGAGAGAAAAATTAGTTTTCTTGCACTAACGATCGTTTTATTCAAAATAGTGAAAATCTCACATTTCTGATAGTAGTACCCCTTTGTGAAATGTGGCCCGGACCAATCTCGGAATATTTTTTGCCACTAATCACAATCAATTTGTACTACTAAGAAATGAATATGAAGATTGGTTTTGGGTTAAAATTTGTTGAAATGGCCCCCTAATTGAAAATATTCTTCTTTTTTGGGGAAATTTTAACAAGTATTTTCCTTACTCTTACACTCGTTAGTTATCTGTTAAAATCTCGACCTACACATCTCCAAAGATCATGAAATTTCACGGGGGCCTAGCCAAGACTGTTGTGCATCACTTTTCTCTTGGATAGGTTGAGAGAAAAATTAGTTTTCTTGCACTAGCAATCATTTTAATCGAAATAGTGAAAATCTCACATGTTTGATAGTGGTACCCCTTTGTGAAATGTGGCCCGGACCAATCTCGGAATATTTTTTGCCACTAGTCACAATGAATTTGTACTACTAAGAAATGAATATGAAGATAGGTTTTTGGTTAAAATTTGTTGAAATGGCCCCCTAATTGAAAATATTCTTCTTTTCAGGAGAAATTTTAACAAGTTTTTTTGCTTACTCTTACACTCGTTAGTTATCTTTTAAAATCTCAACCTACACATCTCCAAAGATCATGAAATCTCACGGGGGCCTAGCCAACACCGTTGTGCATCACTTTTCTCTTGGACACGTTGAGAGAAAAATTAGTTTTCTTGCACTAACAATCATTTTAATCGAAATAGTGAAAATCTCACATTTCTGATAGTGGTACCCCTTTGTGAAATGTGGCCCGGACCAATCTCGGAATATTTTTTGCCACTAGTCACAATGAATTTTTACTACTAAGAAATGAATATGAAGATTGGTTTTGGGTTAAAATTTGTTGAAATGGGCCCGTAATTGAAAATATTCTTCTTTTTTGGGGAAATTTTAACAAGTATTTTCCTTACTCTTACACTCGTTAGTTATCTCTGTTAAAATCTCGACCTACACATCTCCAAAGATCATGAAATTTCACGGGGGCCTAGCCAAGACGGTTGTGCATCACTTTTCTCTTGGATAGGTTGAGAGAAAAATTAGTTTTCTTGCACTAACAATCATTTTAATCGAAATAGTGAAAATCTCACATGTTGGATAGTGGTACCCCTTTGTGAAATGTGGCCCGGACCAATCTCGGAATATTTTTTGCCACTAGTCACAATGAATATCTACTACTAAGATATGAATATGAAGATAGGTTTTTGGTTAAAATTTGTTGAAATGGCCCCCTAATTGAAAATATTCTTCTTTTTAGGGGAAATTTTAACAAGTTTTTTTGCTTACTCTTACACTCGTTAGTTATCTTTTAAAATCTCAACCTACACATCTCCAAAGATCATGAAATCTCACGGGGGCCTAGCCAACACCGTTGTGCATCACTTTTCTCTTGGACACGTTGAGAGAAAAATTAGTTTTCTTGCACTAACAATCATTTTAATCGAAATAGTGAAAATCTCACATTTCTGATAGTGGTACCCCTTTGTGAAATGTGGCCCGGACCAATCTCGGAATATTTTTTGCCACTAGTCACAATGAATTTTTACTACTAAGAAATGAATATGAAGATTTGTTTTTGGTTAAAATTTGTTGAAATGGCCCCCTAATTGAAAATATTCTTCTTTTCAGGGGAAATTTTAACAAGTTTTTTCCTTACTCTTACACTCGTTAGTTATCTGTTAAAATCTCAACCTACACATCTCCAAAGATAATGAAATTTCACGGGGGCCTAGCCAACACCGTTGTGCATCACGTTTCTCTTGGACACGTTGAGAGAAAAATTAGTTTTCTTGCACTAACAATCATTTTAATCGAAATAGTGAAAATCTCACATTTCTGATAGTGGTACCCCTTTGTGAAATGTGGCCCGGACCAATCTCGGAATATTTTTTGCCACTAGTCACAATGAATTTTTTCTACTAAGAAATGAATATGAAGATTGGTTTTGGGTTAAAATTTGTTGAAATGGCCCCCTAATTGAAAATATTCTTCTTTTCAGGGGAAATTTTACCAAGTTTTTTCCTTACTCTTACACTCGTTAGTTATGTGTTAAAATCTCAACCTACACATCGCCAAAGATCATGATATTTAACGGGGGCCTAGCCAAGACCGTTGTGCATCACTTTTCTCTGGACACGTTGAGAGAAAAATTAGTTCTCTTGCACTAACGATCGTTTTAATCGAAATAGTGAAAATCTCACATTTTTGATAGTGGTACCCCTTTCTGAAATGTGGCCCGGACCAATCTCGGAATATTTTTTGCCACTAGTCACAATGAATTTGTACTACTAAGAAATGAATATGAAGATTGGTTTTGGGTGAAAATTTGTTGAAATGGCCCCCTAATTGAAAATATTAATCTTTTCAGGGGAAATTTTAACAAGTTTTTTCCTTACTCTTACACTCGTTAGTTATCTGTTAAAATCTCGACCTACACATCTCCAAAGATCATGTAATTTAACGGAGGCCTAGCCAAGACCATTGTGCATCACTTTTCTCTTGGACACGTTGAGAGAAAAATTAGTTTTCTTGCACTAACGATCGTTTTATTCAAAATAGTGAAAATCTCACATTTCTGATAGTAGTACCCCTTTGTGAAATGTGGCCCGGACCAATCTTGGAATATTTTTTGCCACTAATCACAATCAATTTGTACTACTAAGAAATGAATATGAAGATTGGTTTTGGGTTAAAATTTGTTGAAATGGCCCCCTAATTGAAAATATTCTTCTTTTT
Source organism: Cannabis sativa (assembly GCF_029168945.1). Taxonomy (NCBI): domain Eukaryota; kingdom Viridiplantae; phylum Streptophyta; class Magnoliopsida; order Rosales; family Cannabaceae; genus Cannabis; species Cannabis sativa. The sequence continues at coordinate 286,490 of NC_083601.1, read as the reverse complement.
GGGGGAAATTTTAACAAGTATTTTCCTTACTCTTACACTCGTTAGTTATCTGTTAAAATCTCGACCTACACATCTCCAAAGATCATGAAATTTCACGGGGGCCTAGCCAAGACTGTTGTGCATCACTTTTCTCTTGGATAGGTTGAGAGAAAAATTAGTTTTCTTGCACTAACAATCATTTTAATCGAAATAGTGAAAATCTCACATGTTTGATAGTGGTACCCCTTTGTGAAATGTGGCCCGGACCAATCTCGGAATATTTTTTGCCACTAGTCACAATGAATTTGTACTACTAAGAAATGAATATGAAGATAGGTTTTTGGTTAAAATTTGTTGAAATGGCCCCCTAATTGAAAATATTCTTCTTTTCAGGAGAAATTTTAACAAGTTTTTTTGCTTACTCTTACACTCGTTAGTTATCTTTTAAAATCTCAACCTACACATCTCCAAAGATCATGAAATCTCACGGGGGCCTAGCCAACACCGTTGTGCATCACTTTTCTCTTGGACACGTTGAGAGAAAAATTAGTTTTCTTGCACTAACAATCATTTTAATCGAAATAGTGAAAATCTCACATTTCTGATAGTGGTACCCCTTTGTGAAATGTGGCCCGGACCAATCTCGGAATATTTTTTGCCACTAGTCACAATGAATTTTTACTACTAAGAAATGAATATGAAGATTGGTTTTGGGTTAAAATTTGTTGAAATGGGCCCGTAATTGAAAATATTCTTCTTTTTTGGGGAAATTTTAACAAGTATTTTCCTTACTCTTACACTCGTTAGTTATCTGTTAAAATCTCGACCTACACATCTCCAAAGATCATGAAATTTCACGGGGGCCTAGCCAAGACGGTTGTGCATCACTTTTCTCTTGGATAGGTTGAGAGAAAAATTAGTTTTCTTGCACTAACAATCATTTTAATCGAAATAGTGAAAATCTCACATGTTGGATAGTGGTACCCCTTTGTGAAATGTGGCCCGGACCAATCTCGGAATATTTTTTGCCACTAGTCACAATGAATATCTACTACTAAGATATGAATATGAAGATAGGTTTTTGGTTAAAATTTGTTGAAATGGCCCCCTAATTGAAAATATTCTTCTTTTTAGGAGAAATTTTAACAAGTTTTTTTGCTTACTCTTACACTCGTTAGTTATCTTTTAAAATCTCAACCTACACATCTCCAAAGATCATGAAATCTCACGGGGGCCTAGCCAACACCGTTGTGCATCACTTTTCTCTTGGACACGTTGAGAGAAAAATTAGTTTTCTTGCACTAACAATCATTTTAATCGAAATAGTGAAAATCTCACATTTCTGATAGTGGTACCCCTTTGTGAAATGTGGCCCGGACCAATCTCGGAATATTTTTTGCCACTAGTCACAATGAATTTTTACTACTAAGAAATGAATATGAAGATTTGTTTTTGGTTAAAATTTGTTGAAATGGCCCCCTAATTGAAAATATTCTTCTTTTCAGGGGAAATTTTAACAAGTTTTTTCCTTACTCTTACACTCGTTAGTTACCTGTTAAAATCTCAACCTACACATCTCCAAAGATAATGAAATTTCACGGGGGCCTAGCCAACACCGTTGTGCATCACGTTTCTCTTGGACACGTTGAGAGAAAAATTAGTTTTCTTGCACTAACAATCATTTTAATCGAAATAGTGAAAATCTCACATTTCTGATAGTGGTACCCCTTTGTGAAATGTGGCCCGGACCAATCTCGGAATATTTTTTGCCACTAGTCACAATGAATTTTTTCTACTAAGAAATGAATATGAAGATTGGTTTTGGGTTAAAATTTGTTGAAATGCCCCGCTAATTGAAAATATTCTTCTTTTCAGGGGAAATTTTAACAAGTTTTTTCCTTACTCTTACACTCGTTAGTTATCTGTTAAAATCTCGACCTACACATCTCCAAAGATCATGAAATTTCACGGGGGCCTAGCCAAGACCGTTGTGCATCACTTTTCTCTTGGATAGGTTGAGAGAAAAATTAGTTTTCTTGCACTAACAATCATTTTAATCGAAATAGTGAAAATCTCACATGTTTGATAGTGGTACCCCTTTGTGAAATGTGGCCCGGACCAATCTCGGAATATTTTTTGCCACTAGTCACAATGAATTTGTACTACTAAGATATGAATATGAAGATAGGTTTTTGGTTAAAATTTGTTGAAATGGCCCCCTAATTGAAAATATTCTTCTTCTTAGGGGAAATTTTAACAAGTTTTTTTGCTTACTCTTACACTCGTTAGTTATCTTTTAAAATCTCAACCTACACATCTCCAAAGATCATGAAATCTCACGGGGGCCTAGCCAACACCGTTGTGCATCACTTTTCTCTTGGACACGTTGAGAGAAAAATTAGTTTTCTTGCACTAACAATCATTTTAATCGAAATAGTGAAAATCTCACATTTTTGATAGTGGTACCCCTTTGTGAAATGTGGCCCGGACCAATCTCGGAATATTTTTTGCCACTAGTCACAATGAATTTGTACTACTAAGAAATGAATATGAAGATTTGTTTTGGGTTAAAATTTGTTGAAATGCCCCGCTAATTGAAAATATTCTTCTTTTCAGGGGAAATTTTAACAAGTTTTTTCCTTACTCTTACACTCGTTAGTTATCTGTTAAAATCTCGACCTACACATCTCCAAAGATCATGAAATTTCACGGGGGCCTAGTCAAGACGGTTGTGCATCACTTTTCTCTTGGATAGGTTGAGAGAAAAATTAGTTTTCTTGCACTAACAATCATTTTAATCGAAATAGTGAAAATCTCACATGTTTGATAGTGGTACCCCTTTGTGAAATGTGGCCCGGACCAATCTCGGAATATTTTTTGCCACTAGTCACAATGAATTTGTACTACTAAGATATGAATATGAAGATAGGTTTTTGGTTAAAATTTGTTGAAATGGCCCCCTAATTGAAAATATTCTTCTTTTTAGGGGAAATTTTAACAAGTTTTTTTGCTTACTCTTACACTCGTTAGTTATCTTTTAAAATCTCAACCTACACATCTCCAAAGATCATGAAATCTCACGGGGGCCTAGCCAACACCGTTGTGCATCACTTTTCTCTTGGACACGTTGAGAGAAAAATTAGTTTTCTTGCACTAACAATAATTTTAATCGAAATAGTGAAAATCTCACATTTCTGATAGTGGTACCCCTTTGTGAAATGTGGCCCGGACTAATCTCGGAATATTTTTTGCCACTAGTCACAATGAATTTTTACTACTAAGAAATGAATATGAAGATTTGTTTTTGGTTAAAATTTGTTGACATGGCCCCCTAATTGAAAATATTCTTCTTTTCAGGGGAAATTTTAACAAGTTTTTTCCTTACTCTTACACTCGTTAGTTACCTGTTAAAATCTCAACCTACACATCTCCAAAGATAATGAAATTTCACGGGGGCCTAGCCAACACCGTTGTGCATCACGTTTCTCTTGGACACGTTGAGAGAAAAATTAGTTTTCTTGCACTAACAATCATTTTAATCGAAATAGTGAAAATCTCACATTTCTGATAGTGGTACCCCTTTGTGAAATGTGGCCCGGACCAATCTCGGAATATTTTTTGCCACTAGTCACAATGAATTTTTTCTACTAAGAAATGAATATGAAGATTGGTTTTGGGTTAAAATTTGTTGAAATGGCCCCCTAATTGAAAATATTCTTCTTTTCAGGGGAAATTTTACCAAGTTTTTTCCTTACTCTTACACTCGTTAGTTATGTGTTAAAATCTCAACCTACACATCGCCAAAGATCATGAAATTTAACGGGGGCCTAGCCAAGACCGTTGTGCATCACTTTTCTCTGGACACGTTGAGAGAAAAATTAGTTCTCTTGCACTAACGATCGTTTTAATCGAAATAGTGAAAATCTCACATTTTTGATAGTGGTACCCCTTTCTGAAATGTGGCCCGGACCAATCTCGGAATATTTTTTGCCACTAGTCACAATGAATTTGTACTACTAAGAAATGAATATGAAGATTGGTTTTGGGTGAAAATTTGTTGAAATGGCCCCCTAATTGAAAATATTAATCTTTTCAGGGGAAATTTTAACAAGTTTTTTCCTTACTCTTACACTCGTTAGTTATCTGTTAAAATCTCGACCTACACATCTCCAAAGATCATGTAATTTAACGGAGGCCTAGCCAAGACCATTGTGCATCACTTTTCTCTTGGACACGTTGAGAGAAAAATTAGTTTTCTTGCACTAACGATCGTTTTAATCAAAATAGTGAAAATCTCACATTTCTGATAGTAGTACCCCTTTGTGAAATGTGGCCCGGACCAATCTCGGAATATTTTTTGCCACTAATCACAATCAATTTGTACTACTAAGAAATGAATATGAAGATTGGTTTTGGGTTAAAATTTGTTGAAATGGCCCCCTAATTAAAAATATTCTTCTTTTTGGGGGAAATTTTAACAAGTATTTTCCTTACTCTTACACTCGTTAGTTATCTGTTAAAATCTCGACCTACACATCTCCAAAGATCATGAAATTTCACGGGGGCCTAGCCAAGACTGTTGTGCATCACTTTTCTCTTGGATAGGTTGAGAGAAAAATTAGTTTTCTTGCACTAACAATCATTTTAATCGAAATAGTGAAAATCTCACATGTTTGATAGTGGTACCCCTTTGTGAAATGTGGCCCGGACCAATCTCGGAATATTTTTTGCCACTAGTCACAATGAATTTGTACTACTAAGAAATGAATATGAAGATAGGTTTTTGGTTAAAATTTGTTGAAATGGCCCCCTAATTGAAAATATTCTTCTTTTCAGGGGAAATTTTAACAAGTTTTTTTGCTTACTCTTACACTCGTTAGTTATCTTTTAAAATCTCAACCTACACATCTCCAAAGATCATGAAATCTCACGGGGGCCTAGCCAACACCGTTGTGCATCACTTTTCTCTTGGACACGTTGAGAGAAAAATTAGTTTTCTTGCACTAACAATCATTTTAATCGAAATAGTGAAAATCTCACATTTCTGATAGTGGTACCCCTTTGTGAAATGTGGCCCGGACCAATCTCGGAATATTTTTTGCCACTAGTCACAGTGAATTTTTACTACTAAGAAATGAATATGAAGATTGGTTTTGGGTTAAAATTTGTTGAAATGGCCCCCTAATTGAAAATATTCTTCTTTTCAGGGGAAATTTTACCAAGTTTTTTCCTTACTCTTACACTCGTTAGTTATGTGTTAAAATCTCAACCTACACATCGCCAAAGATCATGAAATTTAACGGGGGCCTAGCCAAGACCGTTGTGCATCACTTTTCTCTGGACACGTTGAGAGAAAAATTAGTTCTCTTGCACTAACGATCGTTTTAATCGAAATAGTGAAAATCTCACATTTTTGATAGTGGTACCCCTTTCTGAAATGTGGCCCGGACCAATCTCAGGAATATTTTTTGCCACTAGTCACAATGAATTTGTACTACTAAGAAATGAATATGAAGATTGGTTTTGGGTGAAAATTTGTTGAAATGGCCCCCTAATTGAAAATATTAATCTTTTCAGGGGAAATTTTAACAAGTTTTTTCCTTACTCTTACACTCGTTAGTTATCTGTTAAAATCTCGACCTACACATCTCCAAAGATCATGTAATTTAACGGAGGCCTAGCCAAGACCATTGTGCATCACTTTTCTCTTGGACACGTTGAGAGAAAAATTAGTTTTCTTGCACTAACGATCGTTTTAATCAAAATAGTGAAAATCTCACATTTCTGATAGTAGTACCCCTTTGTGAAATGTGGCCCGGACCAATCTCGGAATATTTTTTGCCACTAATCACAATCAATTTGTACTACTAAGAAATGAATATGAAGATTGGTTTTGGGTTAAAATTTGTTGAAATGGCCCCCTAATTGAAAATATTCTTCTTTTTGGGGGAAATTTTAACAAGTATTTTCCTTACTCTTACACTCGTTAGTTATCTGTTAAAATCTCGACCTACACATCTCCAAAGATCATGAAATTTCACGGGGGCCTAGCCAAGACTGTTGTGCATCACTTTTCTCTTGGATAGGTTGAGAGAAAAATTAGTTTTCTTGCACTAACAATCATTTTAATCGAAATAGTGAAAATCTCACATGTTTGATAGTGGTACCCCTTTGTGAAATGTGGCCCGGACCAATCTCGGAATATTTTTTGCCACTAGTCACAATGAATTTGTACTACTAAGAAATGAATATGAAGATAGGTTTTTGGTTAAAATTTGTTGAAATGGCCCCCTAATTTAAAATATTCTTCTTTTCAGGGGAAATTTTAACAAGTTTTTTTGCTTACTCTTACACTCGTTAGTTATCTTTTAAAATCTCAACCTACACATCTCCAAAGATCATGAAATCTCACGGGGGCCTAGCCAAGACCGTTGTGCATCACTTTTCTCTTGGACACGTTGAGAGAAAAATTAGTTTTCTTACAGTAAGAATCATTTTAATCGAAATAGTGAAAATCTCACATTTCTGATAGTGGTACCGCTTTGTGAAATGTAGCCCGGACCAATCTCGGAATATTTTTTGCCACTAGCCACAATGAATTTTTACTACTAAGAAATGAATATGAAGATTGGTTTTGGGTGAAAATTTATTGAAATGGCCCCCTAATTGAAAATATTCTTCTTTTCAGGGGAAATTTTAACAAGTTTTTTCGTTACTCTTACACTCGTTAGTTATCTGTTAAAATCTCAACCTACACACCTCCAAAGATCATGAAATTTCACGGGGGACTAGCCAAGACCGTTGTGCATCACTTTTCTCTTGGACACGTTGAGAGAAAAATTAGTTTTCTTGCACTAACGATCATTTTAATCGAAATAGTGAAAATCTCACATTTCTGATAGTGGTACCCCTTTGTTAAATGTGGCCCGGACCAATCTCGGAATATTTTTTGCCACTAGTCACAATGAATTTGTACTACTAAGAAATGAATATGAAGATTGGTTTTGGGTTAAAATTTGTTGAAACGACCCCCTAATTGAAAATATTCTTCTTTTCAGGGGAAATTTTAACAAGTTTTTTCCTTACTCTTACACTCGTTAGTTATTTGTTAAAATCTCGACCTACACATCTCCAAAGATCATGTAATTAAACAGGGGCCTAGCCAAGACCATTGTGCATCACTTTTCTCTTGGACACGTTGAGAGAAAAATTAGTTTTCTTGCACTAACGATCGTTTTAATCAAAATAGTGTAAATCTCACATTTCTGATAGTGGTACCCCTTTGTGAAATGTGGCCCGGACCAATCTCGGAATATTTTTTGCCACTAACCACAATCAATTTGTACTACTAAGAAATGAATATGAAGATTGGTTTTGGGTTAAAATTTGTTGAAATGGCCCCCTAATTGAAAATATTCTTCTTTTCGGGGGAAATTTTAACAAGTTTTTTTGCTTACTCTTACACTCGTTAGTTATCTTTTAAAATCTCAACCTACACATCTCCAAAGATCATGAAATCTCACGGGGGCCTATCCAAGACCGTTGTGCATCACTTTTCTCTTGGACACGTTGAGAGAAAAATTAGTTTTCTTACAGTAAGAATCATTTTAATCGAAATAGTGAAAATCTCACATTTCTGATAGTGGTACCGCTTTGTGAAATGTAGCCCGGACCAATCTCGGAATATTTTTTGCCACTAGTCACAATGAATATTTACTACTAAGAAATGAATATGAAGATTGGTTTTGGGTGAAAATTTATTGAAATGGCCCCCTAATTGAAAATATTCTTCTTTTCAGGGGAAATTTTAACAAGTTTTTTCGTTACTCTTACACTCGTTAGTTATCTGTTAAAATCTCAACCTACACACCTCCAAAGATCATGAAATTTCACGGGGGACTAGCCAAGACCGTTGTGCATCACTTTTCTCTTGGACACGTTGAGAGAAAAATTAGTTTTCTTGCACTAACGATCATTTTAATCGAAATAGTGAAAATCTCACATTTCTGATAGTGGTACCCCTTTGTTAAATGTGGCCCGGACCAATCTCGGAATATTTTTTGCCACTAGTCACAATGAATTTGTACTACTAAGAAATGAATATGAAGATTGGTTTTGGGTTAAAATTTGTTGAAACGACCCCCTAATTGAAAATATTCTTCTTTTCAGGGGAAATTTTAACAAGTTTTTTCCTTACTCTTACACTCGTTAGTTATCTGTTAAAATCTCGACCTACACATCTCCAAAGATCATGAAATTTCACGGGGACCTAGCCAAGACCGTTGTGCATCACTTTTCTCTTGGACACGTTGAGAGAAAAATTAGTTTTCTTGCACTAACGATCGTTTTAATCGAAATAGTGAAAATCTCACATTTTTTATAGTTGTACCCCTTTGTTAAATGTGGCCCGGACCAATCTCGGAATATTTTTTGCCACTAGTCACAATGAATTTGTACTACTAAGAAATGAATATGAAGATTGGTTTTGGGTTAAAATTTGTTGAAACGGCCCCCTAATTGAAAATATTCTTCTTTTCAGGGGAAATTTTAACAAGTTTTTTCCTTACTCTTACACTCGTTAGTTATTTGTTAAAATCTCGACATACACATCTCCAAAGATCATGTAATTTAACAGGGGCCTAGCCAAGACCATTGTGCATCACTTTTCTCTTGGACACGTTGAGAGAAAAATTAGTTTTCTTGCACTAACGATCGTTTTAATCAAAATAGTGTAAATCTCACATTTCTGATAGTGGTACCCCTTTGTGAAATGTGGCCCGGACCAATCTCGGAATATTTTTTGCCACTAACCACAATCAATTTGTACTACTAAGAAATGAATATGAAGATTGGTTTTGGGTTAAAATTTGTTGAAATGGCCCCCTAATTGAAAATATTCTTCTTTTCGGGGGAAATTTTAACAAGTTTTTTTGCTTACTCTTACACTCGTTAGTTATCTTTTAAAATCTCAACCTACACATCTCCAAAGATCATGAAATCTCACGGGGGCCTATCCAAGACCGTTGTGCATCACTTTTCTCTTGGACACGTTGAGAGAAAAATTAGTTTTCTTACAGTAAGAATCATTTTAATCGAAATAGTGAAAATCTCACATTTCTGATAGTGGTACCGCTTTGTGAAATGTAGCCCGGACCAATCTCGGAATATTTTTTGCCACTAGTCACAATGAATATTTACTACTAAGAAATGAATATGAAGATTGGTTTTGGGTGAAAATTTATTGAAATGGCCCCCTAATTGAAAATATTCTTCTTTTCAGGGGAAATTTTAACAAGTTTTTTCGTTACTCTTACACTCGTTAGTTATCTGTTAAAATCTCAACCTACACACCTCCAAAGATCATGAAATTTCACGGGGGACTAGCCAAGACCGTTGTGCATCACTTTTCTCTTGGACACGTTGAGAGAAAAATTAGTTTTCTTGCACTAACGATCATTTTAATCGAAATAGTGAAAATCTCACATTTCTGATAGTGGTACCCCTTTGTTAAATGTGGCCCGGACCAATCTCGGAATATTTTTTGCCACTAGTCACAATGAATTTGTACTACTAAGAAATGAATATGAAGATTGGTTTTGGGTTAAAATTTGTTGAAACGACCCCCTAATTGAAAATATTCTTCTTTTCAGGGGAAATTTTAACAAGTTTTTTCCTTACTCTTACACTCGTTAGTTATCTGTTAAAATCTCGACCTACACATCTCCAAAGATCATGAAATTTCACGGGGACCTAGCCAAGACCGTTGTGCATCACTTTTCTCTTGGACACGTTGAGAGAAAAATTAGTTTTCTTGCACTAACGATCGTTTTAATCGAAATAGTGAAAATCTCACATTTTTTATAGTTGTACCCCTTTGTTAAATGTGGCCCGGACCAATCTCGGAATATTTTTTGCCACTAGTCACAATGAATTTGTACTACTAAGAAATGAATATGAAGATTGGTTTTGGGTTAAAATTTGTTGAAACGGCCCCCTAATTGAAAATATTCTTCTTTTCAGGGGAAATTTTAACAAGTTTTTTCCTTACTCTTACACTCGTTAGTTATTTGTTAAAATCTCGACATACACATCTCCAAAGATCATGTAATTTAACAGGGGCCTAGCCAAGACCATTGTGCATCACTTTTCTCTTGGACACGTTGAGAGAAAAATTAGTTTTCTTGCACTAACGATCGTTTTAATCGAAATAGTGAAAATCTCACATTTCTGATAGTGGTACCCCTTTGTGAAATGTGGCCCGGACCAATCTCGGAATATTTTTTGCCACTAGTCACAATGAATTTTTACTACTAAGAAATGAATATGAAGATTGGTTTTGGGTGAAAATTTATTGAAATGGCCCCCTAATTGAAAATATTCTTCTTTTCAGGGGAAATTTTAACAAGTTTTTTCGTTACTCTTACACTCGTTAGTTATCTGTTAAAATCTCAACCTACACACCTCCAAAGATCATGAAATTTCACGGGCGACTAGCCAAGACCGTTGTGCATCACTTTTCTCTTGGACACGTTGAGAGAAAAATTAGTTTTCTTGCACTAACGATCGTTTTAATCAAAATAGTGTAAATCTCACATTTCTGATAGTGGTACCCCTTTGTGAAATGTGGCCCGGACCAATCTCGGAATATTTTTTGCCACTAGTCACAATGAATTTTTACTACTAAGAAATGAATATGAAGATTGGTTTTGGGTGAAAATTTATTGAAATGGCCCCCTAATTGAAAATATTCTTCTTTTCAGGGGAAATTTTAACAAGTTTTTTCGTTACTCTTACACTCGTTAGTTATCTGTTAAAATCTCAACCTACACACCTCCAAAGATCATGAAATTTCACGGGCGACTAGCCAAGACCGTTGTGCATCACTTTTCTCTTGGACACGTTGAGAGAAAAATTAGTTTTCTTGCACTAACGATCGTTTTAATCAAAATAGTGTAAATCTCACATTTCTGATAGTGGTACCCCTTTGTGAAATGTGGCCCGGACCAATCTCGGAATATTTTTTGCCACTAATCACAATCAATTTGTACTACTAAGAAATGAATATGAAGATTGGTTTTGGGTTAAAATTTGTTGAAATGGCCCCCTAATTGAAAATATTCTTCTTTTCGGGGGAAATTTTAACAAGTTTTTTTGCTTACTCTTACACTCGTTAGTTATCTTTTAAAATCTCAACCTACACATCTCCAAAGATCATGAAATCTCACGGGGGCCTAGCCAAGACCGTTGTGCATCACTTTTCTCTTGGACACGTTGAGAGAAAAATTAGTTTTCTTACAGTAAGAATCATTTTAATCGAAATAGTGAAAATCTCACATTTCTGATAGTGGTACCGCTTTGTGAAATGTGGCCCGGACCAATCTCGGAATATTTTTTGCCACTAGTCACAATGAATTTTTACTACTAAGAAATGAATATGAAGATTGGTTTTGGGTGAAAATTTATTGAAATGGCCCCCTAATTGAAAATATTCTTCTTTTCAGGGGAAATTTTAACAAGTTTTTTCGTTACTCTTACACTCGTTAGTTATCTGTTAAAATCTCAACCTACACACCTCCAAAGATCATGAAATTTCACGGGCGACTAGCCAAGACCGTTGTGCATCACTTTTCTCTTGGACACGTTGAGAGAAAAATTAGTTTTCTTGCACTAACGATCATTTTAATCGAAATAGTGAAAATCTCACATTTCTGATAGTGGTACCCCTTTGTTAAATGTGGCCCGGACCAATCTCGGAATATTTTTTGCCACTAGTCACAATGAATTTGTACTACTAAGAAATGAATATGAAGATTGGTTTTGGGTTAAAATTTGTTGAAACGACCCCCTAATTGAAAATATTCTTCTTTTCAGGGGAAATTTTAACAAGTTTTTTCCTTACTCTTACACTCGTTAGTTATTTGTTAAAATCTCGACCTACACATCTCCAAAGATCATGTAATTTAACAGGGGCCTAGCCAAGACCATTGTGCATCACTTTTCTCTTGGACACGTTGAGAGAAAAATTAGTTTTCTTGCACTAACGATCGTTTTAATCAAAATAGTGTAAATCTCACATTTCTGATAGTGGTACCCCTTTGTGAAATGTGGCCCGGACCAATCTCGGAATATTTTTTGCCACTAATCACAATCAATTTGTACTACTAAGAAATGAATATGAAGATTGGTTTTGGGTTAAAATTTGTTGAAATGGCCCCCTAATTGAAAATATTCTTCTTTTCGGGGGAAATTTTAACAAGTTTTTTTGCTTACTCTTACACTCGTTAGTTATCTTTTAAAATCTCAACCTACACATCTCCAAAGATCATGAAATCTCACGGGGGCCTAGCCAAGACCGTTGTGCATCACTTTTCTCTTGGACACGTTGAGAGAAAAATTAGTTTTCTTACAGTAAGAATCATTTTAATCGAAATAGTGGAAATCTCACATTTCTGATAGTGGTACCGCTTTGTGAAATGTGGCCCGGACCAATCTCGGAATATTTTTTGCCACTAGTCACAATGAATTTTTACTACTAAGAAATGAATATGAAGATTGGTTTTGGGTGAAAATTTATTGAAATGGCCCCCTAATTGAAAATATTCTTCTTTTCAGGGGAAATTTTAACAAGTTTTTTCGTTACTCTTACACTCGTTAGTTATCTGTTAAAATCTCAACCTACACACCTCCAAAGATCATGAAATTTCACGGGCGACTAGCCAAGACCGTTGTGCATCACTTTTCTCTTGGACACGTTGAGAGAAAAATTAGTTTTCTTGCACTAACGATCATTTTAATCGAAATAGTGAAAATCTCACATTTCTGATAGTGGTACCCCTTTGTTAAATGTGGCCCGGACCAATCTCGGAATATTTTTTGCCACTAGTCACAATGAATTTGTACTACTAAGAAATGAATATGAAGATTGGTTTTGGGTTAAAATTTGTTGAAACGACCCCCTAATTGAAAATATTCTTCTTTTCAGGGGAAATTTTAACAAGTTTTTTCCTTACTCTTACACTCGTTAGTTATTTGTTAAAATCTCGACCTACACATCTCCAAAGATCATGTAATTTAACAGGGGCCTAGCCAAGACCATTGTGCATCACTTTTCTCTTGGACACGTTGAGAGAAAAATTAGTTTTCTTGCACTAACGATCGTTTTAATCAAAATAGTGTAAATCTCACATTTCTGATAGTGGTACCCCTTTGTGAAATGTGGCCCGGACCAATCTCGGAATATTTTTTGCCACTAATCACAATCAATTTGTACTACTAAGAAATGAATATGAAGATTGGTTTTGGGTTAAAATTTGTTGAAATGGCCCCCTAATTGAAAATATTCTTCTTTTCGGGGGAAATTTTAACAAGTTTTTTTGCTTACTCTTACACTCGTTAGTTATCTTTTAAAATCTCAACCTACACATCTCCAAAGATCATGAAATCTCACGGGGGCCTAGCCAAGACCGTTGTGCATCACTTTTCTCTTGGACACGTTGAGAGAAAAATTAGTTTTCTTACAGTAAGAATCATTTTAATCGAAATAGTGGAAATCTCACATTTCTGATAGTGGTACCGCTTTGTGAAATGTGGCCCGGACCAATCTCGGAATATTTTTTGCCACTAGTCACAATGAATTTTTACTACTAAGAAATGAATATGAAGATTGGTTTTGGGTGAAAATTTATTGAAATGGCCCCCTAATTGAAAATATTCTTCTTTTCAGGGGAAATTTTAACAAGTTTTTTCGTTACTCTTACACTCGTTAGTTATCTGTTAAAATCTCAACCTACACACCTCCAAAGATCATGAAATTTCACGGGGGACTAGCCAAGACCGTTGTGCATCACTTTTCTCTTGGACACGTTGAGAGAAAAATTAGTTTTCTTGCACTAACGATCATTTTAATCGAAATAGTGAAAATCTCACATTTCTGATAGTGGTACCCCTTTGTTAAATGTGGCCCGGACCAATCTCGGAATATTTTTTGCCACTAGTCACAATGAATTTGTACTACTAAGAAATGAATATGAAGATTGGTTTTGGGTTAAAATTTGTTGAAACGACCCCCTAATTGAAAATATTCTTCTTTTCAGGGGAAATTTTAACAAGTTTTTTCCTTACTCTTACACTCGTTAGTTATCTGTTAAAATCTCGACCTACAAATCTCCAAAGATCATGAAATTTCACGGGGGCCTAGCCAAGACCGTTGTGCATCACTTTTCTCTTGGACACGTTGAGAGAAAAATTAGTTTTCTTGCACTAACGATCGTTTTAATCGAAATAGTGAAAATCTCACATTTCTGATAGTGGTACCCCTTTGTTAAATGTGGCCCGGACCAATCTCGGAATATTTTTTGCCACTAGTCACAATGAATTTGTACTACTAAGAAATGAATATGAAGATTGGTTTTGGGTTAAAATTTGTTGAAATGGCCCCCTAATTGAAAATATTCTTCTTTTCGGGTGAAATTTTAACAAGTTTTTTCCTTACTCTTACACTCGTTAGTTATCTGTTAAAATCTCCACCTACACATCTCCAAAGATCATGAAATTTCACGAGGGCCTAGCCAAGACCGTTGTGCATCACTTTTCTCTTGGACACGTTGAGAGAAAAATTAGTTTTCTTGCACTAAGAATCATTTTAATCGAAATAGTGAAAATCTCACATTTCTGATAGTGGTACCGCTTTGTGAAATGTGGCCCGGACCAATCTCGGAATATTTTTTGCCACTAGTCACAATGAATTTTTACTACTAAGAAATGAATATGAAGATTTGTTTTGGGTTAAAATTTATTGAAATGGCCCCCTAATTGAAAATATTCTTCTTTTCAGGGGAAATTTTAACAAGTTTTTTCCTTACTCTTACACTCGTTAGTTATCTATTAAAATCTCGACCTACACACCTCCAAAGATCATGAAATTTCACGGGCGCCTAGCCAAGACCGTTGTGCATCACTTTTCTCTTGGACACATTGAGAGAAAAATTAGTTTTCTTGCACTAACGATCGTTTTAATCGAAATAGTGAAAATCTCACATTTCTGATAGTGCTACCCCTTTGTGAAATGTGGCCCGGACCAATCTCGGAATATTTTTTGCCACTAGTCACAATGAATTTTTAATACTAAGAAATGAATATGAAGATTGGTTTTGGGTTAAAATTTGTTGAAATGGCCCCCTAATTGAAAATATTCTTCTTTTCAGGGGAAATTTTAAAAAGTTTTTTCCTTACTCTTACACTCGTTAGTTATCTGTTAAAATCTCAACCTACACATCTCCAAAGATCATGAAATTTCACGGGGGCCTAGCCAAGACCGTTGTGCATCACTTTTCTCTGGGACACGTTGAGAGAAAAATTAGTTTTCTTACAGTAAGAATCATTTTAATCGAAATAGTGAAAATCTCACATTTCTGATAGTGGTACCGCTTTGTGAAATGTGGCCCGGACCAATCTCGGAATATTTTTTGCCACTAGTCACAATGAATTTTTACTACTAAGAAATGAATATGAAGATTTGTTTTGGGTTAAAATTTATTGAAATGGCCCCCTAATTGAAAATATTCTTCTTTTCAGGGGAAATTTTAACAAGTTTTTTCCTTACTCTTACACTCGTTAGTTATCTATTAAAATCTCGACCTACACACCTCCAAAGATCATGAAATTTCACGGGCGCCTAGCCAAGACCGTTGTGCATCACTTTTCTCTTGGACACGTTGAGAGAAAAATTAGTTTTCTTGCACTAACGATCATTTTAATCGAAATAGTGAAAATCTCACATTTCTGATAGTGGTACCCCTTTGTTAAATGTGGCCCGGACCAATCTCGGAATATTTTATGCCACTAGTCACAATGAATTTGTACTACTAAGAAATGAATATGAAGATTTGTTTTGGGTTAAAATTTGTTGAAACGACCCCCTAATTGAAAATATTCTTCTTTTCAGGGGAAATTTTAACAAGTTTTTTCCTTACTCTTACACTCGTTAGTTATCTGTTAAAATCTCGACCTACACATCTCCAAAGATCATGAAATTTCACGGGGGCCTAGCCAAGACCGTTGTGCATCACTTTTCTCTTGGACACGTTGAGAGAAAAATTAGTTTTCTTGCACTAACGATCGTTTTAATCGAAATAGTGAAAATCTCACATTTCTGATAGTGGTACCCCTTTGTTAAATGTGGCCCGGACCAATCTCGGAATATTTTTTGCCACTAGTCACAATGAATTTGTACTACTAAGAAATGAATATGAAGATTGGTTTTGGGTTAAAATTTGTTGAAATGGCCCCCTAATTGAAAATATTCTTCTTTTCGGGTGAAATTTTAACAAGTTTTTTCCTTACTCTTACACTCGTTAGTTATCTGTTAAAATCTCCACCTACACATCTCCAAAGATCATGAAATTTCACGGGGGCCTAGCCAAGACCGTTGTGCATTACTTTTCTCTTGGACACGTTGAGAGAAAAATTAGTTTTCTTACAGTAAGAATCATTTTAATCGAAATAGTGAAAATCTCACATTTCTGATAGTGGTACCGCTTTGTGAAATGTGGCCCGGACCAATCTCGGAATATTTTTTGCCACTAGTGACAATGAATTTTTACTACTAAGAAATGAATATGAAGATTGGTTTTGGGTAAAAATTTATTGAAATGGCCCCCTAATTGAAAATATTCTTCTTTTCAGGGGAAATTTTAACAAGTTTTTTCGTTACTCTTACACTCGTTAGTTATCTGTTAAAATCTCAACCTACACACCTCCAAAGATCATGAAATTTCACGGGACTCTAGCCAAGACCGTTGTGCATCACTTTTCTCTTGGACACGTTGAGAGAAAAATTAGTTTTCTTGCACTAACGATCATTTTAATCGAAATAGTGAAAATCTCACATTTCTGATAGTGGTACCCCTTTGTTAAATGTGGCCCGGACCAATCTCGGAATATTTTTTGCCACTAGTCACAATGAATTTGTACTACTAAGAAATGAATATGAAGATTGGTTTTGGGTTAAAATTTGTTGAAACGACCCCCTAATTGAAAATATTCTTCTTTTCAGGGGAAATTTTAACAAGTTTTTTCCTTACTCTTACACTCGTTAGTTATCTGTTAAAATCTCAACCTACACACCTCCAAAGATCATGAAATTTCACGGGGGCCTAGCCAAGACCGTTGTGCATCACTTTTCTCTTGGACACGTTGAGAGAAAAATTAGTTTTCTTGCACTAACAATCATTTTAATCGAAATAGTGAAAATCTCACATTTCTGATAGTGCTACCCCTTTGTGAAATGTGGCCCGGACCAATCTCGGAATATTTTTTGCCACTAGTCACAATGAATTTGTACTACTAAGAAATGAATATGAAGATTTGTTTTGGGTTAAAATTTGTTGAAACGACCCCCTAATTGAAAATATTCTTCTTTTCAGGGGAAATTTTAACAAGTTTTTCCTTACTCTTACACTCGTTAGTTATCTGTTAAAATCTCGACCTACACATCTCCAAAGATCATGAAATTTCACGGGGGCCTAGCCAAGACCGTTGTGCATCACTTTTCTCTTGGACACGTTGAGAGAAAAATTAGTTTTCTTGCACTAACGATCGTTTTAATCGAAATAGTGAAAATCTCACATTTCTGATAGTGGTACCCCTTTGTGAAATGTGGCCCGGACCAATCTCGGAATATTTTTTGCCACTAGTCACAATGAATTTGTACTACTAAGAAATGAATATGAAGATTGGTTTTGGGTTAAAATTTGTTGAAATGGCCCCCTAATTGAAAATATTCTTCTTTTCAGGGGAAATTTTAACAAGTTTTTTCCTTACTCTTACACTCGTTAGTTATCTGTTAAAATCTCAACCTACACACCTCCAAAGATCATGAAATTTCACGGGGGCCTAGCCAAGACCGTTGTGCATCACTTTTCTCTTGGACACGTTGAGAGAAAAATTAGTTTTCTTGCACTAACAATCATTTTAATCGAAATAGTGAAAATCTCACATTTCTGATAGTGCTACCCCTTTGTGAAATGTGGCCCGGACCAATCTCGGAATATTTTTTGCCACTAGTCACAATGAATTTTTAATACTAAGAAATGAATATGAAGATTGGTTTTGGGTTAAAATTTGTTGAAATGGCCCCCTAATTGAAAATATTCTTCTTTTCAGGGGAAATTTTAACAAGTTTTTTCCTTACTCTTACAATCGTTAGTTATATGTTAAAATCTCAACCTACACATCTCCAAAGATCATGAAATTTAACGGGGGCCTAGCCAAGACTGTTGTGCATTACTTTTCTCTTGGACACGTTGAGAGAAAAATTAGTTTTCTTGCACTAACGATCGTTTTAATCGAAATAGTGAAAATCTCACATTTTTGATAGTGGTACCCCTTTGTGAAATGTGGCCCGGACCAATCTCGGAATATTTTTTGCCACTAGTCACAATGAATTTGTACTACTAGGAAATGAATATGAAGATTGGTTTTGGGTTAAAATTTGTTGAAATGGCCCCCTAATTGAAAATATTCTTCTTTTCAGGGGAAATTTTAACAAGTTTTTTCCTTATTCTTACACTCGTTAGTTATCTGTTAAAATCTCAACCTACACACCTCCATAGATCATGAAATTTCACGGGGGCCTAGCCAAGACCGTTGTGCATCACTTTTCTCTTGGACACGTTGAGAGAAAAATTAGTTTTCTTGCACTAACAATCATTTTAATCGAAATAGTGAAAATCTCACATTTCTGATAGTGCTACCCCTTTGTGAAATGTGGCCCGGACCAATCTCGGAATATTTTTTGCCACTAGTCACAATGAATTTTTAATACTAAGAAATGAATATGAAGATTGGTTTTGGGTTAAAATTTGTTGAAATGGCCCCCTAATTGAAAATATTCTTCTTTTCAGGGGAAATTTTAACAAGTTTTTTCCTTACTCTTACACTCGTTAGTTATATGTTAAAATCTCAACCTACACATCTCCAAAGATCATGAAATTTAACGGGGGCCTAGCCAAGACCGTTGTGCATGACTTTTCTCTTGGACACGTTGAGAGAAAAATTAGTTTTCTTGCACTAACGATCGTTTTAATCGAAATAGTGAAAATCTCACATTTTTGATAGTGGTACCCCTTTGTGAAATGTGGCCCTGACCAATCTCGAAATATTTTTTGCCACTAGTCGCAATGAATTTGTACTACTAAGAAATGAATATGAAGATTAGTTTTGGGTTAAAATTTGTTGAAATGGCCCGCTAATTGAAAATATTCTTTTTTTCAGAGGAAATTTTAACAAGTTTTTTCCTTACTCTTACACTCGTTAGTTATTTGTTAAAATCTCGACCTACACACCTCCAAAGATCATGAAATTTCACGGGCGCCTAGCCAAGACCGTTGTGCATCACTTTTCTCTTGGACACGTTGAGAGAAAAATTAGTTTTCTTGCACTAACGATCATTTTAATCAAAATAGTGAAAATCTCACATTTCTGATAGTGGTACCCCTTTGTTAAATGTGGCCCGGACCAATCTCGGAATATTTTTTGCCACTAGTCACAATGAATTTGTACTACTAAGAAATGAATATGAAGATTTGTTTTGGGTTAAAATTTGTTGAAACGACCCCCTAATTGAAAATATTCTTCTTTTCAGGGGAAATTTTAACAAGTTTTTTCCTTACTCTTACACTCGTTAGTTATCTGTTAAAATCTCGACCTACACATCTCCAAAGATCATGAAATTTCACGGGGGCCTAGCCAAGACCGTTGTGCATCACTTTTCTCTTGGACACGTTGAGAGAAAAATTAGTTTTCTTGCACTAACGATTGTTTTAATCGAAATAGTGAAAATCTCACATTTCTGATAGTGGTACCCCTTTGTTAAATGTGGCCCGGACCAATCTCGGAATATTTTTTGCCACTAGTCACAATGAATTTGAACTACTAAGAAATGAATATGAAGATTGGTTTTGGGTTAAAATTTGTTGAAATGGCCCCCTAATTGAAAATATTCTTCTTTTCGGGTGAAATTTTAACAAGTTTTTTCCTTACTCTTACACTCGTTAGTTATCTGTTAAAATCTCCACCTACACATCTTCAAAAATCATGAAATTTCACGGGGGCCTAGCCAAGACCGTTGTGCATCACTTTTCTCTTGGACACGTTGAGAGAAAAATTAGTTTTCTTACAGTAAGAATCATTTTAATCGAAATAGTGAAAATCTCACATTTTTGATAGTGGTACCCCTTTGTGAAATGTGGCCCGGACCAATCTCGGAATATTTTTTGCCACTAGTCACAATGAATTTGTACTACTAAGAAATGAATATGAAGATTGGTTTTGGGTTAAAATTTGTTGAAATGGCCCCCTAATTGAAAATATTCTTCTTTTCAGGGGAAATTTTAACAAGTTTTTTCCTTACTCTTACACTCGTTAGTTATCTGTTAAAATCTCAACCTACACACCTCCAAAGATCATGAAATTTCACGGGGGCCTAGCCAAGACCGTTGTGCATCACTTTTCTCTTGGACACGTTGAGAGAAAAATTAGTTTTCTTGCACTAACAATCATTTTAATCGAAATAGTGAAAATCTCACATTTCTGATAGTGCTACCCCTTTGTGAAATGTGGCCCGGACCAATCTCGGAATATTTTTTGCCACTAGTCACAATGAATTTTTAATACTAAGAAATGAATATGAAGATTGGTTTTGGGTTAAAATTTGTTGAAACGACCCCCTAATTGAAAATATTCTTCTTTTCAGGGGAAATTTTAACAAGTTTTTTCCTTACTCTTACACTCGTTAGTTATCTGTTAAAATCTCAACCTACACACCTCCAAAGATCATGAAATTTCACGGGACTCTAGCCAAGACCGTTGTGCATCACTTTTCTCTTGGACACGTTGAGAGAAAAATTAGTTTTCTTGCACTAACGATCATTTTAATCGAAATAGTGAAAATCTCACATTTCTGATAGTGGTACCCCTTTGTTAAATGTGGCCCGGACCAATCTCGGAATATTTTTTGCCACTAGTCACAATGAATTTGTACTACTAAGAAATGAATATGAAGATTGGTTTTGGGTTAAAATTTGTTGAAACGACCCCCTAATTGAAAATATTCTTCTTTTCAGGGGAAATTTTAACAAGTTTTTTCCTTACTCTTACACTCGTTAGTTATCTGTTAAAATCTCGACCTACACATCTCCACAGATCATGAAATTTCACGGGGGCCTAGCCAAGACCGTTGTGCATCACTTTTCTCTTGGACACGTTGAGAGAAAAATTAGTTTTCTTGCACTAACGATCGTTTTAATCGAAATAGTGAAAATCTCACATTTCTGATAGTGGTACCCCTTTGTGAAATGTGGCCCGGACCAATCTCGGAATATTTTTTGCCACTAGTCACAATGAATTTGTACTACTAAGAAATGAATATGAAGATTGGTTTTGGGTTAAAATTTGTTGAAATGGCCCCCTAATTGAAAATATTCTTCTTTTCAGGGGAAATTTTAACAAGTTTTTTCCTTACTCTTACACTCGTTAGTTATCTGTTAAAATCTCAACCTACACACCTCCAAAGATCATGAAATTTCACGGGGGCCTAGCCAAGACCGTTGTGCATCACTTTTCTCTTGGACACGTTGAGAGAAAAATTAGTTTTCTTGCACTAACAATCATTTTAATCGAAATAGTGAAAATCTCACATTTCTGATAGTGCTACCCCTTTGTGAAATGTGGCCCGGACCAATCTCGGAATATTTTTTGCCACTAGTCACAATGAATTTTTAATACTAAGAAATGAATATGAAGATTGGTTTTGGGTTAAAATTTGTTGAAATGGCCCCCTAATTGAAAATATTCTTCTTTTCAGGGGAAATTTTAACAAGTTTTTTCCTTACTCTTACAATCGTTAGTTATATGTTAAAATCTCAACCTACACATCTCCAAAGATCATGAAATTTAACGGGGGCCTAGCCAAGACCGTTGTGCATTACTTTTCTCTTGGACACGTTGAGAGAAAAATTAGTTTTCTTGCACTAACGATCGTTTTAATCGAAATAGTGAAAATCTCACATTTTTGATAGTGGTACCCCTTTGTGAAATGTGGCCCGGACCAATCTCGGAATATTTTTTGCCACTAGTCACAATGAATTTGTACTACTAGGAAATGAATATGAAGATTGGTTTTGGGTTAAAATTTGTTGAAATGGCCCCCTAATTGAAAATATTCTTCTTTTCAGGGGAAATTTTAACAAGTTTTTTCCTTATTCTTACACTCGTTAGTTATCTGTTAAAATCTCAACCTACACACCTCCATAGATCATGAAATTTCACGGGGGCCTAGCCAAGACCGTTGTGCATCACTTTTCTCTTGGACACGTTGAGAGAAAAATTAGTTTTCTTGCACTAACAATCATTTTAATCGAAATAGTGAAAATCTCACATTTCTGATAGTGGTACCCCTTTGTGAAATGTGGCCCGGACCAATCTCGGAATATTTTTTGCCACTAGTCACAATGAATTTTTAATACTAAGAAATGAATATGAAGATTGGTTTTGGGTTAAAATTTGTTGAAATGGCCCCCTAATTGAAAATATTCTTCTTTTCAGGGGAAATTTTAACAAGTTTTTTCCTTACTCTTACACTCGTTAGTTATATGTTAAAATCTCAACCTACACATCTCCAAAGATCATGAAATTTAACGGGGGCCTAGCCAAGACCGTTGTGCATGACTTTTCTCTTGGACACGTTGAGAGAAAAATTAGTTTTCTTGCACTAACGATCGTTTTAATCGAAATAGTGAAAATCTCACATTTTTGATAGTGGTACCCCTTTGTGAAATGTGGCCCTGACCAATCTCGAAATATTTTTTGCCACTAGTCGCAATGAATTTGTACTACTAAGAAATGAATATGAAGATTAGTTTTGGGTTAAAATTTGTTGAAATGGCCCGCTAATTGAAAATATTCTTTTTTTCAGAGGAAATTTTAACAAGGTTTTTCCTTACTCTTACACTCGTTAGTTATTTGTTAAAATCTCGACCTACACACCTCCAAAGATCATGAAATTTCACGGGCGCCTAGCCAAGACCGTTGTGCATCACTTTTCTCTTGGACACGTTGAGAGAAAAATTAGTTTTCTTGCACTAACGATCATTTTAATCAAAATAGTGAAAATCTCACATTTCTGATAGTGGTACCCCTTTGTTAAATGTGGCCCGGACCAATCTCGGAATATTTTTTGCCACTAGTCACAATGAATTTGTACTACTAAGAAATGAATATGAAGATTTGTTTTGGGTTAAAATTTGTTGAAACGACCCCCTAATTGAAAATATTCTTCTTTTCAGGGGAAATTTTAACAAGTTTTTTCCTTACTCTTACACTCGTTAGTTATCTGTTAAAATCTCGACCTACACATCTCCAAAGATCATGAAATTTCACGGGGGCCTAGCCAAGACCGTTGTGCATCACTTTTCTCTTGGACACGTTGAGAGAAAAATTAGTTTTCTTGCACTAACGATTGTTTTAATCGAAATAGTGAAAATCTCACATTTCTGATAGTGGTACCCCTTTGTTAAATGTGGCCCGGACCAATCTCGGAATATTTTTTGCCACTAGTCACAATGAATTTGAACTACTAAGAAATGAATATGAAGATTGGTTTTGGGTTAAAATTTGTTGAAATGGCCCCCTAATTGAAAATATTCTTCTTTTCGGGTGAAATTTTAACAAGTTTTTTCCTTACTCTTACACTCGTTAGTTATCTGTTAAAATCTCCACCTACACATCTTCAAAAATCATGAAATTTCACGGGGGCCTAGCCAAGACCGTTGTGCATCACTTTTCTCTTGGACACGTTGAGAGAAAAATTAGTTTTCTTACAGTAAGAATCATTTTAATCGAAATAGTGAAAATCTCACATTTCTGATAGTGCTACCGCTTTGTGAAATGTGGCCCGGACCAATCTCGGAATATTTTTTGCCACTAGTCACAATGAATTTTTACTACTAAGAAATGAATATGAAGATTGGTTTTGGGTAAAAATTTATTGAAATGGCCCCCTAATTGAAAATATTCTTCTTTTCAGGGGAAATTTTAACAAGTTTTTTCGTTACTCTTACACTCGTTAGTTATCTGTTAAAATCTCAACCTACACACCTCCAAAGATCATGAAATTTCACGGGGGACTAGCCAAGACCGTTGTGCATCACTTTTCTCTTGGACACGTTGAGAGAAAAATTAGTTTTCTTGCACTAACGATCATTTTAATCGAAATAGTGAAAATCTCACATTTCTGATAGTAGTACCCCTTTGTTAAATGTGGCCCGGACCAATCTCGGAATATTTTTTGCCACTAGTCACAATGAATTTGTACTACTAAGAAATGAATATGAAGATTTGTTTTGGGTTAAAATTTGTTGAAACGACCCCCTAATTGAAAATATTCTTCTTTTCAGGGGAAATTTTAACAAGTTTTTTCCTTACTCTTACACTCGTTAGTTTTCTGTTAAAATCTCGACCTACAAACCTCCAAAGATCATGAAATTTCACGGGCGCCTAGCCAAGACCGTTGTGCATCACTTTTCTCTTGGACACGTTGAGAGAAAAATTAGTTTTCTTGCACTAACAATCATTTTAATCGAAATAGTGAAAATCTTACATTTCTGATAGTGCTACCCCTTTGTGAAATGTGGCCCGGACCAATCTCGGAATATTTTTTGCCACTAGTCACAATGAATTTTTAATACTAAGAAATGAATATGAAGATTTGTTTTGGGTTAAAATTTGTTGAAATGGCCCCCTAATTGAAAATATTCTTCTTTTCAGGGGAAATTTTAACAAGTTTTTTCCTTACTCTTACACTCGTTAGTTATATGTTAAAATCTCAACCTACACATCTCCAAAGATCATGAAATTTAACGGGGGCCTAGCCAAGACCGTTGTGCATTACTTTTCTCTTGGACACGTTGAGAGAAAAATTAGTTTTCTTGCACTAACGATCGTTTTAATCGAAATAGTGAAAATCTCACATTTTTGATAGTGGTACCCCTTTGTGAAATGTGGCCCGGACCAATCTCGAAATATTTTTTGCCACTAGTCGCAATGAATTTGTACTACTAAGAAATGAATATGAAGATTAGTTTTGGGTTAAAATTTGTTGAAATGGCCCCCTAATTGAAAATAATCTTCTTTTCAGGGGAAATTTTAACAAGTTTTTTCCTTACTCTTACACTCGTTAGTTATCTGTTAAAATATCGACCTACACACCTCCAAAGATCATGAAATTTCACGGGCGCCTAGCCAAGGCCGTTGTGCATCACTTTTCTCTTGGACACGTTGAGAGAAAAATTAGTTTTCTTGCACTAACGATCATTTTAATCGAAATAGTGAAAATCTCACATTTCTGATAGTGGTACCCCTTTGTTAAATGTGGCCCGGACCAATCTCGGAATATTTTTTGCCACTAGTCACAATGAATTTGTACTACTAAGAAATGAATATGAAGATTTGTTTTGGGTTAAAATTTGTTGAAACGACCCCCTAATTGAAAATATTCTTCTTTTCAGGGGAAATTTTAACAAGTTTTTTCCTTACTCTTACACTCGTTAGTTATCTGTTAAAATCTCGACCTACACATCTCCAAAGATCATGAAATTTCACGGGGGCCTAGCCAAGACCGTTGTCCATCACTTTTCTCTTGGACACGTTGAGAGAAAAATTAGTTTTCTTGCACTAACGATCGTTTTAATCGAAATAGTGAAAATCTCACATTTCTGATAGCGGTACCCCTTTGTTAAATGTGGCCCGGACCAATCTCGGAATATTTTTTGCCACTAGTAACAATGAATTTGTACTACTAAGAAATGAATATGAAGATTGGTTTTGGGTTAAAATTTGTTGAAATGGCCCCCTAATTGAAAATATTCTTCTTTTCGGGTGAAATTTTAACAAGTTTCTTCCTTACTCTTACACTCGTTAGTTATCTGTTAAAATCTCAACCTACACATCTCCAAAGATCATGAAATTTCACGGGGGCCTAGCCAAGACCGTTGTGCATCACTTTTCTCTTGGACACGTTGAGAGAAAAATTAGTTTTCTTACAGTAAGAATCATTTTAATCGAAATAGTGAAAATCTCACATTTCTGATAGTGGTACCGCTTTGTGAAATGTGGCCCGGACCAATCTCGGAATATTTTTTGCCACTAGTCACAATGAATTTTTACTACTAAGAAATGAATATGAAGATTGGTTTTGGGTAAAAATTTATTGAAATGGCCCCCTAATTGAAAATATTCTTCTTTTTAGGGGAAATTTTAACAAGTTTTTTCGTTACTCTTACACTCGTTAGTTATCTGTTAAAATCTCAACCTACACACCTCCAAAGATCATGAAATTTCACGGGGGACTAGCCAAGACTGTTGTGCATCACTTTTCTCTTGGACACGTTGAGAGAAAAATTAGTTTTCTTGCACTAACGATCATTTTAATCGAAATAGTGAAAATCTCACATTTCTGATAGTTGTACCCCTTTGTTAAATGTGGCCCGGACCAATCTCGGAATATTTTTTGCCACTAGTCACAATGAATTTGTACTACTAAGAAATGAATATGAAGATTGGTTTTGGGTTAAAATTTGTTGAAACGACCCCCTAATTGAAAATATTCTTCTTTTCAGGGGAAATTTTAACAAGTTTTTTCCTTACTCTTACACTCGTTAGTTATCTGTTAAAATCTCGACCTACACATCTCCAAAGATCATGAAATTTCACGGGGGCCTAGCCAAGACCGTTGTGCATCACTTTTCTCTTGGACACGTTGAGAGAAAAATTAGTTTTCTTGCACTAACGATCATTTTAATCGAAATAGTGAAAATCTCACATTTCTGATAGTGGTACCCCTTTGTTAAATGTGGCCCGGACCAATCTCGGAATATTTTTTGCCACTAGTCACAATGAATTTGTACTACTAAGAAATGAATATGAAGATTGGTTTTGGGTTAAAATTTGTTGAAACGACCCCCTAATTGAAAATATTCTTCTTTTCAGGGGAAATTTTAACAAGTTTTTTCCTTACTCTTACACTCGTTAGTTATCACATAAAATCTCGACCTACACATCTCCAAAGATCATGAAATTTCACGGGGGCCTAGCCAAGACCGTTGTGCATCACTTTTCTCTTGGACACGTTGAGAGAAAAATTAGTTTTCTTGCACTAACGATCATTTTAATCGAAATAGTGAAAATCTCACATTTCTGATAGTGGTACCCCTTTGTTAAATGTGGCCCGGACCAATCTCGGAATATTTTTTGCCACTAGTCACAATGAATTTGTACTACTAAGAAATGAATATGAAGATTTGTTTTGGGTTAAAATTTGTTGAAACGACCCCCTAATTGAAAATATTCTTCTTTTCAGGGGAAATTTTAACAAGTTTTTTCCTTACTCTTACACTCGTTAGTTATCTGTTAAAATCTCGACCTACACATCTCCAAAGATCATGAAATTTCACGGGGGCCTAGCCAAGACCGTTGTGCATCACTTTTCTCTTGGACACGTTGAGAGAAAAATTAGTTTTCTTGCACTAACGATCGTTTTAATCGAAATAGTGAAAATCTCACATTTCTGATAGTGGTACCCCTTTGTTAAATGTGGCCCGGACCAATCTCGGAATATTTTTTGCCACTAGTCACAATGAATTTGTACTACTAAGAAATGAATATGAAGATTGGTTTTGGGTTAAAATTTGTTGAAATGGCCCCCTAATTGAAAATATTCTTCTTTTCGGGTGAAATTTTAACAAGTTTTTTCCTTACTCTTACACTCGTTAGTTATCTGTTAAAATCTCAACCTACACATCTCCAAAGATCATGAAATTTCACGGGGGCCTAGCCAAGACCGTTGTGCATCACTTTTCTCTTGGACACGTTGAGAGAAAAATTAGTTTTCTTACAGTAAGAATCATTTTAATCGAAATAGTTAAAATCTCACATTTCTGATAGTGGTACCCCTTTGTTAAATGTGGCCCGGACCAATCTCGGAATATTTTTTGCCACTAGTCACAATGAATTTTTACTACTAAGAAATGAATATGAAGATTGGTTTTGGGTAAAAATTTATTGAAATGGCCCCCTAATTGAAAATATTCTTCTTTTTAGGGGAAATTTTAACAAGTTTTTTCGTTACTCTTACACTCGTTAGTTATCTGTTAAAATCTCAACCTACACACCTCCAAAGATCATGAAATTTCACGGGGGACTAGCCAAGACTGTTGTGCATCACTTTTCTCTTGGACACGTTGAGAGAAAAATTAGTTTTCTTGCACTAACGATCATTTTAATCGAAATAGTGAAAATCTCACATTTCTGATAGTTGTACCCCTTTGTTAAATGTGGCCCGGACCAATCTCGGAATATTTTTTGCCACTAGTCACAATGAATTTGTACTACTAAGAAATGAATATGAAGAATTGTTTTGGGATAAAATTTGTTGAAATGGCCACCTAATTGAAAATATTCTTCTTTTCACCGGAAATTTTAACAAGTTTTTTCCTTACTCTTACACTCGTTAGTTAACAGTTAAAATCTCGACATACACATCTCCAAAGATCATGAAATTTCACGGGGGCCTAGCCAAGACCGTTGTGCATCACTTTTCTCTTGGACACGTTGAGAGAAAAATTAGTTTTCTTGCACTAACGATCATTTTAATCGAAATAGTGAAAATCTCACATTTCTGATAGTGGTACCCCTTTGTTAAATGTGGCCCGGACCAATCTCGGAATATTTTTTGCCACTAGTCACAATGAATTTGTACTACTAAGAAATGAATATGAAGATTGGTTTTGGGTTAAAATTTGTTGAAACGACCCCCTAATTGAAAATATTCTTCTTTTCAGGGGAAATTTTAACAAGTTTTTTCCTTACTCTTACACTCGTTAGTTATCAGTTAAAATCTCGACCTACACATCTCCAAAGATCATGAAATTTCACGGGGGCCTAGCCAAGACCGTTGTGCATCACTTTTCTCTTGGACACGTTGAGAGAAAAATTAGTTTTCTTGCACTAACGATCATTTTAATCGAAATAGTGAAAATCTCACATTTCTGATAGCGGTACCCCTTTGTTAAATGTGGCCCGGACCAATCTCGGAATATTTTTTGCCACTAGTCACAATGAATTTGTACTACTAAGAAATGAATATGAAGATTTGTTTTGGGTTAAAATTTGTTGAAACGACCCCCTAATTGAAAATATTCTTCTTTTCAGGGGAAATTTTAACAAGTTTTTTCCTTACTCTTACACTCGTTAGTTATCTGTTAAAATCTCGACCTACACATCTCCAAAGATCATGAAATTTCACGGGGGCCTAGCCAAGACCGTTGTGCATCACTTTTCTCTTGGACACGTTGAGAGAAAAATTAGTTTTCTTGCACTAACGATCGTTTTAATCGAAATAGTGAAAATCTCACATTTCTGATAGTGGTACCCCTTTGTTAAATGTGGCCCGGACCAATCTTGGAATATTTTTTGCCACTAGTCACAATGAATTTGTACTACTAAGAAATGAATATGAAGATTGGTTTTGGGTTAAAATTTGTTGAAATGGCCCCCTAATTGAAAATATTCTTCTTTTCGGGTGAAATTTTAACAAGTTTTTTCCTTACTCTTACACTCGTTAGTTATCTGTTAAAATCTCCACCTACACATCTCCAAAGATCATGAAATTTCACAGGGGCTTAGCCAAGACCGTTGTGCATCACTTTTCTCTTGGACACGTTGAGAGAAAAATTAGTTTTCTGACAGTAAGAATCATTTTAATCGAAATAGTGAAAATCTCACATTTCTGATAGTGGTACCGCTTTGTGAAATGTGGCCCGGACAAATCTCGGAATATTTTTTGCCACTAGTCACAATGAATTTTTACTACTAAGAAATGAATATGAAGATTGGTTTTGGGTAAAAATTTATTGAAATGGCCCCCTAATTGAAAATATTCTTCTTTTCAGGGGTAATTTTAACAAGTTTTTTCGTTACTCTTACACTCGTTAGTTATCTGTTAAAATCTCAACCTACACACCTCCAAAGATCATGAAATTTCACGGGGGACTAGCCAAGACCGTTGTGCATCACTTTTCTCTTGGACACGTTGAGAGAAAAATTAGTTTTCTTGCACTAACGATCATTTTAATCGAAATAGTGAAAATCTCACATTTCTGATAGTGGTACCCCTTTGTTAAATGTGGCCCGGACCAATCTCGGAATATTTTTTGCCACTAGTCACAATGAATTTGTACTACTAAGAAATGAATATGAAGATTTGTTTTGGGTTAAAATTTGTTGAAACGACCCCCTAATTGAAAATATTCTTCTTTTCAGGGGAAATTTTAACAAGTTTTTTCCTTACTCTTACACTCGTTAGTTATCTGTTAAAATCTCGACCTACACACCTCCAAAGATCATGAAATTTCACGGGCGCCTTTCCAAGACCGTTGTGCATCACTTTTCTCTTGGACACGTTGAGAGAAAAATTAGTTTTCTTGCACTAACAATCATTTTAATCGAAATAGTGAAAATCTTACATTTCTGATAGTGCTACCCCTTTGTGAAATGTGGCCCGGACCAATCTCGGAATATTTTTTGCCACTAGTCACAATGAATTTTTAATACTAAGAAATGAATATGAAGATTGGTTTTGGGTTAAAATTTGTTGAAATGGCCCCCTAATTGAAAATATTCTTCTTTTCAGGGGAAATTTTAACAAGTTTTTTCCTTACTCTTACACTCGTTAGTTATATGTTAAAATCTCAACCTACACATCTCCAAAGATCATGAAATTTAACGGGGGCCTAGCCAAGACCGTTGTGCATTACTTTTCTCTTGGACACGTTGAGAGAAAAATTAGTTTTCTTGCACTAACGATCGTTTTAATCGAAATAGTGAAAATCTCACATTTTTGATAGTGGTACCCCTTTGTGAAATGTGGCCCGGACCAATCTCGAAATATTTTTTGCCACTAGTCGCAATGAATTTGTACTACTAAGAAATGAATATGAAGATTAGTTTTGGGTTAAAATTTGTTGAAATGGCCCCCTAATTGAAAATAATCTTCTTTTCAGGGGAAATTTTAACAAGTTTTTTCCTTACTCTTACGCTCGTTAGTTATCTGTTAAAATCTCGACCTACACACCTCCAAAGATCATGAAATTTCACGGGCGCCTAGCCAAGGCCGTTGTGCATCACTTTTCTCTTGGACACGTTGAGAGAAAAATTAGTTTTCTTGCACTAACGATCATTTTAATCGAAATAGTGAAAATCTCACATTTCTGATAGTGGTACCCCTTTGTTAAATGTGGCCCGGACCAATCTCGGAATATTTTTTGCCACTAGTCACAATGAATTTGTACTACTAAGAAATTAATATGAAGATTTGTTTTGGGTTAAAATTTGTTGAAACGACCCCCTAATTGAAAATATTCTTCTTTTCAGGGGAAATTTTAACAAGTTTTTTCCTTACTCTTACACTCGTTAGTTATCTGTTAAAATCTCGACCTACACATCTCCAAAGATCATGAAATTTCACGGGGGCCTAGCCAAGACCGTTGTCCATCACTTTTCTCTTGGACACGTTGAGAGAAAAATTAGTTTTCTTGCACTAACGATCGTTTTAATCGAAATAGTGAAAATCTCACATTTCTGATAGCGGTACCCCTTTGTTAAATGTGGCCCGGACCAATCTCGGAATATTTTTTGCCACTAGTAACAATGAATTTGTACTACTAAGAAATGAATATGAAGATTGGTTTTGGGTTAAAATTTGTTGAAATGGCCCCCTAATTGAAAATATTCTTCTTTTCGGGTGAAATTTTAACAAGTTTTTTCCTTACTCTTACACTCGTTAGTTATCTGTTAAAATCTCAACCTACACATCTCCAAAGATCATGAAATTTCACGGGGGCCTAGCCAAGACCGTTGTGCATCACTTTTCTCTTGGACACGTTGAGAGAAAAATTAGTTTTCTTACAGTAAGAATCATTTTAATCGAAATAGTGAAAATCTCACATTTCTGATAGTGGTACCGCTTTGTGAAATGTGGCCCGGACCAATCTCGGAATATTTTTTGCCACTAGTCACAATGAATTTTTACTACTAAGAAATGAATATGAAGATTGGTCTTGGGTAAAAATTTATTGAAATGGCCCCCTAATTGAAAATATTCTTCTTTTTAGGGGAAATTTTAACAAGTTTTTTCGTTACTCTTACACTCGTTAGTTATCTGTTAAAATCTCAACCTACACACCTCCAAAGATCATGAAATTTCACAGGGGACTAGCCAAGACTGTTGTGCATCACTTTTCTCTTGGACACGTTGAGAGAAAAATTAGTTTTCTTGCACTAACGATCATTTTAATCGAAATAGTGAAAATCTCACATTTCTGATAGTTGTACCCCTTTGTTAAATGTGGCCCGGACCAATCTCGGAATATTTTTTGCCACTAGTCACAATGAATTTGTACTACTAAGAAATGAATATGAAGATTGGTTTTGGGTTAAAATTTGTTGAAATGGCCCCCTAATTGAAAATAATCTTCTTTTCAGGGGAAATTTTAACAAGTTTTTTCCTTACTCTTACACTCGTTAGTTATCTGTTAAAATCTCGACCTACACACCTCCAAAGATCATGAAATTTCACGGGCGCCTAGCCAAGGCCGTTGTGCATCACTTTTCTCTTGGACACGTTGAGAGAAAAATTAGTTTTCTTGCACTAACGATCATTTTAATCGAAATAGTGAAAATCTCACATTTCTGATAGTGGTACCCCTTTGTTAAATGTGGCCCGGACCAATCTCGGAATATTTTTTGCCACTAGTCACAATGAATTTGTACTACTAAGAAATTAATATGAAGATTTGTTTTGGGTTAAAATTTGTTGAAACGACCCCCTAATTGAAAATATTCTTCTTTTCAGGGGAAATTTTAACAAGTTTTTTCCTTACTCTTACACTCGTTAGTTATCTGTTAAAATCTCGACCTACACATCTCCAAAGATCATGAAATTTCACGGGGGCCTAGCCAAGACCGTTGTCCATCACTTTTCTCTTGGACACGTTGAGAGAAAAATTAGTTTTCTTGCACTAACGATCGTTTTAATCGAAATAGTGAAAATCTCACATTTCTGATAGCGGTACCCCTTTGTTAAATGTGGCCCGGACCAATCTCGGAATATTTTTTGCCACTAGTAACAATGAATTTGTACTACTAAGAAATGAATATGAAGATTGGTTTTGGGTTAAAATTTGTTGAAATGGCCCCCTAATTGAAAATATTCTTCTTTTCGGGTGAAATTTTAACAAGTTTTTTCCTTACTCTTACACTCGTTAGTTATACTCGTTAAAATCTCAACCTACACATCTCCAAAGATCATGAAATTTCACGGGGGCCTAGCCAAGACCGTTGTGCATCACTTTTCTCTTGGACACGTTGAGAGAAAAATTAGTTTTCTTGCACTAACGATCGTTTTAATCGAAATAGTGAAAATCTCACATTTCTGATAGCGGTACCCCTTTGTTAAATGTGGCCCGGACCAATCTCGGAATATTTTTTGCCACTAGTAACAATGAATTTGTACTACTAAGAAATGAATATGAAGATTGGTTTTGGGTTAAAATTTGTTGAAATGGCCCCCTAATTGAAAATATTCTTCTTTTCGGGTGAAATTTTAACAAGTTTTTCCTTACTCTTACACTCGTTAGTTATCTGTTAAAATCTCAACCTACACATCTCCAAAGATCATGAAATTTCACGGGGGCCTAGCCAAGACCGTTGTGCATCACTTTTCTCTTGGACACGTTGAGAGAAAAATTAGTTTTCTTACAGTAAGAATCATTTTAATCGAAATAGTGAAAATCTCACATTTCTGATAGTGGTACCGCTTTGTGAAATGTGGCCCGGACCAATCTCGGAATATTTTTTGCCACTAGTCACAATGAATTTTTACTACTAAGAAATGAATATGAAGATTGGTCTTGGGTAAAAATTTATTGAAATGGCCCCCTAATTGAAAATATTCTTCTTTTTAGGGGAAATTTTAACAAGTTTTTTCGTTACTCTTACACTCGTTAGTTATCTGTTAAAATCTCAACCTACACACCTCCAAAGATCATGAAATTTCACAGGGGACTAGCCAAGACTGTTGTGCATCACTTTTCTCTTGGACACGTTGAGAGAAAAATTAGTTTTCTTGCACTAACGATCATTTTAATCGAAATAGTGAAAATCTCACATTTCTGATAGTTGTACCCCTTTGTTAAATGTGGCCCGGACCAATCTCGGAATATTTTTTGCCACTAGTCACAATGAATTTGTACTACTAAGAAATGAATATGAAGATTGGTTTTGGGTTAAAATTTGTTGAAATGGCCCCCTAATTGAAAATAATCTTCTTTTCAGGGGAAATTTTAACAAGTTTTTTCCTTACTCTTACACTCGTTAGTTATCTGTTAAAATCTCGACCTACACACCTCCAAAGATCATGAAATTTCACGGGCGCCTAGCCAAGGCCGTTGTGCATCACTTTTCTCTTGGACACGTTGAGAGAAAAATTAGTTTTCTTGCACTAACGATCATTTTAATCGAAATAGTGAAAATCTCACATTTCTGATAGTGGTACCCCTTTGTTAAATGTGGCCCGGACCAATCTCGGAATATTTTTTGCCACTAGTCACAATGAATTTGTACTACTAAGAAATTAATATGAAGATTTGTTTTGGGTTAAAATTTGTTGAAACGACCCCCTAATTGAAAATATTCTTCTTTTCAGGGGAAATTTTAACAAGTTTTTTCCTTACTCTTACACTCGTTAGTTATCTGTTAAAATCTCGACCTACACATCTCCAAAGATCATGAAATTTCACGGGGGCCTAGCCAAGACCGTTGTCCATCACTTTTCTCTTGGACACGTTGAGAGAAAAATTAGTTTTCTTGCACTAACGATCGTTTTAATCGAAATAGTGAAAATCTCACATTTCTGATAGCGGTACCCCTTTGTTAAATGTGGCCCGGACCAATCTCGGAATATTTTTTGCCACTAGTAACAATGAATTTGTACTACTAAGAAATGAATATGAAGATTGGTTTTGGGTTAAAATTTGTTGAAATGGCCCCCTAATTGAAAATATTCTTCTTTTCGGGTGAAATTTTAACAAGTTTTTTCCTTACTCTTACACTCGTTAGTTATCTGTTAAAATCTCAACCTACACATCTCCAAAGATCATGAAATTTCACGGGGGCCTAGCCAAGACCGTTGTGCATCACTTTTCTCTTGGACACGTTGAGAGAAAAATTAGTTTTCTTACAGTAAGAATCATTTTAATCGAAATAGTGAAAATCTCACATTTCTGATAGTGGTACCGCTTTGTGAAATGTGGCCCGGACCAATCTCGGAATATTTTTTGCCACTAGTCACAATGAATTTTTACTACTAAGAAATGAATATGAAGATTGGTCTTGGGTAAAAATTTATTGAAATGGCCCCCTAATTGAAAATATTCTTCTTTTTAGGGGAAATTTTAACAAGTTTTTTCGTTACTCTTACACTCGTTAGTTATCTGTTAAAATCTCAACCTACACACCTCCAAAGATCATGAAATTTCACGGGGGACTAGCCAAGACTGTTGTGCATCACTTTTCTCTTGGACACGTTGACAGAAAAATTAGTTTTCTTGCACTAACGATCATTTTAATCGAAATAGTGAAAATCTCACATTTCTGATAGTTGTACCCCTTTGTTAAATGTGGCCCGGACCAATCTCGGAATATTTTTTGCCACTAGTCACAATGAATTTGTACTACTAAGAAATGAATATGAAGATTGGTTTTGGGTTAAAATTTGTTGAAACGACCCTCTAATTGAAAATATTCTTCTTTTCAGGGGAAATTTTAACAAGTTTTTCCTTACTCTTACACTCGTTAGTTATCTGTTAAAATCTCGACCTACACATCTCCAAAGATCATGAAATTTCACGGGGGCCTAGCCAAGACCGTTGTGCATCACTTTTCTCTTGGACACGTTGAGAGAAAAATTAGTTTTCTTGCACTAACGATCATTTTAATCGAAATAGTGAAAATCTCACATTTCTGATAGTGGTACCCCTTTGTTAAATGTGGCCCGGACCAATCTCGGAATATTTTTTGCCACTAGTCACAATGAATTTGTACTACTAAGAAATGAATATGAAGATTGGTTTTGGGTTAAAATTTGTTGAAACGACCCCCTAATTGAAAATATTCTTCTTTTCAGGGGAAATTTTAACAAGTTTTTCCTTACTCTTACACTCGTTAGTTATCTGTTAAAATCTCGACCTACACATCTCCAAAGATCATGAAATTTCACGGGGGCCTAGCCAAGACCGTTGTGCATCACTTTTCTCTTGGACACGTTGAGAGAAAAATTAGTTTTCTTGCACTAACGATCATTTTAATCGAAATAGTGAAAATCTCACATTTCTGATAGTGGTACCCCTTTGTTAAATGTGGCCCGGACCAATCTCGGAATATTTTTTGCCACTAGTCACAATGAATTTGTACTACTAAGAAATGAATATGAAGATTTGTTTTGGGTTAAAATTTGTTGAAACGACCCCCTAATTGAAAATATTCTTCTTTTCAGGGGAAATTTTAACAAGTTTTTTCCTTACTCTTACACTCGTTAGTTATCTGTTAAAATCTCGACCTACACATCTCCAAAGATCATGAAATTTCATGGGGGCCTAGCCAAGACCGTTGTGCATCACTTTTCTCTTGGACACGTTGAGAGAAAAATTAGTTTTCTTGCACTAACGATCGTTTTAATCGAAATAGTGAAAATCTCACATTTCTGATAGTGGTACCCCTTTGTTAAATGTGGCCCGGACCAATCTCGGAATATTTTTTGCCACTAGTCACAATGAATTTGTACTACTAAGAAATGAATATGAAGATTGGTTTTGGGTTAAAATTTGTTGAAACGACCCCCTAATTGAAAATATTCTTCTTTTCAGGGGAAATTTTAACAAGTTTTTTCCTTACTCTTACACTCGTTAGTTATCTGTTAAAATCTCGACCTACACACCTCCAAAGATCATGAAATTTCACGGGCGCCTAGCCAAGGCCGTTGTGCATCACTTTTCTCTTGGACACGTTGAGAGAAAAATTAGTTTTCTTGCACTAACGATCATTTTAATCGAAATAGTGAAAATCTCACATTTCTGATAGTGGTACCCCTTTGTTAAATGTGGCCCGGACCAATCTCGGAATATTTTTTGCCACTAGTCACAATGAATTTGTACTACTAAGAAATTAATATGAAGATTTGTTTTGGGTTAAAATTTGTTGAAACGACCCCCTAATTGAAAATATTCTTCTTTTCAGGGGAAATTTTAACAAGTTTTTTCCTTACTCTTACACTCGTTAGTTATCTGTTAAAATCTCGACCTACACATCTCCAAAGATCATGAAATTTCACGGGGGCCTAGCCAAGACCGTTTTCCATCACTTTTCTCTTGGACACGTTGAGAGAAAAATTAGTTTTCTTGCACTAACGATCGTTTTAATCGAAATAGTGAAAATCTCACATTTCTGATAGCGGTACCCCTTTGTTAAATGTGGCCCGGACCAATCTCGGAATATTTTTTGCCACTAGTAACAATGAATTTGTACTACTAAGAAATGAATATGAAGATTGGTTTTGGGTTAAAATTTGTTGAAATGGCCCCCTAATTGAAAATATTCTTCTTTTCGGGTGAAATTTTAACAAGTTTTTTCCTTACTCTTACACTCGTTAGTTATCTGTTAAAATCTCAACCTACACATCTCCAAAGATCATGAAATTTCACGGGGGCCTAGCCAAGACCGTTGTGCATCACTTTTCTCTTGGACACGTTGAGAGAAAAATTAGTTTTCTTACAGTAAGAATCATTTTAATCGAAATAGTGAAAATCTCACATTTCTGATAGTGGTACCGCTTTGTGAAATGTGGCCCGGACCAATCTCGGAATATTTTTTGCCACTAGTCACAATGAATTTTTACTACTAAGAAATGAATATGAAGATTGGTCTTGGGTAAAAATTTATTGAAATGGCCCCCTAATTGAAAATATTCTTCTTTTTAGGGGAAATTTTAACAAGTTTTTTCGTTACTCTTACACTCGTTAGTTATCTGTTAAAATCTCAACCTACACACCTCCAAAGATCATGAAATTTCATAGGGGACTAGCCAAGACTGTTGTGCATCACTTTTCTCTTGGACACGTTGAGAGAAAAATTAGTTTTCTTGCACTAACGATCATTTTAATCGAAATAGTGAAAATCTCACATTTCTGATAGTTGTACCCCTTTGTTAAATGTGGCCCGGACCAATCTCGGAATATTTTTTGCCACTAGTCACAATGAATTTGTACTACTAAGAAATGAATATGAAGATTGGTTTTGGGTTAAAATTTGTTGAAACGACCCCCTATTTGAAAATATTCTTCTTTTCAGGGGAAATTTTAACAAGTTTTTTCCTTACTCTTACACTCGTTAGTTATCTGTTAAAATCTCGACCTACACATCTCCAAAGATCATGAAATTTCACGGGGGCCTAGCCAAGACCGTTGTGCATCACTTTTCTCTTGGACACGTTGAGAGAAAAATTAGTTTTCTTGCACTAACGATCATTTTAATCGAAATAGTGAAAATCTCACATTTCTGATAGTGGTACCCCTTTGTTAAATGTGGCCCGGACCAATCTCGGAATATTTTTTGCCACTACTCACAATGAATTTGTACTACTAAGAAATGAATATGAAGATTGGTTTTGGGTTAAAATTTGTTGAAACGACCCCCTAATTGAAAATATTCTTCTTTTCAGGGGAAATTTTAACAAGTTTTTTCCTTACTCTTACACTCGTTAGTTATCTGTTAAAATCTCGACCTACACATCTCCAAAGATCATGAAATTTCACGGGGGCCTAGCCAAGACCGTTGTGCATCACTTTTCTCTTGGACACGTTGAGAGAAAAATTAGTTTTCTTGCACTAACGATCATTTTAATCGAAATAGTGAAAATCTCACATTTCTGATAGTGGTACCCCTTTGTTAAATGTGGCCCGGACCAATCTCGGAATATTTTTTGCCACTAGTCACAATGAATTTGTACTACTAAGAAATGAATATGAAGATTTGTTTTGGGTTAAAATTTGTTGAAACGACCCCCTAATTGAAAATATTCTTCTTTTCAGGGGAAATTTTAACAAGTTTTTTCCTTACTCTTACACTCGTTAGTTATCAGTTAAAATCTCGACCTACACATCTCCAAAGATCATGAAATTTCACGGGGGCCTAGCCAAGACCGTTGTGCATCACTTTTCTCTTGGACACGTTGAGAGAAAAATTAGTTTTCTTGCACTAACGATCGTTTTAATCGAAATAGTGAAAATCTCACATTTCTGATAGTGGTACCCCTTTGTTAAATGTGGCCCGGACCAATCTCGGAATATTTTTTGCCACTAGTCACAATGAATTTGTACTACTAAGAAATGAATATGAAGATTGGTTTTGGGTTAAAATTTGTTGAAATGGCCCCCTAATTGAAAATATTCTTCTTTTCGGGTGAAATTTTAACAAGTTTTTTCCTTACTCTTACACTCGTTAGTTATCTGTTAAAATCTCCACCTACACATCTCCAAAGATCATGAAATTTCACAGGGGCCTAGCCAAGACCGTTGTGCATCACTTTTCTCTTGGACACGTTGAGAGAAAAATTAGTTTTCTGACAGTAAGAATCATTTTAATCGAAATAGTGAAAATCTCACATTTCTGATAGTGGTACCGCTTTGTGAAATGTGGCCCGGACAAATCTCGGAATATTTTTTGCCACTAGTCACAATGAATTTTTACTACTAAGAAATGAATATGAAGATTGGTTTTGGGTAAAAATTTATTGAAATGGCCCCCTAATTGAAAATATTCTTCTTTTCAGGGGAAATTTTAACAAGTTTTTTCGTTACTCTTACACTCGTTAGTTATCTGTTAAAATCTCAACCTACACACCTCCAAAGATCATGAAATTTCACGGGGGACTAGCCAAGACCGTTGTGCATCACTTTTCTCTTGGACACGTTGAGAGAAAAATTAGTTTTCTTGCACTAACGATCATTTTAATCGAAATAGTGAAAATCTCACATTTCTGATAGTGGTACCCCTTTGTTAAATGTGGCCCGGACCAATCTCGGAATATTTTTGGCCACTAGTCACAATGAATTTGTACTACTAAGAAATGAATATGAAGATTTGTTTTGGGTTAAAATTTGTTGAAACGACCCCCTAATTGAAAATATTCTTCTTTTCAGGGGAAATTTTAACAAGTTTTTTCCTTACTCTTACACTCGTTAGTTATCTGTTAAAATCTCGACCTACACACCTCCAAAGATCATGAAATTTCACGGGCGCCTAGCCAAGACCGTTGTGCATCACTTTTCTCTTGGACACGTTGAGAGAAAAATTAGTTTTCTTGCACTAACAATCATTTTAATCGAAATAGTGAAAATCTTACATTTCTGATAGTGCTACCCCTTTGTGAAATGTGGCCCGGACCAATCTCGGAATATTTTTTGCCACTAGTCACAATGAATTTTTAATACTAAGAAATGAATATGAAGATTGGTTTTGGGTTAAAATTTGTTGAAATGGCCCCCTAATTGAAAATATTCTTCTTTTCAGGGGAAATTTTAACAAGTTTTTTCCTTTCTCTTACACTCGTTAGTTATATGTTAAAATCTCAACCTACACATCTCCAAAGATCATGAAATTTAACGGGGGCCTAGCCAAGACCGTTGTGCATTACTTTTCTCTTGGACACGTTGAGAGAAAAATTAGTTTTCTTGCACTAACGATCGTTTTAATCGAAATAGTGAAAATCTCACATTTTTGATAGTGGTACCCCTTTGTGAAATGTGGCCCGGACCAATCTCGAAATATTTTTTGCCACTAGTCGCAATGAATTTGTACTACTAAGAAATGAATATGAAGATTAGTTTTGGGTTAAAATTTGTTGAAATGGCCCCCTAATTGAAAATAATCTTCTTTTCAGGGGAAATTTTAACAAGTTTTTTCCATACTCTTACACTCGTTAGTTATCTGTTAAAATCTCGACCTACACACCTCCAAAGATCATGAAATTTCACGGGCGCCTAGCCAAGGCCGTTGTGCATCACTTTTCTCTTGGACACGTTGAGAGAAAAATTAGTTTTCTTGCACTAACGATCATTTTAATCGAAATAGTGAAAATCTCACATTTCTGATAGTGGTACCCCTTTGTTAAATGTGGCCCGGACCAATCTCGGAATATTTTTTGCCACTAGTCACAATGAATTTGTACTACTAAGAAATTAATATGAAGATTTGTTTTGGGTTAAAATTTGTTGAAACGACCCCCTAATTGAAAATATTCTTCTTTTCAGGGGAAATTTTAACAAGTTTTTTCCTTACTCTTACACTCGTTAGTTATCTGTTAAAATCTCGACCTACACATCTCCAAAGATCATGAAATTTCACGGGGGCCTAGCCAAGACCGTTGTCCATCACTTTTCTCTTGGACACGTTGAGAGAAAAATTAGTTTTCTTGCACTAACGATCGTTTTAATCGAAATAGTGAAAATCTCACATTTCTGATAGCGGTACCCCTTTGTTAAATGTGGCCCGGACCAATCTCGGAATATTTTTTGCCACTAGTAACAATGAATTTGTACTACTAAGAAATGAATATGAAGATTGGTTTTGGGTTAAAATTTGTTGAAATGGCCCCCTAATTGAAAATATTCTTCTTTTCGGGTGAAATTTTAACAAGTTTTTTCCTTACTCTTACACTCGTTAGTTATCTGTTAAAATCTCAACCTACACATCTCCAAAGATCATGAAATTTCACGGGGGCCTAGCCAAGACCGTTGTGCATCACTTTTCTCTTGGACACGTTGAGAGAAAAATTAGTTTTCTTACAGTAAGAATCATTTTAATCGAAATAGTGAAAATCTCACATTTCTGATAGTGGTACCGCTTTGTGAAATGTGGCCCGGACCAATCTCGGAATATTTTTTGCCACTAGTCACAATGAATTTTTACTACTAAGAAATGAATATGAAGATTGGTCTTGGGTAAAAATTTATTGAAATGGCCCCCTAATTGAAAATATTCTTCTTTTTAGGGGAAATTTTAACAAGTTTTTTCGTTACTCTTACACTCGTTAGTTATCTGTTAAAATCTCAACCTACACACCTCCAAAGATCATGAAATTTCACGGGGGACTAGCCAAGACCGTTGTGCATCACTTTTCTCTTGGACACGTTGAGAGAAAAATTAGTTTTCTTGCACTAACGATCATTTTAATCGAAATAGTGAAAATCTCACATTTCTGATAGTGGTACCCCTTTGTTAAATGTGGCCCGGACCAATCTCGGAATATTTTTTGCCACTAGTCACAATGAATTTGTACTACTAAGAATTGAATATGAAGATTTGTTTTGGCTTAAAATTTGTTGAAACGACCCCCTAATTGAAAATATTCTTCTTTTCAGGGGAAATTTTAACAAGTTTTTTCCTTACTCTTACACTCGTTAGTTATCTGTTAAAATCTCGACCTACACATCTCCAAAGATCATGAAATTTCACGGGGGCCTAGCCAAGACCGTTGTCCATCACTTTTCTCTTGGACACGTTGAGAGAAAAATTAGTTTTCTTGCACTAACGATCGTTTTAATCGAAATAGTGAAAATCTCACATTTCTGATAGCGGTACCCCTTTGTTAAATGTGGCCCGGACCAATCTCGGAATATTTTTTGCCACTAGTCACAATGAATTTGTACTACTAAGAAATGAATATGAAGATTGGTTTTGGGTTAAAATTTGTTGAAATGGCCCCCTAATTGAAAATATTCTTCTTTTCGGGTGAAATTTTAACAAGTTTTTTCCTTACTCTTACACTCGTTAGTTATCTGTTAAAATCTCAACCTACACATCTCCAAAGATCATGAAATTTCACGGGGGCCTAGCCAAGACCGTTGTGCATCACTTTTCTCTTGGACACGTTGAGAGAAAAATTAGTTTTCTTACAGTAAGAATCATTTTAATCGAAATAGTGAAAATCTCACATTTCTGATAGTGGTACCGCTTTGTGAAATGTGGCCCGGACCAATCTCGGAATATTTTTTGCCACTAGTCACAATGAATTTTTACTACTAAGAAATGAATATGAAGATTGGTTTTGGTTAAAAATTTATTGAAATGGCCCCCTAATTGAAAATATTCTTCTTTTCAGGGGAAATTTTAACAAGTTTTTTCGTTACTCTTACACTCGTTAGTTATCTGTTAAAATCTCAACCTACACACCTCCAAAGATCATGAAATTTCACGGGGGACTAGCCAAGACTGTTGTGCATCACTTTTCTCTTGGACACGTTGAGAGAAAAATTAGTTTTCTTGCACTAACGATCATTTTAATCGAAATAGTGAAAATCTCACATTTCTGATAGTTGTACCCCTTTGTCAAATGTGGCCCGGACCAATCTCGGAATATTTTTTGCCACTAGTCACAATGAATTTGTACTACTAAGAAATGAATATGAAGATTGGTTTTGGGTTAAAATTTGTTGAAACGACCCCCTAATTGAAAATATTCTTCTTTTCAGGGGAAATTTTAACAAGTTTTTTCCTTACTCTTACACTCGTTAGTTATCTATTAAAATCTCGACCTACACATCTCCAAAGATCATGAAATTTCACGGGGGCCTAGCCAAGACCGTTGTGCATCACTTTTCTCTTGGACACGTTGAGAGAAAAATTAGTTTTCTTGCACTAACGATCATTTTAATCGAAATAGTGAAAATCTCACATTTCTGATAGTGGTACCCCTTTGTTAAATGTGGCCCGGACCAATCTCGGAATATTTTTTGCCACTAGTCACAATGAATTTGTACTACTAAGAAATGAATATGAAGATTTGTTTTGGGTTAAAATTTGTTGAAACGACCCCCTAATTGAAAATATTCTTCTTTTCAGGGGAAATTTTAACAAGTTTTTTCCTTACTCTTACACTCGTTAGTTATCTGTTAAAATCTCGACCTACACGACTCCAAAGATCATGAAATTTCACGGGGGCCTAGCCAAGACCGTTGTGCATCACTTTTCTCTTGGACACGTTGAGAGAAAAATTAGTTTTCTTGCACTAACGATCATTTTAATCGAAATAGTGAAAATCTCACATTTCTGATAGTGGTACCCCTTTGTTAAATGTGGCCCGGACCAATCTCGGAATATTTTTTGCCACTAGTCACAATGAATTTGTACTACTAAGAAATGAATATGAAGATTTGTTTTGGGTTAAAATTTGTTGAAACGACCCCCTAATTGAAAATATTCTTCTTTTCAGGGGAAATTTTAACAAGTTTTTTCCTTACTCTTACACTCGTTAGTTAACAGTTAAAATCTCGACCTACACATCTCCAAAGATCATGAAATTTCACGGGGGCCTAGCCAAGACCGTTGTGCATCACTTTTCTCTTGGACACGTTGAGAGAAAAATTAGTTTTCTTGCACTAACGATCGTTTTAATCGAAATAGTGAAAATCTCACATTTCTGATAGTGGTACCCCTTTGTGAAATGTGGCCCGGACCAATCT
The DNA here is from genome assembly GCF_029168945.1 of Cannabis sativa. Taxonomy (NCBI): domain Eukaryota; kingdom Viridiplantae; phylum Streptophyta; class Magnoliopsida; order Rosales; family Cannabaceae; genus Cannabis; species Cannabis sativa. Next base: position 241,830 of record NC_083601.1, on the reverse strand, counting down.
CGAAATATTTTTTGCCACTAGTCGCAATGAATTTGTACTACTAAGAAATGAATATGAAGATTGGTTTTGGGTTAAAATTTGTTGAAATGGCCCCCTAATTGAAAATAATCTTCTTTTCAGGGGAAATTTTAACAAGTTTTTTCCATACTCTTACACTCGTTAGTTATCTCTTAAAATCTCGACCTACACATCTCCAAAGATCATGTAATTTAACGGGGGCCTAGCCAAGACCGTTGTGCATCACTTTTCTCTTGGACACGTTGAGAGAAAAATTAGCTTTCTTGCACTAACGATCCTTTTAATCGAAATAGTGAAAATCTCACATTTCTGATAGTGGTACCCCTTTGTTAAATGTGGCCCGGACCAATCTCGGAATATTTTTTGCCACTAGCCACAATGAATTTGTACTACTAAGAAATGAATATGAAGATTGGTTTTGGGTTAAAATTTGTTGAAATGGCCCCCTAATTGAAAATATTCTTCTTTTCAGGGGAAATTTTAACAAGTTTTTTCCTTACTCTTACACTCGTTAGTTATCTGTTAAAATCTCAACCTACACACCTCCAAAGATCATGAAATTTCACGGGGGCCTAGCCAAGACCGTTGTGCATCACTTTTCTCTTGGACACGTTGAGCGAAAAATTAGTTTTCTTGCACTAACAATCATTTTAATCGAAATAGTGAAAATCTCACATTTCTGATAGTGGTACCCCTTTGTTAAATGTGGCCCGGACCAATCTCAGAATATTTTTTGCCACTAGTCACAATGAATTTTTAATACTAAGAAATGAATATGAAGATTGGTTTTGGGTTAAAATTTGTTGAAATGGCCCCCTAATTGAAAATATTCTTCTTTTCAGGGGAAATTTTAACAAGTTTTTTCCTTACTCTTACACTCGTTAGTTATATGTTAAAATCTCAACCTACACATCTCCAAAGATCATGAAATTTAACGGGGGCCTAGCCAAGACCGTTGTGCATTACTTTTCTCTTGGACACGTTGAGAGAAAAATTAGTTTTCTTGCACTAACGATCGTTTTAATCGAAATAGTGAAAATCTCACATTTTTGATAGTGGTACCCCTTTGTGAAATGTGGCCCGGACCAATCTCGAAATATTTTTTTCCACTAGTCGCAATGAATTTGTACTACTAAGAAATGAATATGAAGATTGGTTTTGGGTTAAAATTTGTTGAAATGGCCCCCTAATTGAAAATAATCTTCTTTTCAGGGGAAATTTTAACAAGTTTTTTCCATACTCTTACACTCGTTAGTTATCTGTTAAAATCTCGACCTACACATCTCCAAAGATCATGTAATTTAACGGGGGCCTAGCCAAGACCGTTGTGCATCACTTTTCTCTTGGACACGTTGAGAGAAAAATTAGCTTTCTTGCACTAACGATCCTTTTACTCGAAATAGTGAAAATCTCACATTTCTGATAGTGGTACCCCTTTGTTAAATGTGGCCCGGACCAATCTCGGAATATTTTTTGCCACTAGCCACAATGAATTTGTACTACTAAGAAATGAATATGAAGATTGGTTTTGGGTTAAAATTTGTTGAAATGGCCCCCTAATTGAAAATATTCTTCTTTTCGGGTGAAATTTTAACAAGTTTTTTCCTTACTCTTACACTCGTTAGTTATCTGTTAAAATCTCCACCTACACATCTCCAAAGATCATGAAATTTCACGAGGGCCTAGCCAAGACCGTTGTGCATCACTTTTCTCTTGGACACGTTGAGAGAAAAATTAGTTTTCTTGCACTAACGATCGTTTTAATCGAAATAGTGAAAATCTCACATTTCTGATAGTGGTACCCCTTTGTGAAATGTGGCCCGGACCAATCTCGAAATATTTTTTGCCACTAGTCGCAATGAATTTGTACTACTAAGAAATGAATATGAAGATTGGTTTTGGGTTAAAATTTGTTGAAATGGCCCCCTAATTGAAAATAATCTTCTTTTCAGGGGAAATTTTAACAAGTTTTTTCCATACTCTTACACTCGTTAGTTATCTCTTAAAATCTCGACCTACACATCTCCAAAGATCATGTAATTTAACGGGGGCCTAGCCAAGACCGTTGTGCATCACTTTTCTCTTGGACACGTTGAGAGAAAAATTAGCTTTCTTGCACTAACGATCCTTTTAATCGAAATAGTGAAAATCTCACATTTCTGATAGTGGTACCCCTTTGTTAAATGTGGCCCGGACCAATCTCGGAATATTTTTTGCCACTAGCCACAATGAATTTGTACTACTAAGAAATGAATATGAAGATTGGTTTTGGGTTAAAATTTGTTGAAATGGCCCCCTAATTGAAAATATTCTTCTTTTCAGGGGAAATTTTAACAAGTTTTTTCCTTACTCTTACACTCGTTAGTTATCTGTTAAAATCTCAACCTACACACCTCCAAAGATCATGAAATTTCACGGGGGCCTAGCCAAGACCGTTGTGCATCACTTTTCTCTTGGACACGTTGAGCGAAAAATTAGTTTTCTTGCACTAACGATCGTTTTAATCGAAATAGTGAAAATCTCACATTTTTTATAGTGGTACCCCTTTGTTAAATGTGGCCCGGACCAATCTCGGAATATTTTTTGCCACTAGTCACAATGAATTTTTACTACTAAGAAATGAATATGAAGATTGGTTTTGGGTTAAAATTTGTTGAAATGGCCCCCTAATTGAAAATATTCTTCTTTTCAGGGGAAATTTTAACAAGTTTTTTCCTTACTCTTACACTCGTTAGTTATCTGTTAAAATCTCAACCTACACACCTCCAAAGATCATGAAATTTCAAGGGGGCCTAGCCAAGACCGTTGTGCATCACTTTTCTCTTGGACACGTTGAGAGAAAAATTAGTTTTCTTGCACTAACAATCATTTTAATCGAAATAGTGAAAATCTCACATTTCTGATAGTGCTACCCCTTTGTGAAATGTGGCCCGGACCAATCTCGGAATATTTTTTGCCACTAGTCACAATGAATTTTTAATACTAAGAAATGAATATGAAGATTGGTTTTGGGTTAAAATTTGTTGAAATGGCCCCCTAATTGAAAATATTCTTCTTTTCAGGGGAAATTTTAACAAGTTTTTTCCTTACTCTTACACTCGTTAGTTATATGTTAAAATCTCAACCTACACATCTCCAAAGATCATGAAATTTAACGGGGGCCTAGCCAAGACCGTTGTGCATTACTTTTCTCTTGGACACGTTGAGAGAAAAATTAGTTTTCTTGCACTAACGATCGTTTTAATCGAAATAGTGAAAATCTCACATTTTTGATAGTGGTACCCCTTTGTGAAATGTGGCCCGGACCAATCTCGAAATATTTTTTTCCACTAGTCGCAATGAATTTGTACTACTAAGAAATGAATATGAAGATTGGTTTTGGGTTAAAATTTGTTGAAATGGCCCCCTAATTGAAAATAATCTTCTTTTCAGGGGAAGTTTTAACAAGTTTTTTCCATACTCTTACACTCGTTAGTTATCTGTTAAAATCTCGACCTACACATCTCCAAAGATCATGTAATTTAACGGGGGCCTAGCCAAGACCGTTGTGCATCACTTTTCTCTTGGACACGTTGAGAGAAAAATTAGCTTTCTTGCACTAACGATCCTTTTACTCGAAATAGTGAAAATCTCACATTTCTGATAGTGGTACCCCTTTGTTAAATGTGGCCCGGACCAATCTCGGAATATTTTTTTCCACTAGCCACAATGAATTTGTACTACTAAGAAATGAATATGAAGATTGGTTTTGGGTTAAAATTTGTTGAAATGGCCCCCTAATTGAAAATATTCTTCTTTTCGGGTGAAATTTTAACAAGTTTTTTCCTTACTCTTACACTCGTTAGTTATCTGTTAAAATCTCCACCTACACATCTCCAAAGATCATGAAATTTCACGAGGGCCTAGCCAAGACCGTTGTGCATCACTTTTCTCTTGGACACGTTGAGAGAAAAATTAGTTTTCTTACAGTAAGAATCATTTTAATCGAAATAGTGAAAATCTCACATTTCTGATAGTGGTACCGCTTTGTGAAATGTGGCCCGGACCAATCTCGGAATATTTTTTGCCACTAGTCACAATGAATTTTTACTACTAAGAAATGAAAATGAAGATTTGTTTTGGGTGAAAATTTAATGAAATGGCCCCCTAATTGAAAATATTCTTCTTTTCAGGGGAAATTTTAACAAGTTTTTTCGTTACTCTTACACTCGTTAGTTATCTGTTAAAATCTCAACCTACACACCTCCAAAGATCATGAAATTTCACGGGGGACTAGCCAAGACCGTTGTGCATCACTTTTCTCTTGGACACGTTGAGAGAAAAATTAGTTTTCTTGCACTAACGATCATTTTAATCGAAATAGTGAAAATCTCACATTTCTGATAGTGGTACCCCTTTGTTAAATGTGGCCCGGACCAATCTCGGAATATTTTTTGCCACTAGTCACAATGAATTTGTACTACTAAGAAATGAATATGAAGATTGGTTTTGGGTTAAAATTTGTTGAAACGACCCCCTAATTGAAAATATTCTTCTTCTCAGGGGAAATTTTAACAAGTTTTTTCCTTACTCTTACACTCGTTAGTTATCTGTTAAAATCTCGACCTACACATCTCCAAAGATCATGAAATTTCACGGGGGCCTAGCCAAGACCGTTGTGCATCACTTTTCTCTTGGACACGTTGAGAGAAAAATTAGTTTTCTTGCACTAACGATCGTTTTAATCGAAATCCTGAAAATCTCACATTTTTTATAGTGGTACCCCTTTGTGAAATGTAGCCCGGACCAATCTCGGAATTTTTTTTGCCACTAGTCACAATGAATTTTTACTACTAAGAAATGAATATGAAGATTGGTTTTGGGTTAAAATTTGTTGAAACGACCCCCTAATTGAAAATATTCTTCTTTTCAGGGGAAATTTTAACAAGTTTTTTCCTTACTCATACACTCGTTAGTTATCTGTTAAAATCTCGACCTACACATCTCCAAAGATCATGAAATTTCACGGGGGCCTAGCCAAGACCGTTGTGCATCACTTTTCTCTTGGACACGTTGAGAGAAAAATAAGTTTTCTTGCACTAACGATCGTTTTAATCGAAATAGTGAAAATCTCACATTTTTTATAGTGGTACCCCTTTGTGAAATGTAGCCCGGACCAATCTCGGAATTTTTTTTGCCACTAGTCACAATGAATTTTTACTACTAAGAAATGAATATGAAGATTGGTTTTGGGTTAAAATTTGTTGAAATGGCCCCCTAATTGAAAATATTCTTCTTTTCAGGGGAAATTTTAACAAGTTTTTTCCTTACTCTTACACTCGTTAGTTATCTGTTAAAATCTCAACCTACACACCTCCAAAGATCATGAAATTTCAAGGGGGCCTAGCCAAGACCGTTGTGCATCACTTTTCTCTTGGACACGTTGAGAGAAAAATTAGTTTTCTTGCACTAACAATCATTTTAATCGAAATAGTGAAAATCTCACATTTCTGATAGTGCTACCCCTTTGTGAAATGTGGCCCGGACCAATCTCGGAATATTTTTTGCCACTAGTCACAATGAATTTTTAATACTAAGAAATGAATATGAAGATTGGTTTTGGGTTAAAATTTGTTGAAATGGCCCCCTAATTGAAAATATTCTTCTTTTCAGGGGAAATTTTAACAAGTTTTTTCCTTACTCTTACACTCGTTAGTTATATGTTAAAATCTCAACCTACACATCTCCAAAGATCATGAAATTTAACGGGGGCCTAGCCAAGACCGTTGTGCATTACTTTTCTCTTGGACAAGTTGAGAGAAAAATTAGTTTTCTTGCACTAACGATCGTTTTAATCGAAATAGTGAAAATCTCACATTTCTGATAGTGGTACCCCTTTGTGAAATGTGGCCCGGACCAATCTCGAAATATTTTTTGCCACTAGTCGCAATGAATTTGTACTACTAAGAAATGAATATGAAGATTGGTTTTGGGTTAAAATTTGTTGAAATGGCCCCCTAATTGAAAATAATCTTCTTTTCAGGGGAAATTTTAACAAGTTTTTTCCATACTCTTACACTCGTTAGTTATCTGTTAAAATCTCGACCTACACATCTCCAAAGATCATGTAATTTAACGGGGGCCTAGCCAAGACCGTTGTGCATCACTTTTCTCTTGGACACGTTGAGAGAAAAATTAGCTTTCTTGCACTAACGATCCTTTTACTCGAAATAGTGAAAATCTCACATTTCTGATAGTGGTACCCCTTTGTTAAATGTGGCCCGGACCAATCTCGGAATATTTTTTGCCACTAGCCACAATGAATTTGTACTACTAAGAAATGAATATGAAGATTGGTTTTGGGTTAAAATTTGTTGAAATGGCCCCCTAATTGAAAATATTCTTCTTTTCGGGTGAAATTTTAACAAGTTTTTTCCTTACTCTTACACTCGTTAGTTATCTGTTAAAATCTCCACCTACACATCTCCAAAGATCATGAAATTTCACGAGGGCCTAGCCAAGACCGTTGTGCATCACTTTTCTCTTGGACACGTTGAGAGAAAAATTAGTTTTCTTACAGTAAGAATCATTTTAATCGAAATAGTGAAAATCTCACATTTCTGATAGTGGTACCGCTTTGTGAAATGTGGCCCGGACCAATCTCGGAATATTTTTTGCCACTAGTCACAATGAATTTTTACTACTAAGAAATGAAAATGAAGATTTGTTTTGGGTGAAAATTTAATGAAATGGCCCCCTAATTGAAAATATTCTTCTTTTCAGGGGAAATTTTAACAAGTTTTTTCGTTACTCTTACACTCGTTAGTTATCTGTTAAAATCTCAACCTACACACCTCCAAAGATCATGAAATTTCACGGGGGACTAGCCAAGACCGTTGTGCATCACTTTTCTCTTGGACACGTTGAGAGAAAAATTAGTTTTCTTGCACTAACGATCATTTTAATCGAAATAGTGAAAATCTCACATTTCTGATAGTGGTACCCCTTTGTTAAATGTGGCCCGGACCAATCTCGGAATATTTTTTGCCACTAGTCACAATGAATTTGTACTACTAAGAAATGAATATGAAGATTGGTTTTGGGTTAAAATTTGTTGAAACGACCCCCTAATTGAAAATATTCTTCTTCTCAGGGGAAATTTTAACAAGTTTTTTCCTTACTCTTACACTCGTTAGTTATCTGTTAAAATCTCGACCTACACATCTCCAAAGATCATGAAATTTCACAGGGGCCTAGCCAAGACCGTTGTGCATCACTTTTCTCTTGGACACGTTGAGAGAAAAATTAGTTTTCTTGCACTAACGATCGTTTTAATCGAAATCCTGAAAATCTCACATTTTTTATAGTGGTACCCCTTTGTGAAATGTAGCCCGGACCAATCTCAGAATTTTTTTTGCCACTAGTCACAATGAATTTTTACTACTAAGAAATGAATATGAAGATTGGTTTTGGGTTAAAATTTGTTGAAATGGCCCCCTAATTGAAAATATTCTTCTTTTCAGGGGAAATTTTAACAAGTTTTTTCCTTACTCTTACACTCGTTAGTTATCTGTTAAAATCTCAACCTACACACCTCCAAAGATCATGAAATTTCAAGGGGGCCTAGCCAAGACCGTTGTGCATCACTTTTCTCTTGGACACGTTGAGAGAAAAATTAGTTTTCTTGCACTAACAATCATTTTAATCGAAATAGTGAAAATCTCACATTTCTGATAGTGCTACCCCTTTGTGAAATGTGGCCCGGACCAATCTCGGAATATTTTTTGCCACTAGTCACAATGAATTTTTAATACTAAGAAATGAATATGAAGATTGGTTTTGGGTTAAAATTTGTTGAAATGGCCCCCTAATTGAAAATATTCTTCTTTTCAGGGGAAATTTTAACAAGTTTTTTCCTTACTCTTACACTCGTTAGTTATATGTTAAAATCTCAACCTACACATCTCCAAAGATCATGAAATTTAACGGGGGCCTAGCCAAGACCGTTGTGCATTACTTTTCTCTTGGACAAGTTGAGAGAAAAATTAGTTTTCTTGCACTAACGATCGTTTTAATCGAAATAGTGAAAATCTCACATTTTTGATAGTGGTACCCCTTTGTGAAATGTGGCCCGGACCAATCTCGAAATATTTTTTGCCACTAGTCGCAATGAATTTGTACTACTAAGAAATGAATATGAAGATTGGTTTTGGGTTAAAATTTGTTGAAATGGCCCCCTAATTGAAAATAATCTTCTTTTCAGGGGAAATTTTAATAAGTTTTTTCCATACTCTTACACTCGTTAGTTATCTGTTAAAATCTCGACCTACACATCTCCAAAGATCATGTAATTTAACGGGGGCCTAGCCAAGACCGTTGTGCATCACTTTTCTCTTGGACACGTTGAGAGAAAAATTAGCTTTCTTGCACTAACGATCCTTTTAATCGAAATAGTGAAAATCTCACATTTCTGATAGTGGTACCCCTTTGTTAAATGTGGCCCGGACCAATCTCGGAATATTTTTTGCCACTAGCCACAATGAATTTGTACTACTAAGAAATGAATATGAAGATTGGTTTTGGGTTAAAATTTGTTGAAATGGCCCCCTAATTGAAAATATTCTTCATTTCAGGGGAAATTTTAACAAGTTTTTCCTTACTCTTACACTCGTTAGTTATCTGTTAAAATCTCGACCTACACATCTCCAAAGATCATGAAATTTCACGGGGGCCTAGCCAAGACCGTTGTGCATCACTTTTCTCTTGGACACGTTGAGAGAAAAATTAGTTTTCTTGCACTAACGATCGTGTTAATCGAAATAGTGAAAATCTCACATTTTTTATAGTGGTACCCCTTTGTGAAATGTAGCCCGGACCAATCTCGGAATTTTTTTTGCCACTAGTCACAATGAATTTGTACTACTAAGAAATGAATATGAAGATTGGTTTTGGGTTAAAATTTGATGAAATGGCCCCCTAATTGAAAATATTCTTCTTTTCAGGGGAAATTTTAACAAGTTTTTTCCTTACTCTTACACTCGTTAGTTATCTGTTAAAATCTCAACCTACACACCTCCAAAGATCATGAAATTTCAAGGGGGCCTAGCCAAGACCGTTGTGCATCACTTTTCTCTTGGACACGTTGAGAGAAAAATTAGTTTTCTTGCACTAACAATCATTTTAATCGAAATAGTGAAAATCTCACATTTCTGATAGTGCTACCCCTTTGTGAAATGTGGCCCGGACAAATCTCGAAATATTTTTTGCCACTAGTCACAATGAATTTTTTATACTAAGAAATGAATATGAAGATTGGTTTTGGGTTAAAATTTGTTGAAATGGCCCCCTAATTGAAAATATTCTTCTTTTCAAGGGAAATTTTAACAAGTTTTTTCCATACTCTTAAACTCGTTAGTTATCTGTTAAAATCTCGACCTACACATCTCCAAAGATCATGTAATTTAACGGGGGCCTAGCCAAGACCGTTGTGCATCACTTTTCTCTTGGACACGTTGAGAGAAAAATTAGCTTTCTTGCACTAACGATCCTTTTAATCGAAATAGTGAAAATCTCACATTTCTGATAGTGGTACCCCTTTGTTAAATGTGGCCCGGACCAATCTCGGAATATTTTTTGCCACTAGCCACAATGAATTTGTACTACTAAGAAATTAATATGAAGATTTTTTTTGGGTTAAAATTTGTTGAAATGGCCCCCTAATTGAAAATATTCTTCTTTTCAGGGGAAATTTTAACAAGTTTTTTCCTTACTCTTACACTCGTTAGTTATATGTTAAAATCTCAACCTACACATCTCCAAAGATCATGAAATTTAACGGGGGCCTAGCCAAGACCGTTGTGCATTACTTTTCTCTTGGACACGTTGAGAGAAAAATTAGTTTTGTTGCACTAACGATCGTTTTAATCGAAATAGTGAAATTCTCACATTTTTGATAGTGGTACCGCTTTGTGAAATGTGGCCCGGACCAATCTCGAAATATTTTTTGCCACTAGTCGCAATGAATTTGTACTACTAAGAAATGAATATGAAGATTGGTTTTGGGTTAAAATTTTTTGAAATGGCCCCCTAATTGAAAATAATCTTCTTTTCAGGGGAAATTTTAACAAGTTTTTTCCATACTCTTACACTCGTTAGTTATCTGTTAAAATCTCGACCTACACATCTCCAAAGATCATGTAATTTAACGGGGGCCTAGCCAAGACCGTTGTACATCACTTTTCTCTTGGACACGTAAAGAGAAAAATTAGCTTTCTTGCACTAACGATCCTTTTAATCGAAATAGTGAAAATCTCACATTTCTGATAGTGGTACCCCTTTGTTAAATGTGGCCCGGACCAATCTCGGAATATTTTTTGCCACTAGCCACAATGAATTTGTACTACTAAGAAATGAATATGAAGATTGGTTTTGGGTTAAAATTTGTTGAAATGGCCCCCTAATTGAAAATATTCTTCTTTTCGGTGGAAATTTTAACAAGTTTTTTCCTTACTCTTACACTCGTTAGTTATCTGTTAAAATCTCCACCTACACATCTCCAAAGATCATGAAATTTCACGGGGGCCTAGCCAAGACCGTTGTGCATCACTTTTCTCTTGGACACGTTGAGAGAAAAATTAGTTTTCTTACAGTAAGAATCATTTTAATCGAAATAGTGAAAATCTCACATTTCTGATAGTGGTACCGCTTTGTGAAATGTGGCCCGGAACAATCTCGGAATATTTTTTGCCACTAGTCACAATGAATTTTTACTACTAAGAAATGAATATGAAGATTGGTTTTGGGTGAAAATTTATTGAAATGGCCCCCTAATTGAAAATATTCTTCTTTTCAGGGGAAATTTTAACAAGTTTTGTCGTTACTCTTACACTCGTTAGTTATCTGTTAAAATCTCAACCTACACACCTCCAAAGATCATGAAATTTCACGGGGGCCTAGCCAAGACCGTTGTGCATCACTTTTCTCTTGGACACGTTGAGAGAAAAATTAGTTTTCTTGCACTAACGATCATTTTAATCGAAATAGTGAAAATCTCACATTTCTGATAGTGGTACCCATTTGTTAAATGCGGCCCGGACCAATCTCGGAATATTTTTTGCCACTAGTCACAATGAATTTGTACTACTAAGAAATGAATATGAAGATTGGTTTTGGGTTAAAATTTGTTGAAACGACCCCCTAATTGAAAATATTCTTCTTTTCAGGGGAAATTTTAACAAGTTTTTTCCTTACTCTTACACTCGTTAGTTATCTGTTAAAATCTCGACCTACACATCTCCAAAGATCATGAAATTTCACGGGGGCCTAGCCAAGACCGTTGGGCATCACTTTTCTCGTGGACACATTGAGAGAAAAATTAGTTTTCTTGCACTAACGATCATTTTAATCGAAATAGTGAAAATCTCACATTTCTGATAGTGGTACCCCTTTGTTAAATGTGGCCCGGACCAATCTCGGAATATTTTTTGCCACTAGTCGCAATGAATTTGTACTACTAAGAAATGAATATGAAGATTGGTTTTGGTTTAAAATTTGTTGAAACGACCCCCTAATTGAAAATACTCTTCTTTTCAGGGGAAATTTTAACAAGTTTTTTCCTTACTCTTACACTCGTTAGTTATCTGTTAAAATCTCAACCTACACATCTCCAAAGATCATGAAATTTCACGGGGGCCTAGCCAAGACCGTTGTGCATCACTTTTCTCTTGGACACGTTGAGAGAAAAATTAGTTTTCTTGCACTAACGCTCGTTTTAATCGAAATAGTGAAAATCTCACATTTCTGATAGTGGTACCCCTTTGTGAAATGTGGCCCGGACCAATCTCGGAATATTTTTTGCCACTAGTCACAATCAATTTGTACTACTAAGAAATGAATATGAAGATTGGTTTTGGGTTAAAATTTGTTGAAATGGCCCCCTAATTGAAAATATTCTTCTTTTCAGGGGAAATTTTAACAAGTTTTTTCCTTACTCTTACACTCGTTAGTTATCTGTTAAAATCTCAACCTACACACCTCCAAAGATCATGAAATTTCACGGGGGCCTAGCCAAGACCGTTGTGCATCACTTTTCTCTTGGACACGTTGAGAGAAAAATTAGTTTTCTTGCACTACCGATCGTTTTAATCAAAATAGTGAAAATCTCACATTTCTGATAGTGGTACCGCTTTGTGAAATGTGGCCCGGACCAATCTCGGAATATTTTTTGCCACTAATCACAATCGATTTGTACTACTAAGAAATGATTATGAAGATTGGTTTTGGGTTAAAATTTGTTGAAATGGCCCCCTAATTTAAAATATTCTTCTTTTCGGGGGAAATTTTAACAAGTTTTTTCGTTACTCTTACAGTCATTAGTTATCTGTTAAAATCTCGACCTACAGATCTCCAAAGATCATGAAATTTAACGGGGGCCTAGCCAAGACCGTTGTGCATCACTTTTCTCTTGGACACGTTGAGAGAAAAATTAGTTTTCTTGCACTAACAATCATTTTAATCGAAATAGTGAAAATCTCACATTTCTGATAGTGGTACCCCTTTGTTAAATGTGGCCCGGACCAATCTCGGAATATTTTTTGCCACTAGTCACAATGAATTTGTACTACTAAGAAATGAATATGAAGATTGGTTTTGGGTTAAAATTTGTTGAAATGGCCCCCTAATTGAAAATATTCTTCTTTTCAGGGGAAATTTTAACAAGTTTTTTCCTTACTCTTACACTCGTTAGTTATCTGTTAAAATCTCGACCTACACATCTCGAAAGATCATAAAATTTCACGGGGGCCTAGCCAAGACCGTTGTGCATCACTTTTCTCTTGGACACAGTGAGAGAAAAATTAGTTTTCTTGCACTAACAATCATTTTAATCGAAATAGTGAAAATCTCACATTTCTGATAGTGGTACCGCTTTGTGAAATGTGGCCCGGACCAATCTCGGAATATTTTTTGCCACTAGTCACAATGAATTTTTACTACTAATAAATTAATATGAAGATTGGTTTTGGGTTAAAATTTATTGAAATGGCCCCCTAATTGAAAATATTCTTCTTTTCAGGGGAAATTTTAACAAGTTTTTTCCTTACTCTTACACTCGTTAGTTATCTGTTAAAATCTCGACCTACACACCTCCAAAGATCATGAAATTTCACGGGCGCCTAGCCAAGACCGTTGTGCATCACTTTTCTCTTGGACACGTTGAGAGAAAAATTAGTTTTCTTGCACTAACGATCATTTTAATCGAAATAGTGAAAATCTCACATTTCTGATAGTGGTACCCCTTTGTGAAATGTGGCCCGGACCAATCTCGGAATATTTTTTGCCACTAGTCACAATGAATTTGTACTACTAAGAAATGAATATGAAGATTGGTTTTGGGTTAAAATTTGTTGAAATGGCCCCCTTATTGAAAATATTCTTCTTTTCAGGGGAAATTTTAACAAGTTTTTTCCATACTCTTACACTCGTTAGTTATCTGTTAAAATCTCGACCTACACATCTCCAAAGATCATAAAATTTCACGGGGGCCTAGCCAAGACCGTTGTGCATCACTTTTCTCTTGGACACAGTAAGAGAAAAATTAGTTTTCTTGCACTAACAATCATTTTAATCGAAATAGTGAAAATCTCACATTTCTGATAGTGGTACCGCTTTGTGAAATGTGGCCCGGACCAATCTCGGAATATTTTTTGCCACTAGTCACAATGAATTTTTACTACTAAGAAATGAATATGAAGATTGGTTTTGGGTTAAAATTTATTGAAATGGCCCCCTAATTGAAAATATTCTTCTTTTCGGGGGAAATTTTAACAAGTTTTTTCCTTACTCTTACACTCGTTAGTTATCTGTTAAAATCTCCACCTACACATCTCCAAGGATCATGAAATTTCACGGGGGCCTAGCCAACACCGTTGTGCATCACATTTCTCTTGGACACGTTGAGAGAAAAATTAGTTTTCTTGCACTAACGATCATTTAAATCGAAATAGTGGAAATCTCACATTTCTTATAGTGGTACCCATTTGTTAAATGCGGCCCGGACCAATCTCGGAATATTTTTTGCCACTAGTCACAATGAATTTGTACTACTAAGAAATGAATATGAAGATTTGTTTTGGGTTAAAATTTGTTGAAACGACCCCCTAATTGAAAATATTCTTCTTTTCAGGGGAAATTTTAACAAGTTTTTTCCTTACTCTTACACTCGTTAGTTATCTGTTAAAATCTCGACCTACACATCTCCAAAGATCATGAAATTTCACGGGGGCCTAGCCAAGACCGTTGTGCATCACTTTTCTCTTGGACACGTTGAGAGAAAAATTAGTTTTCTTGCACTAACGATCATTTTAATCGAAATAGTGAAAATCTCACATTTTTGATAGTGGTACCCCTTTGTGAAATGTGGCCCGGACCAATCTCGGAATATTTTTTGCCACTAGTCACAATGAATTTGTACTACTAAGAAATGAATATGAAGATTTGTTTTGGGTTAAAATTTGTTGAAATGGCCCCCTAATTGAAAATATTCTTCTTTTCAGGGGAAATTTTAACAAGTTTTTTCCTTACTCTTACACTCGTTAGTTATCTGTTAAAATCTCCACCTACACATCTCCAAAGATCATGAAATTTCACGGGGACCTAGCCAAGACCGTTGTGCATCACTTTTCTCTTGGACACGTTGAGAGAAAAATTAGTTTTCTTACAGTAAGAATCATTTTAATCGAAATAGTGAAAATCTCACATTTCTGATAGTGGTACCGATTTGTGAAATGTGGCCCGGACCGATCTCGGAATATTTTTTGCCACTAGTCACAATGAATTTTTACTACTAAGAAATGAATATGAAGATTGGTTTTGGGTGAAAATTTATTGAAATGGCCCCCTAATTGAAAATATTCTTCTTTTCAGGGGAAATTTTAACAAGTTTTTTCCTTACTCTTACACTCGTTAGTTATCTGTTAAAATCTCGACCTACACATCTCCAAAGATCATAAAATTTCACGGGGGCCTAGCCAAGACCGTTGTGCATCACTTTTCTCTTGGACACAGTGAGAGAAAAATTAGTTTTCTTGCACTAACAATCATTTTAATCGAAATAGTGAAAATCTCACATTTCTGATAGTGGTACCGCTTTGTGAAATGTGGCCCGGACCAATCTCGGAATATTTTTTGCCACTAGTCACAATGAATTTTTACTACTAAGAAATGAATATGAAGATTGTTTTTGGGTTAAAATTTATTGAAATGGCCCCCTAATTGAAAATATTCTTCTTTTCGGGGGAAATTTTAACAAGTTTTTTCCTTACTCTTACACTCGTTAGTTATCTGTTAAAATCTCCACCTACACATCTCCAAAGATCATGAAATTTCACGGGGGCCTAGCCAAGACCGTTGTGCATCACTTTTCTCTTGGACACGTTGAGAGAAAAATTAGTTTTCTTACAGTAAGAATCATTTTAATCGAAATAGTGAAAATCTCACATTTCTGATAGTGGTACCGCTTTGTGAAATGTGGCCCGGACCAATCTCGGAATATTTTTTGCCACTAGTCACAATGAATTTTTACTACTAAGAAATGAATATGAAGATTGGTTTTGGGTGAAAATTTATTGAAATGGCCCCGTAATTGAAAATATTCTTCTTTTCAGGGGAAATTTTAACAAGTTTTTTCGTTACTCTTACACTCGTTAGTTATCTGTTAAAATCTCAACCTACACACCTCCAAAGATCATGAAATTTCACGGGGGCCTAGCCAAGACCGTTGTGCATCACTTTTCTCTTGGACACGTTGAGAGAAAAATTAGTTTTCTTGCACTAACGATCATTTTAATCGAAATAGTGAAAATCTCACATTTCTGATAGTGGTACCCATTTGTTAAATGCGGCCCGGACCAATCTCGGAATATTTTTTGCCACTAGTCACAATGAATTTGTACTACTAAGAAATGAATATGAAGATTGGTTTTGGGTTAAAATATCTTGAAACGACCCCCTAACTGAAAATATTCTTCTTTTCAGGGGAAATTTTAACAAGTTTTTTCCTTACTCTTACACTCGTTAGTTATCTGTTAAAATCTCGACCTACACATCTCCAAAGATCATGAAATTTCACGGGGGCCTAACCAAGACCGTTGTGCATCACTTTTCTCTTGGACACGTTGAGAGAAAAATTAGTTTTCTTGCACTAACGATCGTTTTAATCGAAATAGTGAAAATCTCACATTTCTGATAGTGGTACCCCTTTGTGAAATGTGGCCCGGACCAATCTCGGAATATTTTTTGCCACTAGTCACAATGAATTTGTACTACTAAGAAATGAATATGAAGATTGGTTTTGGGTTAAAATTTGTTGAAACGGCCCCCTAATTGAAAATATTCTTCTTTTCAGGGGAAATTTTAACAAGTTTTTTTCTTACTCTTACACTCGTTAGTTATCTGTTAAAATCTCAACCTACACACCTCCAAAGATCATGAAATTTCACGGGGGCCTAGCCAAGACCGTTGTGCATCAATTTTCTCTTGGACACGTTGAGAGAAAAATTAGTTTTCTTACAGTAAGAATCATTTTAATCGAAATAGTGAAAATCTCACATTTCTGATAGTGGTACCGCTTTGTGAAATGTGGCCCGGACCAATCTCGGAATATTTTTTGCCACTAGTCACAATGAATTTTTACTACTAAGAAATGAATATGAAGATTGGTTTTGGGTGAAAATTTATTGAAATGGCCCCCTAATTGAAAATATTCTTCTTTTCAGGGGAAATTTTAACAAGTTTTTTCGTTACTCTTACCCTCGTTAGTTATCTGTTAAAATCTCAACCTACACACCTCCAAAGATCATGAAATTTCACGGGGGCCTAGCCAAGACCGTTGTGCATCACTTTTCTCTTGGACACGTTGAGAGAAAAATTAGTTTTCTTGCACTAACGATCATTTTAATCGAAATAGTGAAAATCTCACATTTCTGATAGTGGTACCCATTTGTTAAATGCGGCCCGGACCAATCTCGGAATATTTTTTGCCACTAGTCACAATGAATTTGTACTACTAAGAAATGAATATGAAGATTGGTTTTGGGTTAAAATATCTTGAAACGACCCCCTAACTGAAAATATTCTTCTTTTCAGGGGAAATTTTAAGAAGTTTTTTCCTTACTCTTACACTCGTTAGTTATCTGTTAAAATCTCGACCTACACATCTCCAAAGATCATGAAATTTCACGGGGGCCTAGCCAAGACCGTTGTGCATCACTTTTCTCTTGGACACGTTGAGAGAAAAATTAGTTTTCTTGCACTACCGATCGTTTTAATCAAAATAGTGAAAATCTCACATTTCTGATAGTGGTACCCCTTTGTGAAATGTGGCACGGACCAATCTCGGAATATTTTTTGCCACTAATCACAATCAATTTGTACTACTAAGAAATGAATATGAAGATTGGTTTTTGGTTAAAATTTGTTGAAATGGCCCCCTAATTGAAAATATTCTTCTTTACTTGGGAAATTTTAACAAGTTTTTTCGTTACTCTTACAGTCATTAGTTATCTGTTAAAATCTCGACCTACACATCTCCAAAGATCATGAAATTTAACGGGGGCCTAGCCAAGACCGTTTTGCATCACTTTTCTCTTGGACACGTTGAGAGAAAAATTAGTTTTCTTCCACTAACAATCATTTTAATCGAAAATAGTGAAAATCTCACATTTCTGATAGTGGTACCCCTTTGTTAAATGTGGCCCGGACCAATCTCGGAATATTTTTTGCCACTAGTCACAATGAATTTGTACTACTAAGAAATGAATATGAAGATTGGTTTTGGGTTAAAATTTGTTGAAATGGCCCCCTAATTGAAAATATTCTTCTTTTCAGGGGAAATTTTAACAAGTTTTTTTCTTACTCTTACACTCGTTAGTTATCTGTTAAAATCTCAACCTACACACCTCCAAAGATCATGAAATTTCACGGGGGCCTAGCCAAGACCGTTGTGCATCAATTTTCTCTTGGACACGTTGAGAGAAAAATTAGTTTTCTTGCACTACCGATCGTTTTAATCAAAATAGTGAAAATCTCACATTTCTGATAGTGGTACCCCTTTGTGAAATGTGGCCTGGACCAATCTCGGAATATTTTTTGCCACTAATTACAATCAATTTGTACTACTAAGAAATGAATATGAAGATTGGTTTTTGGTTAAAATTTGTTGAAATGGCCCCCTAATTGAAAATATTCTTCTTTACGGGGGAAATTTTAACAAGTTTTTTCGTTACTCTTACACTCGTTAGTTATCTGTTAAAATCTCAACCTACACACCTCCAAAGATCATGAAATTTCACGGGGGCCTAGCCAAGACCGTTGTGCATCACTTTTCTCTTGGACACGTTGAGAGAAAAATTAGTTTTCTTACAGTAAGAATCATTTTAATCGAAATAGTGAAAATCTCACATTTCTGATAGTGGTACCGCTTTGTGAAATGTGGCCCGGACCAATCTCGGAATATTTTTTGCCACTTGTCACAATGAATTTTTACTACTAAGAAATGAATATGAAGATTGGTTTTGGGTGAAAATTTATTGAAATGGCCCCCTAATTGAAAATATTCTTCTTTTCAGGGGAAATTTTAACAAGTTTTGTCGTTACTCTTACACTCGTTAGTTATCTGTTAAAATCTCAACCTACACACCTCCAAAGATCATGAAATTTCACGGGGGCCTAGCCAAGACCGTTGTGCATCACTTTTCTCTTGGACACGTTGAGAGAAAAATTAGTTTTCTTGCACTAACGATCATTTTAATCGAAATAGTGAAAATCTCACATTTCTGATAGTGGTACCCATTTGTTAAATGCGGCCCGGACCAATCTCGGAATATTTTTTGCCACAAGTCACAATGAATTTGTACTACTAAGAAATGAATATGAAGATTGGTTTTGGGTTAAAATTTGTTGAAACGACCCCCTAATTGAAAATATTCTTCTTTTCAGGGGAAATTTTAACAAGTTTTTTCCTTACTCTTACACTCGTTAGTTATCTGTTAAAATCTCGACCTACACATCTCCAAAGATCATGAAATTTCACGGGGACCTAGCCAAGACCGTTGTGCATCACTTTTCTCTTGGACACGTTGAGAGAAAAATTAGTTTTCTTGCACTAACGATCGTTTTAATCGAAATAGTGAAAATCTCACATTTTTGATAGTGGTACCCCTTTGTGAAATGTGGCCCGGACCAATCTCGGAATATTTTTTGCCACTAGTCACAATGAATTTGTACTACTAAGAAATGAATATGAAGATTGGTTTTGGGTTAAAATTTGTTGAAATGGCCCCCTAATTGAAAATATTCTTCTTTTCAGGGGAAATTTTAACAAGTTTTTCCTTACTCTTACACTCGTTAGTTATCTGTTAAAATCTCAACCTACACACCTCCAAAGATCATGAAATTTCACGGGGGCCTAGCCAAGACCGTTGTGCATCAATTTTCTCTTGGACACGTTGAGAGAAAAATTAGTTTTCTTGCACTACCGATCGTTTTAATCAAAATAGTGAAAATCTCACATTTCTGATAGTGGTACCCCTTTGTGAAATGTGGCCCGGACCAATCTCGGAATATTTTTTGCCACTAATCACAATCAATTTGTACTACTAAGAAATGAATATGAAGATTGGTTTTGGGTTAAAATTTGTTGAAATGGCCCCCTAATTGAAAATATTCTTCTTTACGGGGGAAATTTTAACAAGTTTTTTCGTTACTCTTACAGTCATTAGTTATCTATTAAAATCTCGACCTACACATCTCCAAAGATCATAAAATTTAACGGGGGCCTAGCCAAGACCGTTGTGCATCACTTTTCTCTTGGACACGTTGAGAGAAAAATTAGTTTTCTTGCACTAACAATCATTTTAATCGAAATAGTGAAAATCTCACATTTCTGATAGTGGTACCCCTTTGTTAAATGTGGCCCGGACCAATCTCGGAATATTTTTTGCCACTAGTCACAATGAATTTTTACTACTAAGAAATGAATATGAAGATTGGTTTTGGGTTAAAATTTATTGAAATGGCCACCTAATTGAAAATATTCTTCTTTTCGGGGGAAATTTTAACAAGTTTTTTCCTTACTCTTACACTCGTTAGTTATCTGTTAAAATCTCCACCTACAAATCTGCAAAGATCATGAAATTTCACGGGGGCCTAGCCAAGACCGTTGTGCATCAATTTTCTCTTGGACACGTTGAGAGAAAAATTAGTTTTCTTGCACTACCGATCGTTTTAATCAAAATAGTGAAAATCTCACATTTCTGATAGTGGTACCCCTTTGTGAAATGTGGCCTGGACCAATCTCGGAATATTTTTTGCCACTAATCACAATCAATTTGTACTACTAAGAAATGAATATGAAGATTGGTTTTTGGTTAAAATTTGTTGAAATGGCCCCCTAATTGAAAATATTCTTCTTTACGGGGGAAATTTTAACAAGTTTTTTCGTTACTCTTACACTCGTTAGTTATCTGTTAAAATCTCAACCTACACACCTCCAAAGATCATGAAATTTAACGGGGGCCTAGCCAAGACCGTTGTGCATCACTTTTCTCTTGGACACGTTGAGAGAAAAATTAGTTTTCTTGCACTAACAATCATTTTAATCGAAATAGTGAAAATCTCACATTTCTGATAGTGGTACCCCTTTGTTAAATGTGGCCCGGACCAATCTCGGAATATTTTTTGCCACTAGTCACAATGAATTTTTACTACTAAGAAATGAATATGAAGATTGGTTTTGGGTTAAAATTTATTGAAATGGCCACCTAATTGAAAATATTCTTCTTTTCGGGGGAAATTTTAACAAGTTTTTTCCTTACTCTTACACTCGTTAGTTATCTGTTAAAATCTCCACCTACAAATCTGCAAAGATCATGAAATTTCACGGGGGCCTAGCCAAGACCGTTGTGCATCACTTTTCTCTTGGACACGTTGAGAGAAAAATTAGTTTTCTTACAGTAAGAATCATTTTAATCGAAATAGTGAAAATCTCACATTTCTGATAGTGGTACCGCTTTGTGAAATGTGGCCCGGACCAATCTCGGAATATTTTTTGCCACTAGTCACAATGAATTTTTACTACTAAGAAATGAATATGAAGATTGGTTTTGGGTGAAAATTTATTGAAATGGCCCCCTAATTGAAAATATTCTTCTTTTCAGGGGAAATTTTAACAAGTTTTGTCGTTACTCTTACACTCGTTAGTTATCTGTTAAAATCTCAACCTACACACCTCCAAAGATCATGAAATTTCACGGGGGCCTAGCCAAGACCGTTGTGCATCACTTTTCTCTTGGACACGTTGAGAGAAAAATTAGTTTTCTTGCACTAACGATCATTTTAATCGAAATAGTGAAAATCTCACATTTCTGATAGTGGTACCCATTTGTTAAATGCGGCCCGGACCAATCTCGGAATATTTTTTGCCACTAGTCACAATGAATTTGTACTACTAAGAAATGAATATGAAGATTGGTTTTGGGTTAAAATTTGTTGAAACGACCCCCTAATTGAAAATATTCTTCTTTTCAGGGGAAATTTTAACAAGTTTTTTCCTTACTCTTACACTCGTTAGTTATCTGTTAAAATCTCGACCTACACATCTCCAAAGATCATGAAATTTCACGGGGACCTAGCCAAGACCGTTGTGCATCACTTTTCTCTTGGACACGTTGAGAGAAAAATTAGTTTTCTTGCACTAACGATCGTTTTAATCGAAATAGTGAAAATCTCACATTTTTGATAGTGGTACCCCTTTGTGAAATGTTGCCCGGACCAATCTCGGAATATTTTTTGCCACTAGTCACAATGAACTTGTACTACTAAGAAATGAATATGAAGATTTGTTTTGGGTTAAAATTTGTTGAAATGGCCCCCTAATTGAAAATATTCTTCTTTTCAGGGGAAATTTTAACAAGTTTTTTCCTTACTCTTACACTCGTTAGTTATCTGTTAAAATCTCAACCTACACACCTCCAAAGATCATGAAATTTCACGGGGGCCTAGCCAAGACCGTTGTGCATCAATTTTCTCTTGGACACGTTGAGAGAAAAATTAGTTTTCTTGCACTACCGATCGTTTTAATCAAAATAGTGAAAATCTCACATTTCTGATAGTGGTACCCCTTTGTGAAATGTGGCCCGGACCAATCTCGGAATATTTTTTGCCACTAATCACAATCAATTTGTACTACTAAGAAATGAATATGAAGATTGGTTTTGGGTTAAAATTTGTTGAAATGGCCCCCTAATTGAAAATATTCTTCTTTACGGGGGAAATTTTAACAAGTTTTTTCGTTACTCTTACAGTCATTAGTTATCTATTAAAATCTCGACCTACACATCTCCAAAGATCATAAAATTTAACGGGGGCCTAGCCAAGACCGTTGTGCATCACTTTTCTCTTGGACACGTTGAGAGAAAAATTAGTTTTCTTGCACTAACAATCATTTTAATCGAAATAGTGAAAATCTCACATTTCTGATAGTGGTACCCCTTTGTTAAATGTGGCCCGGACCAATCTCGGAATATTTTTTGCCACTAGTCACAATGAATTTTTACTACTAAGAAATGAATATGAAGATTGGTTTTGGGTTAAAATTTATTGAAATGGCCACCTAATTGAAAATATTCTTCTTTTCAGGGGAAATTTTAACAAGTTTTTTCCTTACTCTTACACTCGTTAGTTATCTGTTAAAATCTCCACCTACAAATCTGCAAAGATCATGAAATTTCACGGGGGCCTAGCCAAGACCGTTGTGCATCAATTTTCTCTTGGACACGTTGAGAGAAAAATTAGTTTTCTTGCACTACCGATCGTTTTAATCAAAATAGTGAAAATCTCACATTTCTGATAGTGGTACCCCTTTGTGAAATGTGGCCCGGACCAATCTCGGAATATTTTTTGCCACTAATCACAATCAATTTGTACTACTAAGAAATGAATATGAAGATTGGTTTTTGGTTAAAATTTGTTGAAATGGCCCCCTAATTGAAAATATTCTTCTTTACGGGGGAAATTTTAACAAGTTTTTTCGTTACTCTTACACTCGTTAGTTATCTGTTAAAATCTCCACCTACACACCTCCAAAGATCATGAAATTTCACGGGGGCCTAGCCAAGACCGTTGTGCATCACTTTTCTCTTGGACACGTTGAGAGAAAAATTAGTTTTCTTACAGTAAGAATCATTTTAATCGAAATAGTGAAAATCTCACATTTCTGATAGTGGTACCGCTTTGTGAAATGTGGCCCGGACCAATCTCGGAATATTTTTTGCCACTAGTCACAATGAATTTTTACTACTAAGAAATGAATATGAAGATTGGTTTTGGGTGAAAATTTATTGAAATGGCCCCCTAATTGAAAATATTCTTCTTTTCAGGGGAAATTTTAACAAGTTTTGTCGTTACTCTTACACTCGTTAGTTATCTGTTAAAATCTCAACCTACACACCTCCAAAGATCATGAAATTTCACGGGGGCCTAGCCAAGACCGTTGTGCATCACTTTTCTCTTGGACACGTTGAGAGAAAAATTAGTTTTCTTGCACTAACGATCATTTTAATCGAAATAGTGAAAATCTCACATTTCTGATAGTGGTACCCATTTGTTAAATGCGGCCCGGACCAATCTCGGAATATTTTTTGCCACTAGTCACAATGAATTTGTACTACTAAGAAATGAATATGAAGATTGGTTTTGGGTTAAAATTTGTTGAAACGACCCCCTAATTGAAAATATTCTTCTTTTCAGGGGAAATTTTAACACACTACAAGAAAGGAGACCTTTTATCCCACTTTTATCCTTAACAAAAATAAAAAGTGGGATAAAAGATATGTTACAACTTTTTATCCCACTTTTAGATTTGGCATCTCAAAAATAATATATAATATTTTTTTAGACAAGGGCCCTGTTTGGTTGAACATTAAAAAAAAAAAAACCATAGTAAAAAATGAGTTAAAGATTGAATTTTTATTTACCAACCAAACAAGCTCCAAATGACTTATGTATATCAAGGGCCTTGTTTGGTTGGTAAGTTAAAAATCTATTTTTCTCTCTTAAAGTAGGATAAAACAATAGCAAGTGCCAAACAGGCTTTAGTTAAACCCTTTTATCCCGGTTTTTTTGCTAAAAACCGGGATAAAAGGGTTTAACCCAAAACCCTTTAATTCACTTTGGACAGACCTTTTATCCCGGTTTTTTGGTTAAAAACCGGGATAAAAGCTTTAGGTAAATAAATTGCCCCTTAGTCGTCTCACACCATAACACACTGCCGTCAGACCATTTTTAACCCTAGCTTCCTCTAAATCGCAAGTGCGATTTTTCTTCTTCTTCTTCTTCTTCTTCTTCTTTTTTTTTTTTTTTTGCCTTGGTTGTACAATAACTCTTTTTTTTTTCAAGTAGGAAGGAGAAGACTCATCTCCATCAGCATCACTAAAGGAAGAAGAAACACATTTTCAGGTACAATAACTTCCTCTTTTTTTCATTTTAATGACTTTTTTTTTTGTCAAAAAACATTTTTTTGCTTCTATTTTTACATTGAAATGTTAAATATACCAATAAAATTATTTCTTTCATATTTTTAGGAAGAAAAAAAATGAGTTTGTGAGTGGGTATGATTGAGTCCGAAAATTTAAGAAAATTTTAAGTGGGTTTGTGAGTGGGTATGATTAAATATTTGTTTGTTTATTTATTTTTTTTAATAAAATACATTGAATATTATTTTTTTGTTACTTTTTATTTATTTCTAATTTAGTATTATTGTTGAATTAATATATTTAGTTCTAATCATATATATGTATTTTTTTGAGTAATTTATTTTATTTAAATTAGAATGTTATAATTGCCCACAAATAATGTGCACCTATGCTAGAAATTAAAATTTATTTTACACCTAGAATTAGAATATGTTACAATATTATTTTTTTCAAAAAAAAAAGAAAAGAAAAAGAATGTTGTAGTTAAATAATGTGTAATGTGTAGGTAAATTAGAAACTTAAATATATTTTTAAAATAATTTTTGTTTAAAAGAGTGATTAGTTTTCAATTGCTCTAATATATTGATATTGAGAAAGTCTTAGTAAGTATAGTCTACTAATTATATAAATAATTTAATTTGTGCTTGTTTATACTTAATTGTAGATATATTAAGTGATTTTGTGGTGATTTTTTTTTATTATTTCTAAGAGCTTCAAGAATATTATTTTAAGTAGTTACTAGTTACTATTCTTACTTAGTTGGAAAAATCTCTAGTACTTTTTTATTTTGTATGCTAGAACTTTGTAGAAAATTTAAATTATTTGAAATTGTATTAAATAATATACAATTATCCTACACTCAAATAGATTTTAGAGATTTTTTTATCTAAAAGAGTAATAGCTTTCAAAAGGATATATTATATTGGATATTGTAAAATTTTTAGTTATATAACTATTATCTACTAACTACATGTGAATAATTTTTAATTGTGTTTGTTTAAACTTAAATATAGATGAATTGGGTGACTTTGTGGTGATTTTGGTTTTGATTTCTAAGAAGCATCAAGAACATTATGGTAAGTAGTTACTAGATACTATATTTACTTAGTTACATAACTATTTAGTTACTAGTTATATATGTATGAGCTAATTATTACCATTATAATTTAACTTTTATTGAAACTTTTTATATTATATTTAATATTTTAGGTTCTGGTTCGTTATTGGAAAACAAAGTAAAATTTCGGTGATCATTAATAACTTTTTAGAGGTACGTTATTTGCTTATTTATTTTTACTAATTATCAAAATATTAGAGGAGTTTGAATATATTAGATATTCATTTGTAGTGAAGTAGGTTCTGAGATATACTATACTGTGGTGAACGAAGAATTAATATATACATGCTATATATTATGATTATTATGTCTTGTTTCCCAATTTGTTGTATTGTTTTTGTTGTATGTTAGGTACTTATGAAATTGGAAAATGTCATAAAAAGAAGGAAAACTCTGCCCAATTTTTTTTAGGATTTGATAAATGAACATATTATTTTATTATTTAATTAAAAAGCATGCTTAGGAATGTATTTGAAACTCTTAAGTTTCTTACAACTTGTTTATTAGGCAATCATTTTTTAATTTTTAGAATAGATAAATCATGGATGAATGATAGAAGAGAAACACCACGATTTTAAGAAGAATACAACAATCTTTTAGAGTTTTGCCTGAAGAAGCCACCCCCATTTATCAATATTGGAAGGGTAAGTTTAGAGCTTTAGATTACTATGTACTAACTTACATTCGTCTTGTTAAATGCTATTATGATTATTTTGTCTTGTTTCCCAATTCGTTGTGTTATTTTTGTTGTATTGTTAGGTAATTATGAAATTGGGAAATGTCATAGAAAGAGGGAAAACTCTGCCCAATTTTTTTTAGGATTTGATAAATGAACATATTTTTTATTATTTAATTAATAAACATGCCTAGGAATGCATTTGAAACTTTTAAGTTTCTTGCAACTTATTTATTAGGAAATTATTTTTTAATTTTTAGAATAGATAAATCGTGGATGAATGATAGAAGAGAAACACCACGATTTTAAGAAGAATACAACAATCTTTTAGAGTTTTGCCTAAGAAGCCACCCCTATTTATCAATATTGGAATGATAAGTTTAGAGCTTTAGATTACTATGTACTAACTTACATTCGTCTTGTTAAATGCTATTATGATTATTTTATCTTGTTTTCCAATTCGTTGTGTTGTTTTGTTGTATTGTTATGTACTTATGAAATTGGGAAATGTCATAGAGAGAGAGAAAATTTTGCCCAATTATTTTAGAATTTTTTAAATGTTCAACATTTAAATCCTATTGAAGTCATAAAAGAAAAAATAAATATATACTCCTCTTTATTATAAATACAAACATATAAAAATACTTTCCTTTTAATTAGTTTTAAATTTTTAATTTGACAGCTTGGCGACCTATCCCAATGTTGTGAGGAAGAACATCTCGTAGCGCTTCGACAATAGTGGTTAAATCAATTACTTCCTTATTTATAAATATTGATCAGTAGTATTTTATTGTATTTTTTTATACACTAGAAATTTATTGTGTGTAGTATTTTAGAGAGATTTGTATACAATGTAAAATATTATTTATTAATTCAAGTTACTAATTATCATTGTTGTTTTTAAAAATTATTTTAATCATTTAATTTTTAGTTAAATTTTTTATACATATTCAATATAATTATAAATATAAAAATTAAATTTAATAATTATTGCAAAAATACAAATACAATAAATTTAAAAGAAAAAAAATGTGAAACACCTACATTGGATAAAAGGTCACCTTTTAAGATCTTTTATCCCGTTTTTTTTCAAAAAAAGTGGGATAAAAAATGACATTTTATCCCGTTTTTAAAATAAAATTTGGGATAAAAGATACCCTTTTATCCCGGTTCTTATGAGAAAACTGGGATAAAAGGGTACTTTTTATCCCGCTTTTCTCATAAGAACCGGGATAAAAGGGTATCTTTTATCCCAGTTTTTTTATAAAAACCGGGATAAAAGGTCCCTTTTTATCCCAGTTTTTTCAAGGACTTTTTATCCCACTGGCATATATCCCGGTTTTCATTTTAGCGAAAACCGGGATAAAAAGCCTAAAAAACCGGGATTAAAGGCCTTTGTTTGTAGTAGTGACAAGTTTTTTCCTTACTCTTACACTCGTTAGTTATCTGTTAAAATCTCGACCTACACATCTCCAAAGATCATGAAATTTCACGGGGACCTAGCCAAGACCGTTGTGCATCACTTTTCTCTTGGACACGTTGAGAGAAAAATTAGTTTTCTTGCACTAACGATCGTTTTAATCGAAATAGTGAAAATCTCACATTTTTGATAGTGGTACCCCTTTGTGAAATGTGGCCCGGACCAATCTCGGAATATTTTTTGCCACTAGTCACAATGAATTTGTACTACTAAGAAATGAATATGAAGATTGGTTTTGGGTTAAAATTTGTTGAAATGGCCCCCTAATTGAAAATATTCTTCTTTTCAGGGGAAATTTTAACAAGTTTTTTCCTTACTCTTACACTCGTTAGTTATCTGTTAAAATCTCAACCTACACACCTCCAAAGATCATGAAATTTCACGGGGGCCTAGCCAAGACCGTTGTGCATCAATTTTCTCTTGGACACGTTGAGAGAAAAATTAGTTTTCTTGCACTACCGATCGTTTTAATCAAAATAGTGAAAATCTCACATTTCTGATAGTGGTACCCCTTTGTGAAATGTGGCCCGGACCAATCTCGGAATATTTTTTGCCACTAATCACAATCAATTTGTACTACTAAGAAATGAATATGAAGATTGGTTTTGGGTTAAAATTTGTTGAAATGGCCCCCTAATTGAAAATATTCTTCTTTACGGGGGAAATTTTAACAAGTTTTTTCGTTACTCTTACAGTCATTAGTTATCTATTAAAATCTCGACCTACACATCTCCAAAGATCATAAAATTTAACGGGGGCCTAGCCAAGACCGTTGTGCATCACTTTTCTCTTGGACACGTTGAGAGAAAAATTAGTTTTCTTGCACTAACAATCATTTTAATCGAAATAGTGAAAATCTCACATTTCTGATAGTGGTACCCCTTTGTTAAATGTGGCCCGGACCAATCTCGGAATATTTTTTGCCACTAGTCACAATGAATTTTTACTACTAAGAAATGAATATGAAGATTGGTTTTGGGTTAAAATTTATTGAAATGGCCACCTAATTGAAAATATTCTTCTTTTCGGGGGAAATTTTAACAAGTTTTTTCCTTACTCTTACACTCGTTAGTTATCTGTTAAAATCTCCACCTACAAATCTGCAAAGATCATGAAATTTCACGGGGGCCTAGCCAAGACCGTTGTGCATCACTTTTCTCTTGGACACGTTGAGAGAAAAATTAGTTTTCTTACAGTAAGAATCATTTTAATCGAAATAGTGAAAATCTCACATTTCTGATAGTGGTACCGCTTTGTGAAATGTGGCCCGGACCAATCTCGGAATATTTTTTGCCACTAGTCACAATGAATTTTTACTACTAAGAAATGAATATGAAGATTGGTTTTGGGTGAAAATTTATTGAAATGGCCCCCTAATTGAAAATATTCTTCTTTTCAGGGGAAATTTTAACAAGTTTTTTCCTTACTCTTACACTCGTTAGTTATATGTTAAAATCTCGACCTACACATCTCCAAAGATCATAAAATTTCACGGGGGCCTAGCCAAGACCGTTGTGCATCACTTTTCTCTTGGACACAGTGAGAGAAAAATTAGTTTTCTTGCACTAACAATCATTTTAATCGAAATAGTGAAAATCTCACATTTCTGATAGTGGTACCGCTTTGTGAAATGTGGCCCGGACCAATCTCGGAATATTTTTTGCCACTAGTCACAATGAATTTTTACTACTAAGAAATGAATATGAAGATTGGTTTTGGGTTAAAATTTATTGAAATGGCCCCCTAATTGAAAATATTCTTCTTTTCAGGGGAAATTTTAACAAGTTTTTTCCTTACTCTTACACTCGTTAGTTATCTGTTAAAATCTCCACCTACACATCTCCAAAGATCATGAAATTTCACGGGGGCCTAGCCAAGACCGTTGTGCATCACTTTTCTCTTGGACACGTTGAGAGAAAAATTAGTTTTCTTGCACTAACGATCGTTTTAATCGAAATAGTGAAAATCTCACATTTTTGATAGTGGTACCCCTTTGTGAAATGTGGCCCGGACCAATCTCGGAATATTTTTTGCCACTAGTCACAATGAATTTGTACTACTAAGAAATGAATATGAAGATTGGTTTTGGGTTAAAATTTGTTGAAATGGCCCCCTAATTGAAAATATTCTTCTTTTCAGGGGAAATTTTAACAAGTTTTTCCTTACTCTTACACTCGTTAGTTATCTGTTAAAATCTCAACCTACACACCTCCAAAGATCATGAAATTTCACGGGGGCCTAGCCAAGACCGTTGTGCATCAATTTTCTCTTGGACACGTTGAGAGAAAAATTAGTTTTCTTGCACTACCGATCGTTTTAATCAAAATAGTGAAAATCTCACATTTCTGATAGTGGTACCCCTTTGTGAAATGTGGCCCGGACCAATCTCGGAATATTTTTTGCCACTAATCACAATCAATTTGTACTACTAAGAAATGAATATGAAGATTGGTTTTGGGTTAAAATTTGTTGAAATGGCCCCCTAATTGAAAATATTCTTCTTTACGGGGGAAATTTTAACAAGTTTTTTCGTTACTCTTACAGTCATTAGTTATCTATTAAAATCTCGACCTACACATCTCCAAAGATCATAAAATTTGACGGGGGCCTAGCCAAGACCGTTGTGCATCACTTTTCTCTTGGACACGTTGAGAGAAAAATTAGTTTTCTTGCACTAACAATCATTTTAATCGAAATAGTGAAAATCTCACATTTCTGATAGTGGTACCCCTTTGTTAAATGTGGCCCGGACCAATCTCGGAATATTTTTTGCCACTAGTCACAATGAATTTTTACTACTAAGAAATGAATATGAAGATTGGTTTTGGGTTAAAATTTATTGAAATGGCCACCTAATTGAAAATATTCTTCTTTTCGGGGGAAATTTTAACAAGTTTTTTCCTTACTCTTACACTCGTTAGTTATCTGTTAAAATCTCCACCTACAAATCTGCAAAGATCATGAAATTTCACGGGTTCTAGCCAAGACCGTTGTGCATCACTTTTCTCTTGGACACGTTGAGAGAAAAATTAGTTTTCTTACAGTAAGAATCATTTTAATCGAAATAGTGAAAATCTCACATTTCTGATAGTGGTACCGCTTTGTGAAATGTGGCCCGGACCAATCTCGGAATATTTTTTGCCACTAGTCACAATGAATTTTTACTACTAAGAAATGAATATGAAGATTGGTTTTGGGTGAAAATTTATTGAAATGGCCCCCTAATTGAAAATATTCTTCTTTTCAGGGGAAATTTTAACAAGTTTTTTCCTTACTCTTACACTCGTTAGTTATCTGTTAAAATCTCGACCTACACATCTCCAAAGATCATAAAATTTCACGGGGGCCTAGCCAAGACCGTTGTGCATCACTTTTCTCTTGGACACGTTGAGAGAAAAATTAGTTTTCTTGCACTAACAATCATTTTAATCGAAATAGTGAAAATCTCACATTTCTGATAGTGGTACCGCTTTGTGAAATGTGGCCCGGACCAATCTCGGAATATTTTTTGCCACTAGTCACAATGAATTTTTACTACTAAGAAATGAATATGAAGATTGGTTTTGGGTTAAAATTTATTGAAATGGCCCCCTAATTGAAAATATTCTTCTTTTCAGGGGAAATTTTAACAAGTTTTTTCCTTACTCTTACACTCGTTAGTTATATGTTAAAATCTCCACCTACACATCTCCAAAGATCATGAAATTTCACGGGGGCCTAGCCAAGACCGTTGTGCATCACTTTTCTCTTGGACACGTTGAGAGAAAAATTAGTTTTCTTGCACTAACGATCGTTTTAATCGAAATAGTGAAAATCTCACATTTCTGATAGTGGTACCCCTTTGTGAAATGTGGCCCGGACCAATCTCGGAATATTTTTTGCCACTAGTCACAATGAATTTGTACTACTAAGAAATGAATATGAAGATTGGTTTTGGGTTAAAATTTGTTGAAATGGCCCCCTAATTGAAAATATTCTTCTTTTCAGGGGAAATTTTAACAAGTTTTTTTCTTACTCTTACACTCGTTAGTTATCTGTTAAAATCTCAACCTACACACCTCCAAAGATCATGAAATTTCACGGGGGCCTAGCCAAGACCGTTGTGCATCACTTTTCTCTTGGACACGTTGAGAGAAAAATTAGTTTTCTTGCACTAACGATCATTTTAATCGAAATAGTGAAAATCTCACATTTCTGATAGTGGTACCCATTTGTTAAATGCGGCCCGGACCAATCTCGGAATATTTTTTGCCACTAGTCACAATGAATTTGTACTACTAAGAAATGAATATGAAGATTGGTTTTGGGTTAAAATTTGTTGAAACGACCCCCTAATTGAAAATATTCTTCTTTTCAGGGGAAATTTTAACAAGTTTTTTCCTTACTCTTACACTCGTTAGTTATCTGTTAAAATCTCGACCTACACATCTCCAAAGATCATGAAATTTCACGGGGACCTAGCCAAGACCGTTGTGCATCACTTTTCTCTTGGACACGTTGAGAGAAAAATTAGTTTTCTTGCACTAACGATCGTTTTAATCGAAATAGTGAAAATCTCACATTTTTGATAGTGGTACCCCTTTGTGAAATGTGGCCCGGACCAATCTCGGAATATTTTTTGCCACTAGTCACAATGAATTTGTACTACTAAGAAATGAATATGAAGATTGGTTTTGGGTTAAAATTTGTTGAAATGGCCCCCTAATTGAAAATATTCTTCTTTTCAGGGGAAATTTTAACAAGTTTTTTCCTTACTCTTACACTCGTTAGTTATCCGATAAACTCTCAACCTACACACCTCCAAAGATCATGAAATTTCACGGGGGCCTAGCCAAGACCGTTGTGCATCAATTTTCTCTTGGACACGTTGAGAGAAAAATTAGTTTTCTTGCACTACCGATCGTTTTAATCAAAATAGTGAAAATCTCACATTTCTGATAGTGGTACCCCTTTGTGAAATGTGGCCCGGACCAATCTCGGAATATTTTTTGCCACTAATCACAATCAATTTGTACTACTAAGAAATGAATATGAAGATTGGTTTTGGGTTAAAATTTGTTGAAATGGCCCCCTAATTGAAAATATTCTTCTTTACGGGGGAAATTTTAACAAGTTTTTTCGTTACTCTTACAGTCATTAGTTATCTATTAAAATCTCGACCTACACATCTCCAAAGATCATAAAATTTAACGGGGGCCTAGCCAAGACCGTTGTGCATCACTTTTCTCTTGGACACGTTGAGAGAAAAATTAGTTTTCTTGCACTAACAATCATTTTAATCGAAATAGTGAAAATCTCACATTTCTGATAGTGGTACCCCTTTGTTAAATGTGGCCCGGACCAATCTCGGAATATTTTTTGCCACTAGTCACAATGAATTTTTACTACTAAGAAATGAATATGAAGATTGGTTTTGGGTTAAAATTTATTGAAATGGCCACCTAATTGAAAATATTCTTCTTTTCGGGGGAAATTTTAACAAGTTTTTTCCTTACTCTTACACTCGTTAGTTATCTGTTAAAATCTCCACCTACAAATCTGCAAAGATCATGAAATTTCACGGGGGCCTAGCCAAGACCGTTGTGCATCACTTTTCTCTTGGACACGTTGAGAGAAAAATTAGTTTTCTTACAGTAAGAATCATTTTAATCGAAATAGTGAAAATCTCACATTTCTGATAGTGGTACCGCTTTGTGAAATGTGGCCCGGACCAATCTCGGAATATTTTTTGCCACTAGTCACAATGAATTTTTACTACTAAGAAATGAATATGAAGATTGGTTTTGGGTGAAAATTTATTGAAATGGCCCCCTAATTGAAAATATTCTTCTTTTCAGGGGAAATTTTAACAAGTTTTTTCCTTACTCTTACACTCGTTAGTTATCTGTTAAAATCTCGACCTACACATCTCCAAAGATCATAAAATTTCACGGGGGCCTAGCCAAGACCGTTGTGCATCACTTTTCTCTTGGACACAGTGAGAGAAAAATTAGTTTTCTTGCACTAACAATCATTTTAATCGAAATAGTGAAAATCTCACATTTCTGATAGTGGTACCGCTTTGTGAAATGTGGCCCGGACCAATCTCGGAATATTTTTTGCCACTAGTCACAATGAATTTTTACTACTAAGAAATGAATATGAAGATTGGTTTTGGGTTAAAATTTATTGAAATGGCCCCCTAATTGAAAATATTCTTCTTTTCGGGGGAAATTTTAACAAGTTTTTTCCTTACTCTTACACTCGTTAGTTATCTGTTAAAATCTCCACCTACACATCTCCAAAGATCATAAAATTTCACGGGGGCCTAGCCAAGACCGTTGTGCATCACTTTTCTCTTGGACACGTTGAGAGAAAAATTAGTTTTCTTGCACTAACGATCGTTTTAATCGAAATAGTGAAAATCTCACATTTCTGATAGTGGTACCCCTTTGTGAAATGTGGCCCGGACCAATCTCGGAATATTTTTTGCCACTAGTCACAATGAATTTGTACTACTAAGAAATGAATATGAAGATTGGTTTTGGGTTAAAATTTGTTGAAATGGCCCCCTAATTGAAAATATTCTTCTTTTCAGGGGAAATTTTAACAAGTTTTTTTCTTACTCTTACACTCGTTAGTTATCTGTTAAAATCTCAACCTACACACCTCCAAAGATCATGAAATTTCACGGCGGCCTAGCCAAGACCGTTGTGCATCAATTTTCTCTTGGACACGTTGAGAGAAAAATTAGTTTTCTTACAGTAAGAATCATTTTAATCGAAATAGTGAAAATCTCACATTTCTGATAGTGGTACCGCTTTGTGAAATGTGGCCCGGACCAATCTCGGAATATTTTTTGCCACTAGTCACAATGAATTTTTACTACTAAGAAATGAATATGAAGATTGGTTTTGGGTGAAAATTTATTGAAATGGCCCCCTAATTGAAAATATTCTTCTTTTCAGGGGAAATTTTAACAAGTTTTTTCGTTACTCTTACACTCGTTAGTTATCTGTTAAAATCTCAACCTACACACCTCCAAAGATCATGAAATTTCACGGGGGCCTAGCCAAGACCGTTGTGCATCACTTTTCTCTTGGACACGTTGAGAGAAAAATTAGTTTTCTTGCACTAACGATCATTTTAATCGAAATAGTGAAAATCTCACATTTCTGATAGTGGTACCCATTTGTTAAATGCGGCCCGGACCAATCTCGGAATATTTTTTGCCACTAGTCACAATGAATTGGTACTACTAAGAAATGAATATGAAGATTGGTTTTGGGTTAAAATATCTTGAAACGACCCCCTAACTGAAAATATTCTTCTTTTCAGGGGAAATTTTAACAAGTTTTTTCCTTACTCTTACACTCGTTAGTTATCTGTTAAAATCTCGACCTACACATCTCCAAAGATCATGAAATTTCACGGGTTCTAGCCAAGACCGTTGTGCATCACTTTTCTCTTGGACACGTTGAGAGAAAAATTAGTTTTCTTGCACTAACGATCGTTTTAATCGAAATAGTGAAAATCTCACATTTTTGATAGTGGTACCCCTTTGTGAAATGTGGCCCGGACCAATCTCGGAATATTTTTTGCCACTAGTCACAATGAATTTGTACTACTAAGAAATGAATATGAAGATTGGTTTTGGGTTAAAATTTGTTGAAATGGCCCCCTAATTGAAAATATTCTTCTTTTCAGGGGAAATTTTAACAAGTTTTTTCCTTACTCTTACACTCGTTAGTTATCTGTTAAAATCTCAACCTACACACCTCCAAAGATCATGAAATTTCACGGGGGCCTAGCCAAGACCGTTGTGCATCAATTTTCTCTTGGACACGTTGAGAGAAAAATTAGTTTTCTTGCACTACCGATCGTTTTAATCAAAATAGTGAAAATCTCACATTTCTGATAGTGGTACCCCTTTGTGAAATGTGGCCCGGACCAATCTCGGAATATTTTTTGCCACTAATCACAATCAATTTGTACTACTAAGAAATGAATATGAAGATTGGTTTTGGGTTAAAATTTGTTGAAATGGCCCCCTAATTGAAAATATTCTTCTTTACGGGGGAAATTTTAACAAGTTTTTTCGTTACTCTTACAGTCATTAGTTATCTATTAAAATCTCGACCTACACATCTCCAAAGATCATAAAATTTAACGGGGGCCTAGCCAAGACCGTTGTGCATCACTTTTCTCTTGGACACGTTGAGAGAAAAATTAGTTTTCTTGCACTAACAATCATTTTAATCGAAATAGTGAAAATCTCACATTTCTGATAGTGGTACCCCTTTGTTAAATGTGGCCCGGACCAATCTCGGAATATTTTTTGCCACTAGTCACAATGAATTTTTACTACTAAGAAATGAATATGAAGATTGGTTTTGGGTTAAAATTTATTGAAATGGCCACCTAATTGAAAATATTCTTCTTTTCGGGGGAAATTTTAACAAGTTTTTTCCTTACTCTTACACTCGTTAGTTATCTGTTAAAATCTCCACCTACAAATCTGCAAAGATCATGAAATTTCACGGGGGCCTAGCCAAGACCGTTGTGCATCACTTTTCTCTTGGACACGTTGAGAGAAAAATTAGTTTTCTTACAGTAAGAATCATTTTAATCGAAATAGTGAAAATCTCACATTTCTGATAGTGGTACCGCTTTGTGAAATGTGGCCCGGACCAATCTCGGAATATTTTTTGCCACTAGTCACAATGAATTTTTACTACTAAGAAATGAATATGAAGATTGGTTTTGGGTGAAAATTTATTGAAATGGCCCCCTAATTGAAAATATTCTTCTTTTCAGGGGAAATTTTAACAAGTTTTTTTCTTACTCTTACACTCGTTAGTTATATGTAAAAATCTCGACCTACACATCTCCAAAGATCATAAAATTTCACGGGGGCCTAGCCAAGACCGTTGTGCATCACTTTTCTCTTGGACACAGTGAGAGAAAAATTAGTTTTCTTGCACTAACAATCATTTTAATCGAAATAGTGAAAATCTCACATTTCTGATAGTGGTACCGCTTTGTGAAATGTGGCCCGGACCAATCTCGGAATATTTTTTGCCACTAGTCACAATGAATTTTTACTACTAAGAAATGAATATGAAGATTGGTTTTGGGTTAAAATTTATTGAAATGGCCCCCTAATTGAAAATATTCTTCTTTTCGGGGGAAATTTTAACAAGTTTTTTCCTTACTCTTACACTCGTTAGTTATCTGTTAAAATCTCCACCTACACATCTCCAAAGATCATGAAATTTCACGGGGGCCTAGCCAAGACCGTTGTGCATCACTTTTCTCTTGGACACGTTGAGAGAAAAATTAGTTTTCTTGCACTAACGATCGTTTTAATCGAAATAGTGAAAATCTCACATTTTTGATAGTGGTACCCCTTTGTGAAATGTGGCCCGGACCAATCTCGGAATATTTTTTGCCACTAGTCACAATGAATTTGTACTACTAAGAAATGAATATGAAGATTGGTTTTGGGTTAAAATTTGTTGAAATGGCCCCCTAATTGAAAATATTCTTCTTTTCAGGGGAAATTTTAACAAGTTTTTTTCTTACTCTTACACTCGTTAGTTATCTGTTAAAATCTCAACCTACACACCTCCAAAGATCATGAAATTTCACGGGGGCCTAGCCAAGACCGTTGTGCATCAATTTTCTCTTGGACACGTTGAGAGAAAAATTAGTTTTCTTACAGTAAGAATCATTTTAATCGAAATAGTGAAAATCTCACATTTCTGATAGTGGTACCGCTTTGTGAAATGTGGCCCGGACCAATCTCGGAATATTTTTTGCCACTAGTCACAATGAATTTTTACTACTAAGAAATGAATATGAAGATTGGTTTTGGGTGAAAATTTATTGAAATGGCCCCCTAATTGAAAATATTCTTCTTTTCAGGGGAAATTTTAACAAGTTTTTTCGTTACTCTTACACTCGTTAGTTATCTGTTAAAATCTCAACCTACACACCTCCAAAGATCATGAAATTTCACGGGGGCCTAGCCAAGACCGTTGTGCATCATTTTTCTCTTGGACACGTTGAGAGAAAAATTAGTTTTCTTGCACTAACGATCATTTTAATCGAAATAGTGAAAATCTCACATTTCTGATAGTGGTACCCATTTGTTAAATGCGGCCCGGACCAATCTCGGAATATTTTTTGCCACTAGTCACAATGAATTGGTACTACTAAGAAATGAATATGAAGATTGGTTTTGGGTTAAAATATCTTGAAACGACCCCCTAACTGAAAATATTCTTCTTTTCAGGGGAAATTTTAACAAGTTTTTTCCTTACTCTTACACTCGTTAGTTATCTGTTAAAATCTCGACCTACACATCTGCAAAGATCATGAAATTTCACGGGTTCTAGCCAAGACCGTTGTGCATCACTTTTCTCTTGGACACGTTGAGAGAAAAATTAGTTTTCTTGCACTAACGATCGTTTTAATCGAAATAGTGAAAATCTCACATTTCTGATAGTGGTACCCCTTTGTGAAATGTGGCCCGGACCAATCTCGGAATATTTTTTGCCACTAGTCACAATGAATTTGTACTACTAAGAAATGAATATGAAGATTGGTTTTGGGTTAAAATTTGTTGAAATGGCCCCCTAATTGAAAATATTCTTCTTTTCAGGGGAAATTTTAACAAGTTTTTTTCTTACTCTTACACTCGTTAGTTATCTGTTAAAATCTCAACCTACACACCTCCAAAGATCATGAAATTTCACGGGGGCCTAGCCAAGACCGTTGTGCATCAATTTTCTCTTGGACACGTTGAGAGAAAAATTAGTTTTCTTGCACTACCGATCGTTTTAATCAAAATAGTGAAAATCTCACATTTCTGATAGTGGTACCCCTTTGTGAAATGTGGCCCGGACCAATCTCGGAATATTTTTTGCCACTAATCACAATCAATTTGTACTACTAAGAAATGAATATGAAGATTGGTTTTTGGTTAAAATTTGTTGAAATGGCCCCCTAATTGAAAATATTCTTCTTTACGGGGGAAATTTTAACAAGTTTTTTCGTTACTCTTACACTCGTTAGTTATCTGTTAAAATCTCAACCTACACACCTCCAAAGATCATGAAATTTCACGGGGCCCTAGCCAAGACCGTTGTGCATCACTTTTCTCTTGGACACGTTGAGAGAAAAATTAGTTTTCTTACAGTAAGAATCATTTTAATCGAAATAGTGAAAATCTCACATTTCTGATAGTGGTACCGCTTTGTGAAATGTGGCCCGGACCAATCTCGGAATATTTTTTGCCACTAGTCACAATGAATTTTTACTACTAAGAAATGAATATGAAGATTGGTTTTGGGTGAAAATTTATTGAAATGGCCCCCTAATTGAAAATATTCTTCTTTTCAGGGGAAATTTTAACAAGTTTTGTCGTTACTCTTACACTCGTTAGTTATCTGTTAAAATCTCAACCTACACACCTCCAAAGATCATGAAATTTCACGGGGGCCTAGCCAAGACCGTTGTGCATCACTTTTCTCTTGTACAGGTTGAGAGAAAAATTAGTTTTCTTGCACTAACGATCATTTTAATCGAAATAGTGAAAATCTCACATTTCTGATAGTGGTACCCATTTGTTAAATGCGGCCCGGACCAATCTCGGAATATTTTTTGCCACTAGTCACAATGAATTTGTACTACTAAGAAATGAATATGAAGATTGGTTTTGGGTTAAAATTTGTTAAAACGACCACCTAATTGAAAATATTCTTCTTTTCAGGGGAAATTTTAACAAGTTTTTTCCTTACTCTTACACTCGTTAGTTATCTGTTAAAATCTCGACCTACACATCTCCAAAGATCATGAAATTTCACGGGGACCTAGCCAAGACCGTTGTGCATCACTTTTCTCTTGGACACGTTGAGAGAAAAATTAGTTTTCTTGCACTAACGATCGTTTTAATCGAAATAGTGAAAATCTCACATTTCTGATAGTGGTACCCCTTTGTGAAATGTGGCCCGGACCAATCTCGGAATATTTTTTGCCACTAGTCACAATGAATTTGTACTACTAAGAAATGAATATGAAGATTGGTTTTGGGTTAAAATTTGTTGAAATGGCCCCCTAATTGAAAATATTCTTCTTTTCAGGGGAAATTTTAACAAGTTTTTTCCTTACTCTTACACTCGTTAGTTATCTGTTAAAATCACGACCTACACATCTCCAAAGATCATGAAATTTCACGGGGACCTAGCCAAGACCGTTGTGCATCACTTTTCTCTTGGACACGTTGAGAGAAAAATTAGTTTTCTTGCACTAACGATCGTTTTAATCGAAATAGTGAAAATCTCACATTTTTGATAGTGGTACCCCTTTGTGAAATGTGGCCCGGACCAATCTCGGAATATTTTTTGCCACTAGTCACAATGAATTTGTACAACTAAGAAATGAATATGAAGATTGGTTTTGGGTTAAAATTTGTTGAAATGGCCCCCTAATTGAAAATATTCTTCTTTTCAGGGGAAATTTTAACAAGTTTTTTCCTTACTCTTACACTCGTTAGTTATCTGTTAAAATCTCAACCTACACACCTCCAAAGATCATGAAATTTC
Source organism: Cannabis sativa (assembly GCF_029168945.1). Classification (NCBI taxonomy): domain Eukaryota; kingdom Viridiplantae; phylum Streptophyta; class Magnoliopsida; order Rosales; family Cannabaceae; genus Cannabis; species Cannabis sativa. The sequence goes on along the minus strand of NC_083601.1, from coordinate 201,446 downwards.
ACGGGGGCCTAGCCAAGACCGTTGTGCATCAATTTTCTCTTGGACACGTTGAGAGAAAAATTAGTTTTCTTGCACTACCGATCGTTTTAATCAAAATAGTGAAAATCTCACATTTCTGATAGTGGTACCCCTTTGTGAAATGTGGCCCGGACCAATCTCGGAATATTTTTTGCCACTAATCACAACCAATTTGTACTACTAAGAAATGAATATGAAGATTGGTTTTGGGTTAAAATTTGTTGAAATGGCCCCCTAATTGAAAATATTCTTCTTTACGGGGGAAATTTTAACAAGTTTTTTCGTTACTCTTACAGTCATTAGTTATCTATTAAAATCTCGACCTACACATCTCCAAAGATCATAAAATTTAACGGGGGCCTAGCCAAGACCGTTGTGCATCACTTTTCTCTTGGACACGTTGAGAGAAAAATTAGTTTTCTTGCACTAACAATCATTTTAATCGAAATAGTGAAAATCTCACATTTCTGATAGTGGTACCCCTTTGTTAAATGTGGCCCGGACCAATCTCGGAATATTTTTTGCCACTAGTCACAATGAATTTGTACTACTAAGAAATGAATATGAAGATTGGTTTTGGGTTAAAATTTGTTGAAATGGCCCCCTAATTGAAAATATTCTTCTTTTCAGGGGAAATTTTAACAAGTTTTTTCCTTACTCTTACACTCGTTAGTTATCTGTTAAAATCTCAACCTACACATCTCCAAAGATCATGAAATTTCACGGGGGCCTAGCCAAGACCGTTGTGCATCACTTTTCTCTGGGACACGTTGAGAGAAAAATTAGTTTTCTTACAGTAAGAATCATTTTAATCGAAATAGTGAAAATCTCACATTTCTGATAGTGGTACCGCTTTGTGAAATGTGGCCCGGACCAATCTCGGAATATTTTTTGCCACTAGTCACAATGAATTTTTACTACTAAGAAATGAATATGAAGATTTGTTTTGGGTTAAAATTTATTGAAATGGCCCCCTAATTGAAAATATTCTTCTTTTCAGGGGAAATTTTAACAAGTTTTTTCCTTACTCTTACACTCGTTAGTTATCTGTTAAAATCTCGACCTACACATCTCCAAAGATCATAAAATTTCACGGGGGCCTAGCCAAGACCGTTGTGCATCACTTTTCTCTTGGACACAGTGAGAGAAAAATTAGTTTTCTTGCACTAACAATCATTTTAATCGAAATAGTGAAAATCTCACATTTCTGATAGTGGTACCGCTTTGTGAAATGTGGCCCGGACCAATCTCGGAATATTTTTTGCCACTAGTCACAATGAATTTTTACTACTAAGAAATGAATATGAAGATTGGTTTTGGGTTAAAATTTATTGAAATGGCCCCCTAATTGAAAATATTCTTCTTTTCGGGGGAAATTTTAACAAGTTTTTTCCTTACTCTTACACTCGTTAGTTATCTGTTAAAATCTCCACCTACACATCTGCAAAGATCATGAAATTTCACGGGGGCCTAGCCAAGACCGTTGTGCATCACTTTTCTCTTGGACACGTTGAGAGAAAAATTAGTTTTCTTACAGTAAGAATCATTTTAATCGAAATAGTGAAAATCTCACATTTCTGATAGTGGTACCGCTTTGTGAAATGTGGCCCGGACCAATCTCGGAATATTTTTTGCCACTAGTCACAATGAATTTTTACTACTAAGAAATGAATATGAAGATTGGTTTTGGGTGAAAATTTATTGAAATGGCCCCCTAATTGAAAATATTCTTCTTTTCAGGGGAAATTTTAACAAGTTTTTTCCTTACTCTTACACTCGTTAGTTATCTGTTAAAATCTCAACCTACACATCTCCAAAGATCATGAAATTTCACGGGGGCCTAGCCAAGACCGTTGTGCATCACTTTTCTCTGGGACACGTTGAGAGAAAAATTAGTTTTCTTACAGTAAGAATCATTTTAATCGAAATAGTGAAAATCTCACATTTCTGATAGTGGTACCGCTTTGTGAAATGTGGCCCGGACCAATCTCGGAATATTTTTTGCCACTAGTCACAATGAATTTTTACTACTAAGAAATGAATATGAAGATTTGTTTTGGGTTAAAATTTATTGAAATGGCCCCCTAATTGAAAATATTCTTCTTTTCAGGGGAAATTTTAACAAGTTTTTTCCTTACTCTTACACTCGTTAGTTATACGTAAAAATCTCGACCTACACATCTCCAAAGATCATAAAATTTCACGGGGGCCTAGCCAAGACCGTTGTGCATCACTTTTCTCTTGGACACAGTGAGAGAAAAATTAGTTTTCTTGCACTAACAATCATTTTAATCGAAATAGTGAAAATCTCACATTTCTGATAGTGGTACCGCTTTGTGAAATGTGGCCCGGACCAATCTCGGAATATTTTTTGCCACTAGTCACAATGAATTTTTACTACTAAGAAATGAATATGAAGATTGGTTTTGGGTTAAAATTTATTGAAATGGCCCCCTAATTGAAAATATTCTTCTTTTCGGGGGAAATTTTAACAAGTTTTTTCCTTACTCTTACACTCGTTAGTTATCTGTTAAAATCTCCACCTACACATCTGCAAAGATCATGAAATTTCACGGGGGCCTAGCCAAGACCGTTGTGCATCACTTTTCTCTTGGACACGTTGAGAGAAAAATTAGTTTTCTTACAGTAAGAATCATTTTAATCGAAATAGTGAAAATCTCACATTTCTGATAGTGGTACCGCTTTGTGAAATGTGGCCCGGACCAATCTCGGAATATTTTTTGCCACTAGTCACAATGAATTTTTACTACTAAGAAATGAATATGAAGATTGGTTTTGGGTGAAAATTTATTGAAATGGCCCCCTAATTGAAAATATTCTTCTTTTCAGGGGAAATTTTAACAAGTTTTTTCCTTACTCTTACACTCGTTAGTTATCTGTTAAAATCTCGACCTACACATCTCCAAAGATCATAAAATTTCACGGGGGCCTAGCCAAGACCGTTGTGCATCACTTTTCTCTTGGACACAGTGAGAGAAAAATTAGTTTTCTTGCACTAACAATCATTTTAATCGAAATAGTGAAAATCTCACATTTCTGATAGTGGTACCGCTTTGTGAAATGTGGCCCGGACCAATCTCGGAATATTTTTTGCCACTAGTCACAATGAATTTTTACTACTAAGAAATGAATATGAAGATTGGTTTTGGGTTAAAATTTATTGAAATGGCCCCCTAATTGAAAATATTCTTCTTTTCAGGGGAAATTTTAACAAGTTTTTTCCTTACTCTTACACTCGTTAGTTATAGGTTAAAATCTCCACCTACACATCTGCAAAGATCATGAAATTTCACGGGGGCCTAGCCAAGACCGTTGTGCATCACTTTTCTCTTGGACACGTTGAGAGAAAAATTAGTTTTCTTACAGTAAGAATCATTTTAATCGAAATAGTGAAAATCTCACATTTCTGATAGTGGTACCGCTTTGTGAAATGTGGCCCGGACCAATCTCGGAATATTTTTTGCCACTAGTCACAATGAATTTTTACTACTAAGAAATGAATATGAAGATTGGTTTTGGGTGAAAATTTATTGAAATGGCCCCCTAATTGAAAATATTCTTCTTTTCAGGGGAAATTTTAACAAGTTTTTTCCTTACTCTTACACTCGTTAGTTATACGTAAAAATCTCGACCTACACATCTCCAAAGATCATAAAATTTCACGGGGGCCTAGCCAAGACCGTTGTGCATCACTTTTCTCTTGGACACAGTGAGAGAAAAATTAGTTTTCTTGCACTAACAATCATTTTAATCGAAATAGTGAAAATCTCACATTTCTGATAGTGGTACCGCTTTGTGAAATGTGGCCCGGACCAATCTCGGAATATTTTTTGCCACTAGTCACAATGAATTTTTACTACTAAGAAATGAATATGAAGATTGGTTTTGGGTTAAAATTTATTGAAATGGCCCCCTAATTGAAAATATTCTTCTTTTCGGGGGAAATTTTAACAAGTTTTTTCCTTACTCTTACACTCGTTAGTTATCTGTTAAAATCTCCACCTACACATCTGCAAAGATCATGAAATTTCACGGGGGCCTAGCCAAGACCGTTGTGCATCACTTTTCTCTTGGACACGTTGAGAGAAAAATTAGTTTTCTTACAGTAAGAATCATTTTAATCGAAATAGTGAAAATCTCACTTTTCTGATAGTGGTACCGCTTTGTGAAATGTGGCCCGGACCAATCTCGGAATATTTTTTGCCACTAGTCACAATGAATTTTTACTACTAAGAAATGAATATGAAGATTGGTTTTGGGTGAAAATTTATTGAAATGGCCCCCTAATTGAAAATATTCTTCTTTTCAGGGGAAATTTTAACAAGTTTTTTCGTTACTCTTACACTCGTTAGTTATCTGTTAAAATCTCCACCTACACACCTCCAAAGATCATGAAATTTCACGGGGGCCTAGCCAAGACCGTTGTGCATCACTTTTCTCTTGGACACGTTGAGAGAAAAATTAGTTTTCTTGCACTAACGATCATTTTAATCGAAATAGTGAAAATCTCACATTTCTGATAGTGGTACCCATTTGTTAAATGCGGCCCGGACCAATCTCGGAATATTTTTTGCCACTAGTCACAATGAATTTGTACTACTAAGAAATGAATATGAAGATTGGTTTTGGGTTAAAATTTGTTAAAACGACCACCTAATTGAAAATATTCTTCTTTTCAGGGGAAATTTTAACAAGTTTTTTCGTTACTCTTACACTCGTTAGTTATCTGTTAAAATCTCGACCTACACATCTCCAAAGATCATGAAATTTCACGGGGACCTAGCCAAGACCGTTGTGCATCACTTTTCTCTTGGACACGTTGAGAGAAAAATTAGTTTTCTTGCACTAACGATCGTTTTAATCGAAATAGTGAAAATCTCACATTTCTGATAGTGGTACCCCTTTGTGAAATGTGGCCCGGACCAATCTCGGAATATTTTTTGCCACTAGTCACAATGAATTTGTAATACTAAGAAATGAATATGAAGATTGGTTTTGGGTTAAAATTTGTTGAAATGGCCCCCTAATTGAAAATATTCTTCTTTTCAGGGGAAATATTAACAAGTTTTTTCCTTACTCTTACACTCGTTAGTTATCTGTTAAAATCTCGACCTACACATCTCCAAAGATCATGAAATTTCACGGGGACCTAGCCAAGACCGTTGTGCATCACTTTTCTCTTGGACACGTTGAGAGAAAAATTAGTTTTCTTGCACTAACGATCGTTTTAATCGAAATAGTGAAAATCTCACATTTTTGATAGTGGTACCCCTTTGTGAAATGTGGCCCGGACCAATCTCGGAATATTTTTTGCCACTAGTCACAATGAATTTGTACAACTAAGAAATGAATATGAAGATTGGTTTTGGGTTAAAATTTGTTGAAATGGCCCCCTAATTGAAAATATTCTTCTTTTCAGGGGAAATTTTAACAAGTTTTTTCCTTACTCTTACACTCGTTAGTTATCTGTTAAAATCTCGACCTACACATCTCCAAAGATCATGAAATTTCACGGGGGCCTAGCCAAGACCGTTGTGCATCACTTTTCTCTGGGACACGTTGAGAGAAAAATTAGTTTTCTTACAGTAAGAATCATTTTAATCGAAATAGTGAAAATCTCACATTTCTGATAGTGGTACCGCTTTGTGAAATGTGGCCCGGACCAATCTCGGAATATTTTTTGCCACTAGTCACAATGAATTTTTACTACTAAGAAATGAATATGAAGATTTGTTTTGGGTTAAAATTTATTGAAATGGCCCCCTAATTGAAAATATTCTTCTTTTCAGGGGAAATTTTAACAAGTTTTTTCCTTACTCTTACACTCGTTAGTTATCTGTTAAAATCTCGACCTACACATCTCCAAAGATCATAAAATTTCACGGGGGCCTAGCCAAGACCGTTGTGCATCACTTTTCTCTTGGACACAGTGAGAGAAAAATTAGTTTTCTTGCACTAACAATCATTTTAATCGAAATAGTGAAAATCTCACATTTCTGATAGTGGTACCGCTTTGTGAAATGTGGCCCGGACCAATCTCGGAATATTTTTTGCCACTAGTCACAATGAATTTTTACTACTAAGAAATGAATATGAAGATTGGTTTTGGGTTAAAATTTATTGAAATGGCCCCCTAATTGAAAATATTCTTCTTTTCGGGGGAAATTTTAACATGTTTTTTCCTTACTCTTACACTCGTTAGTTATCTGTTAAAATCTCCACCTACACATCTGCAAAGATCATGAAATTTCACGGGGGCCTAGCCAAGACCGTTGTGCATCACTTTTCTCTTGGACACGTTGAGAGAAAAATTAGTTTTCTTACAGTAAGAATCATTTTAATCGAAATAGTGAAAATCTCACATTTCTGATAGTGGTACCGCTTTGTGAAATGTGGCCCGGACCAATCTCGGAATATTTTTTGCCACTAGTCACAATGAATTTTTACTACTAAGAAATGAATATGAAGATTGGTTTTGGGTGAAAATTTATTGAAATGGCCCCCTAATTGAAAATATTCTTCTTTTCAGGGGAAATTTTAACAAGTTTTTTCCTTACTCTTACACTCGTTAGTTATATGTAAAAATCTCGACCTACACATCTCCAAAGATCATAAAATTTCACGGGGGCCTAGCCAAGACCGTTGTGCATCACTTTTCTCTTGGACACGTTGAGAGAAAAATTAGTTTTCTTGCACTAACGATCATTTTAATCGAAATAGTGAAAATCTCACATTTCTGATAGTGGTACCGCTTTGTGAAATGTGGCCCGGACCAATCTCGGAATATTTTTTGCCACTAGTCACAATGAATTTTTACTACTAAGAAATGAATATGAAGATTGGTTTTGGGTTAAAATTTATTGAAATGGCCCCCTAATTGAAAATATTCTTCTTTTCGGGGGAAATTTTAACAAGTTTTTCCTTACTCTTACACTCGTTAGTTATCTGTTAAAATCTCCACCTACACATCTGCAAAGATCATGAAATTTCACGGGGGCCTAGCCAAGACCGTTGTGCATCACTTTTCTCTTGGACACGTTGAGAGAAAAATTAGTTTTCTTACAGTAAGAATCATTTTAAAAGAAATAGTGAAAATCTCACTTTTCTGATAGTGGTACCGCTTTGTGAAATGTGGCCCGGACCAATCTCGGAATATTTTTTGCCACTAGTCACAATGAATTTTTACTACTAAGAAATGAATATGAAGATTGGTTTTGGGTGAAAATTTATTGAAATGGCCCCCTAATTGAAAATATTCTTCTTTTCAGGGGAAATTTTAACAAGTTTTTTCCTTACTCTTACACTCGTTAGTTATCTGTTAAAATCTCCACCTACACATCTGCAAAGATCATGAAATTTCACGGGGGCCTAGCCAAGACCGTTGTGCATCACTTTTCTCTTGGACACGTTGAGAGAAAAATTAGTTTTCTTACAGTAAGAATCATTTTAATCGAAATAGTGAAAATCTCACATTTCTGATAGTGGTACCGCTTTGTGAAATGTGGCCCGGACCAATCTCGGAATATTTTTTGCCACTAGTCACAATGAATTTTTACTACTAAGAAATGAATATGAAGATTGGTTTTGGGTGAAAATTTATTGAAATGGCCCCCTAATTGAAAATATTCTTCTTTTCAGGGGAAATTTTAACAAGTTTTTTCCTTACTCTTACACTCGTTAGTTATCTGTTAAAATCTCGACCTACACATCTCCAAAGATCATAAAATTTCACGGGGGCCTAGCCAAGACCGTTGTGCATTACTTTTCTCTTGGACACAGTGAGAGAAAAATTAGTTTTCTTGCACTAACAATCATTTTAATCGAAATAGTGAAAATCTCACATTTCTGATAGTGGTACCGCTTTGTGAAATGTGGCCCGGACCAATCTCGGAATATTTTTTGCCACTAGTCACAATCAATTTGTACTACTAAGAAATGAATATGAAGATTGGTTTTTGGTTAAAATTTATTGAAATGGCCCCCTAATTGAAAATATTCTTCTTTTCGGGGGAAATTTTAACAAGTTTTTTCGTTACTCTTACAGTCATTAGTTATCTGTTAAAATCTCGACCTACACATCTCCAAAGATCATGAAATTTAACGGGGGCCTAGCCAAGACCGTTTTGCATCACTTTTCTCTTGGACACGTTGAGAGAAAAATTAGTTTTCTTCCACTAACAATCATTTTAATCGAAAATAGTGAAAATCTCACATTTCTGATAGTGGTACCCCTTTGTTAAATGTGGCCCGGACCAATCTCGGAATATTTTTTGCCACTAGTCACAATGAATTCGTACTACTAAGAAATGAATATGAAGATTTGTTTTGGGTTAAAATTTGTTGAAATGGCCCCCTAATTGAAAATATTCTTCTTTTCAGGGGAAATTTTAACAAGTTTTTTCCTTACTCTTACACTCGTTAGTTATCTGTTAAAATCTCAACCTACACATCTCCAAAGATCATGAAATTTCACGGGGGCCTAGCCAAGACCGTTGTGCATCACTTTTCTCTGGGACACGTTGAGAGAAAAATTAGTTTTCTTACAGTAAGAATCATTTTAATCGAAATAGTGAAAATCTCACATTTCTGATAGTGGTACCGCTTTGTGAAATGTGGCCCGGACCAATCTCGGAATATTTTTTGCCACTAGTCACAATGAATTTTTACTACTAAAAAATAAATATGAAGATTGGTTTTGGGTTAAAATTTATTGAAATGGCCCCCTAATTGAAAATATTCTTCTTTTCGGGGGAAATTTTAACAAGTTTTTTCCTTACTCTTACACTCGTTAGTTATCTGTTAAAATCTCCACCTACACATCTCCAAAGATCATGAAATTTCACGGGGGCCTAGCCAAGACCGTTGTGCATCACTTTTCTCTTGGACACGTTGAGAGAAAAATTAGTTTTCTTATAGTAACAATCATTTTAATCGAAATAGTGAAAATCTCACATTTCTGATAGTGGTACCGCTTTGTGAAATGTGGCCCGGACCAATCTCGGAATATTTTTTGCCACTAGTCACAATGAATTTTTACTACTAAGAAATGAATATGAAGATTGGTTTTGGGTGAAAATTTATTGAAATGGCCCCCTAATTGAAAATATTCTTCTTTTCAGGGGAAATTTTAACAAGTTTTTTCGTTACTCTTACACTCGTTAGTTATCTGTTAAAATCTCAACCTACACACCTCCAAAGATCATGAAATTTCACGGGGGCCTAGCCAAGACCGTTGTGCATCACTTTTCTCTTGGACACGTTGAGAGAAAAATTAGTTTTCTTGCACTAACGATCATTTTAATCGAAATAGTGAAAATCTCACATTTCTGATAGTGGTACCCATTTGTTAAATGCGGCCCGGACCAATCTCGGAATATTTTTTGCCACTAGTCACAATGAATTTGTACTACTAAGAAATGAATATGAAGATTGGTTTTGGGTTAAAATTTGTTGAAACGACCCCCTAATTGAAAATATTCTTCTTTTCAGGGGAAATTTTGACAAGTTTTTTCCTTACTCTTACACTCGTTAGTTATCTGTTAAAATCTCAACCTACACATCTCCAAAGATCATGAAATTTCACGGGGGCCTAGCCAAGACCGTTGTGCATCACTTTTCTCTTGGACACGTTGAGAGAAAAATTAGTTTTCTTGCACTAACGATCGTTTTAATCGAAATAGTGAAAATCTCACATTTCTGATAGTGGTACCCCTTTGTGAAATGTGGCCCGGACCAATCTCGGAATATTTTTTGCCACTAGTCACAATGAATTTGTACTACTAAGAAATGAATATGAAGATTGGTTTTGGGTTAAAATTTGTTGAAATGGCCCCCTAATTGAAAATATTCTTCTTTTCAGGGGAAATTTTAACAAGTTTTTTCCTTACTCTTACACTCGTTAGTTATCTGTTAAAATCTTAACCTACACACCTCCAAAGATCATGAAATTTCACGGGGGCCTAGCCAAGACCGTTGTGCATCACTTTTCTCTGGGACACGTTGAGAGAAAAATTAGTTTTCTTACAGTAAGAATCATTTTAATCAAAATAGTGAAAATCTCACATTTCTGATAGTGGTACCGCTTTGTGAAATGTGGCCCGGACCAATCTCGGAATATTTTTTGCCACTAGTCACAATGAATTTTTACTACTAAAAAATGAATATGAAGATTGGTTTTGGGTTAAAATTTATTGAAATGGCCCCCTAATTGAAAATATTCTTCTTTTCGGGGGAAATTTTAACAAGTTTTTTCCTTACTCTTACACTCGTTAGTTATCTGTTAAAATCTCCACCTACACATCTCCAAAGATAATGAAATTTCACGGGGGCCTAGCCAAGACCGTTGTGCATCACTTTTCTCTTGGACACGTTGAGAGAAAAATTAGTTTTCTTATAGTAACAATCATTTTAATCGAAATAGTGAAAATCTCACATTTCTGATAGTGGTACCGCTTTGTGAAATGTGGCACGGACCAATCTCGGAATATTTTTTGCCACTAGTCACAATGAATTTTTACTACTAAGAAATGAATATGAAGATTGGTTTTGGGTGAAAATTTATTGAAATGGCCCCCTAATTGAAAATATTCTTCTTTTCAGGGGAAATTTTAACAAGTTTTTTCGTTACTCTTACACTCGTTAGTTATCTGTTAAAATCTCAACCTACACACCTCCAAAGATCATGAAATTTCACGGGGGCCTAGCCAAGACCGTTGTGCATCACTTTTCTCTTGGACACGTTGAGAGAAAAATTAGTTTTCTTGCACTAACGATCATTTTAATCGAAATAGTGAAAATCTCACATTTCTGATAGTGGTACCCATTTTTTAAATGCGGCCCGGACCAATCTCGGAATATTTTTTGCCACTAGTCACAATGAATTTGTACTACTAAGAAATGAATATGAAGATTGGTTTTGGGTTAAAATTTGTTGAAACGACCCCCTAATTGAAAATATTCTTCTTTTCAGGGGAAATTTTAACAAGTTTTTTCCTTACTCTTACACTCGTAATTTATCTGTTAAAATCTCAACCTACACATCTCCAAAGATCATGAAATTTCACGGGGGCCTAGCCAAGACCGTTGTGCATCACTTTTCTCTTGGACACGTTGAGAGAAAAATTAGTTTTCTTGCACTAACGATCGTTTTAATCGAAATAGTGAAAATCTCACATTTTTGATAGTGGTACCCCTTTGTGAAATGTGGCCCGGACCAATCTCGGAATATTTTTTGCCACTAGTCACAATGAATTTGTACTACTAAGAAATGAATATGAAGATTGGTTTTGGGTTAAAATTTGTTGAAATGGCCCCCTAATTGAAAATATTCTTCTTTTCAGGGGAAATTTTAACAAGTTTTTTCCTTACTCTTACACTCGTTAGTTATCTGTTAAAATCTCAACCTACACACCTCCAAAGATCATGAAATTTCATGGGTGCCTAGCCAAGACCGTTGTGCATCAATTTTCTCTTGGACACGTTGAGAAAAAAATTAGTTTTCTTGCACTACCGATCGTTTTAATCAAAATAGTGAAAATCTCACATTTCTGATAGTGGTACCCCTTTGTGAAATGTGGCCCGGACCAATCTCGGAATATTTTTTGCCACTAATCACAATCAATTTGTACTACTAAGAAATGAATATGAAGATTGGTTTTGGGTTAAAATTTGTTGAAATGGCCCCCTAATTGAAAATATTCTTCTTTACGGGGGAAATTTTAACAAGTTTTTTCGTTACTCTTACAGTCATTAGTTATCTGTTAAAATCTCGACCTACACATCTCCAAAGATCATAAAATTTCACGGGGGCCTAGCCAAGACCGTTGTGCATCACTTTTCTCTTGGACACGTTGAGAGAAAAATTAGTTTTCTTGCACTAACAATCATTTTAATCGAAATAGTGAAAATCTCACATTTCTGATAGTGGTACCCCTTTGTTAAATGTGGCCCGGACCAATCTCGGAATATTTTTTGCCACTAGTCACAATGAATTTGTACTACTAAGAAATGAATATGAAGATTGGTTTTGGGTTAAAATTTGTTGAAATGGCCCCCTAATTGAAAATATTCTTCTTTTCAGGGGAAATTTTAACAAGTTTTTTCGTTACTCTTACAGTCATTAGTTATCTGTTAAAATCTCGACCTACACATCTCCAAAGATCATGAAATTTAGCGGGGGCCTAGCCAAGACCGTTTTGCATCACTTTTCTCTTGGACACGTTGAGAGAAAAATTAGTTTTCTTGCACTAACAATCATTTTAATCGAAATAGTGAAAATCTCACATTTCTGATAGTGGTACCCCTTTGTTAAATGTGGCCCGGACCAATCTCGGAATATTTTTTGCCACTAGTCACAATGAATTTGTACTACTAAGAAATGAATATGAAGATTGGTTTTGGGTTAAAATTTGTTGAAATGGCCCCCTAATTGAAAATATTCTTCTTTTCAGGGGAAATTTTAAAAAGTTTTTTCCTTACTCTTACATCGTTAGTTATCTGTTAAAATCTCAACCTACACATCTCCAAAGATCATGAAATTTCACGGGGGCCTAGCCAAGACCGTTGTGCATCACTTTTCTCTGGGACACGTTGAGAGAAAAATTAGTTTTCTTACAGTAAGAATCATTTTAATCGAAATAGTGAAAATCTCACATTTCTGATAGTGGTACCGCTTTGTGAAATGTGGCCCGGACCAATCTCGGAATATTTTTTGCCACTAGTCAAAATGAATTTTTACTACTAAGAAATTAATATGAAGATTTGTTTTGGGTTAAAATTTATTGAAATGGCCCCCTAATTGAAAATATTCTTCTTTTCAGGGGAATTTTTAACAAGTTTTTTCCTTACTCTTACACTCGTTAGTTATCTGTTAAAATCTCAACCTACACATCTCCAAAGATCATGAAATTTCACGGGGGCCTAGCCAAGACCGTTGTGCATCACTTTTCTCTTGGACACGTTGAGAGAAAAATTAGTTTTCTTGCACTAACGATCGTTTTAATCGAAATAGTGAAAATCTCACATTTCTGATAGTGGTACCCCTTTGTGAAATGTGGCCCGGACCAATCTCGGAATATTTTTTGCCACTAATCACAATCAATTTGTACTACTAAGAAATGAATATGAAGATTGGTTTTGGGTTAAAATTTGTTGAAATGGCCCCCTAATTGAAAATATTCTTCTTTACGGGGGAAATTTTAACAAGTTTTTTCGTTACTCTTACAGTCATTAGTTATCTGTTAAAATCTCGACCTACACATCTCCAAAGATCATAAAATTTCACGGGGGCCTAGCCAAGACCGTTGTGCATCACTTTTCTCTTGGACACGTTGAGAGAAAAATTAGTTTTCTTGCACTAACAATCATTTTAATCGAAATAGTGAAAATCTCACATTTCTGATAGTGGTACCCCTTTGTTAAATGTGGCCCGGACCAATCTCGGAATATTTTTTGCCACTAGTCACAATGAATTTGTACTACTAAGAAATGAATATGAAGATTGGTTTTGGGTTAAAATTTGTTGAAATGGCCCCCTAATTGAAAATATTCTTCTTTTCGGGGGAAATTTTAACAAGTTTTTTCGTTACTCTTACAGTCATTAGTTATCTGTTAAAATCTCGACCTACACATCTCCAAAGATCATGAAATTTAGCGGGGGCCTAGCCAAGACCGTTTTGCATCACTTTTCTCTTGGACACGTTGAGAGAAAAATTAGTTTTCTTGCACTAACAATCATTTTAATCGAAATAGTGAAAATCTCACATTTCTGATAGTGGTACCCCTTTGTTAAATGTGGCCCGGACCAATCTCGGAATATTTTTTGCCACTAGTCACAATGAATTTGTACTACTAAGAAATGAATATGAAGATTGGTTTTGGGTTAAAATTTGTTGAAATGGCCCCCTAATTGAAAATATTCTTCTTTTCAGGGGAAATTTTAAAAAGTTTTTTCCTTACTCTTACATCGTTAGTTATCTGTTAAAATCTCAACCTACACATCTCCAAAGATCATGAAATTTCACGGGGGCCTAGCCAAGACCGTTGTGCATCACTTTTCTCTGGGACACGTTGAGAGAAAAATTAGTTTTCTTACAGTAAGAATCATTTTAATCGAAATAGTGAAAATCTCACATTTCTGATAGTGGTACCGCTTTGTGAAATGTGGCCCGGACCAATCTCGGAATATTTTTTGCCACTAGTCAAAATGAATTTTTACTACTAAGAAATTAATATGAAGATTTGTTTTGGGTTACAATTTATTGAAATGGCCCCCTAATTGAAAATATTCTTCTTTTCAGGGGAAATTTTAACAAGTTTTTTCCTTACTCTTACACTCGTTAGTTACCTGTTAAAATCTCGACCTACACACCTCCAAAGATCATGAAATTTCACGGGCGCCTAGCCAAGACCGTTGTGCATCACTTTTCTCTTGGACACGTTGAGAGAAAAATTAGTTTTCTTGCACTAACGATCATTTTAATCGAAATAGTGAAAATCTCACATTTCTGATAGTGGTACCCCTTTGTGAAATGTGGCCCGGACCAATCTCGGAATATTTTTTGCCACTAGTCACAATGAATTTGTACTACTAAGAAATGAATATGAAGATTGGTTTTGAGTTAAAATTTGTTGAAATGGCCCCCTTATTGAAAATATTCTTCTTTTCAGGGGAAATTTTAACAAGTTTTTTCCTTACTCTTACACTCGTAGTTATCTGTTAAAATCTCGACCTACACATCTCCAAAGATCATAAAATTTCACGGGGGCCTAGCCAAGACCGTTGTGCATCACTTTTCTCTTGGACACGTTGAGAGAAAAATTAGTTTTCTTGCACTAACAATCATTTTAATCGAAATAGTGAAAATCTCACATTTCTGATAGTGGTACCGCTTTGTGAAATGTGGCCCGGACCAATCTCGGAATATTTTTTGCCACTAGTCACAATGAATTTTTACTACTAAGAAATGAATATGAAGATTGGTTTTGGGTTAAAATTTATCGAAATGGCCCCCTAATTGAAAATATTCTTCTTTTCGGGGGAAATTTTAACAAGTTTTTTCCTTACTCTTACACTCGTTATTTATCTGTTAAAATCTCCACCTACACATCTCCAAAGATCATGAAATTTCACGGGGGCCTAGCCAAGACCATTGTGCATCACTTTTCTCTTGGACACGTTGAGAGAAAAATTAGTTTTCTTACAGTAAGAATCATTTTAATCGAAATAGTGAAAATCTCACATTTCTGATAGTGGTACCGCTTTGTGAAATGTGGCCCGGACCAATCTCGGAATATTTTTTGCCACTAGTCACAATGAATTTGTACTACTAAGAAATGAATATGAAGATTGGTTTTGGGTTAAAATTTGTTGAAATGGCCCCCTTATTGAAAATATTCTTCTTTTCAGGGGAAATTTTAACAAGTTTTTTCCTTACTCTTACACTCGTTAGTTATCTATTAAAATCTCGACCTACACATCTCCAAAGATCATGAAATTTCACGGGGGCCTAGCCAAGACCGTTGTGCATCACTTTTCTCTTGGACACGTTGAGAGAAAAATTAGTTTTCTTGCACTAACGACCGTTTTAATCGAAATAGTGAAAATCTCACATTTCTGATAGTGGTACCCCTTTGTTAAATGTGGCCCGGACCAATCTCGGAATATTTTTTGCCACTAGTCACAATGAATTTGTACTACTAAGAAATGAATATGAAGATTGGTTTTTGGTTAAAATTTGTTGAAGTGGCCCCCTAATTGAAAATATTCTTCTTTTCAGGGGAAATTTTAACAAGTTTTTTCCTTACTCTTACACTCGTTAGTTATCTGTTAAAATCTTGACCTACACATCTCCAAAGATCATAAAATTTCATGGGGGCCTAGCCAAGACCGTTGTGCATCACTTTTCTCTTGGACACGTTGAGAGAAAAATTAGTTTTCTTGCACTAACAATCATTTTAATCGAAATAGTGAAAATCTCACATTTCTGATAGTTGTACCGCTTTGTGAAATGTGGCCCGGACCAATCTCGGAATATTTTTTGCCACTAGTCACAATGAATTTTTACTACTAAGAAATGAATATGAAGATTGGTTTTGGGTTAAAATTTATTGAAATGGCCCCCTAATTGAAAATATTCTTCTTTTCAGGGGAAATTTTAACAAGTTTTTTCCTTACTCTTACACACGTTAGTTATCTATTAAAATCTCAACCTACACATATCCAAAGATCATGAAATTTCATGGGTGCCTAGCCAAGACCGTTGTGCATCACTTTTCTCTTGGACACGTTGAGAGAAAAATTAGTTTTCTTGCACTAACGATCATTTTAATCGAAATAGTGAAAATCTCACATTTCTGATAGTGGTACCCATTTTTTAAATGCGGCCCGGACCAATCTCGGAATATTTTTTGCCACTAGTCACAATGAATTTGTACTACTAAGAAATGAATATGAAGATTGGTTTTGGGTTAAAATTTGTTGAAACGACCCCCTAATTGAAAATATTCTTCTTTTCAGGGGAAATTTTGACAAGTTTTTTCCTTACTCTTACACTCGTTAGTTATCTGTTAAAATCTCAACCTACACATCTCCAAAGATCATGAAATTTCACGGGGGCCTAGCCAAGACCGTTGTGCATCACTTTTCTCTTGGACACGTTGAGAGAAAAATTAGTTTTCTTGCACTAACGATCGTTTTAATCGAAATAGTGAAAATCTCACATTTCTGATAGTGGTACCCCTTTGTGAAATGTGGCCCGGACCAATCTCGGAATATTTTTTGCCACTAGTCACAATGAATTTGTACTACTAAGAAATGAATATGAAGATTGGTTTTGGGTTAAAATTTGTTGAAATGGCCCCCTAATTGAAAATATTCTTCTTTTCAGGGGAAATTTTAACAAGTTTTTTCCTTACTCTTACACTCGTTAGTTATCTGTTAAAATCTCAACCTACACACCTCCAAAGATCATGAAATTTCACGGGGGCCTAGCCAAGACCGTTGTGCATCAATTTTCTCTTGGACACGTTGAGAAAAAAATTAGTTTTCTTGCACTACCGATCGTTTTAATCAAAATAGTGAAAATCTCACATTTCGGATAGTGGTACCCCTTTGTGAAATGTGGCCCCGACCAATCTCGGAATATTTTTTGCCACTAATCACAATCAATTTGTACTACTAAGAAATGAATATGAAGATTGGTTTTGGGTTAAAATTTGTTGAAATGGCCCCCTAATTGAAAATATTCTTCTTTACGGGGGAAATTTTAACAAGTTTTTTCGTTACTCTTACAGTCATTAGTTATCTGTTAAAATCTCGACCTACACATCTCCAAAGATCATAAAATTTCACGGGGGCCTAGCCAAGACCGTTGTGCATCACTTTTCTCTTGGACACGTTGAGAGAAAAATTAGTTTTCTTGCACTAACAATCATTTTAATCGAAATAGTGAAAATCTCACATTTCTGATAGTGGTACCCCTTTGTTAAATGTGGCCCGGACCAATCTCGGAATATTTTTTGCCACTAGTCACAATGAATTTGTACTACTAAGAAATGAATATGAAGATTTGTTTTGGGTTAAAATTTGTTGAAATGGCCCCCTAATTGAAAATATTCTTCTTTTCGGGGGAAATTTTAACAAGTTTTTTCGTTACTCTTACAGTCATTAGTTATCTGTTAAAATCTCGACCTACACATCTCCAAAGATCATGAAATTTAGCGGGGGCCTAGCCAAGACCGTTTTGCATCACTTTTCTCTTGGACACGTTGAGAGAAAAATTAGTTTTCTTGCACTAACAATCATTTTAATCGAAATAGTGAAAATCTCACATTTCTGATAGTGGTACCCCTTTGTTAAATGTGGCCCGGACCAATCTCGGAATATTTTTTGCCACTAGTCACAATGAATTTGTACTACTAAGAAATGAATATGAAGATTGGTTTTGGGTTAAAATTTGTTGAAATGGCCCCCTAATTGAAAATATTCTTCTTTTCAGGGGAAATTTTAAAAAGTTTTTTCCTTACTCTTACATCGTTAGTTATCTGTTAAAATCTCAACCTACACATCTCCAAAGATCATGAAATTTCACGGGGGCCTAGCCAAGACCGTTGTGCATCACTTTTCTCTGGGACACGTTGAGAGAAAAATTAGTTTTCTTACAGTAAGAATCATTTTAATCGAAATAGTGAAAATCTCACATTTCTGATAGTGGTACCGCTTTGTGAAATGTGGCCCGGACCAATCTCGGAATATTTTTTGCCACTAGTCAAAATGAATTTTTACTACTAAGAAATTAATATGAAGATTTGTTTTGGGTTAAAATTTATTGAAATGGCCCCCTAATTGAAAATATTCTTCTTTTCAGGGGAATTTTTAACAAGTTTTTTCCTTACTCTTACACTCGTTAGTTATCTGTTAAAATCTCAACCTACACATCTCCAAAGATCATGAAATTTCACGGGGGCCTAGCCAAGACCGTTGTGCATCACTTTTCTCTTGGACACGTTGAGAGAAAAATTAGTTTTCTTGCACTAACGATCGTTTTAATCGAAATAGTGAAAATCTCACATTTTTGATAGTGGTACCCCTTTGTGAAATGTGGCCCGGACCAATCTCGGAATATTTTTTGCCACTAATCACAATCAATTTGTACTACTAAGAAATGAATATGAAGATTGGTTTTGGGTTAAAATTTGTTGAAATGGCCCCCTAATTGAAAATATTCTTCTTTACGGGGGAAATTTTAACAAGTTTTTTCGTTACTCTTACAGTCATTAGTTATCTGTTAAAATCTCGACCTACACATCTCCAAAGATCATAAAATTTCACGGGGGCCTAGCCAAGACCGTTGTGCATCACTTTTCTCTTGGACACGTTGAGAGAAAAATTAGTTTTCTTGCACTAACAATCATTTTAATCGAAATAGTGAAAATCTCACATTTCTGATAGTGGTACCCCTTTGTTAAATGTGGCCCGGACCAATCTCGGAATATTTTTTGCCACTAGTCACAATGAATTTGTACTACTAAGAAATGAATATGAAGATTGGTTTTGGGTTAAAATTTGTTGAAATGGCCCCCTAATTGAAAATATTCTTCTTTTCGGGGGAAATTTTAACAAGTTTTTTCGTTACTCTTACAGTCATTAGTTATCTGTTAAAATCTCGACCTACACATCTCCAAAGATCATGAAATTTAGCGGGGGCCTAGCCAAGACCGTTTTGCATCACTTTTCTCTTGGACACGTTGAGAGAAAAATTAGTTTTCTTGCACTAACAATCATTTTAATCGAAATAGTGAAAATCTCACATTTCTGATAGTGGTACCCCTTTGTTAAATGTGGCCCGGACCAATCTCGGAATATTTTTTGCCACTAGTCACAATGAATTTGTACTACTAAGAAATGAATATGAAGATTGGTTTTGGGTTAAAATTTGTTGAAATGGCCCCCTAATTGAAAATATTCTTCTTTTCAGGGGAAATTTTAAAAAGTTTTTTCCTTACTCTTACATCGTTAGTTATCTGTTAAAATCTCAACCTACACATCTCCAAAGATCATGAAATTTCACGGGGGCCTAGCCAAGACCGTTGTGCATCACTTTTCTCTGGGACACGTTGAGAGAAAAATTAGTTTTCTTACAGTAAGAATCATTTTAATCGAAATAGTGAAAATCTCACATTTCTGATAGTGGTACCGCTTTGTGAAATGTGGCCCGGACCAATCTCGGAATATTTTTTGCCACTAGTCAAAATGAATTTTTACTACTAAGAAATTAATATGAAGATTTGTTTTGGGTTACAATTTATTGAAATGGCCCCCTAATTGAAAATATTCTTCTTTTCAGGGGAAATTTTAACAAGTTTTTTCCTTACTCTTACACTCGTTAGTTATCTGTTAAAATCTCGACCTACACACCTCCAAAGATCATGAAATTTCACGGGTGCCTAGCCAAGACCGTTGTGCATCACTTTTCTCTTGGACACGTTGAGAGAAAAATTAGTTTTCTTGCACTAACGATCATTTTAATCGAAATAGTGAAAATCTCACATTTCTGATAGTGGTACCCCTTTGTGAAATGTGGCCCGGACCAATCTCGGAATATTTTTTGCCACTAGTCACAATGAATTTGTACTACTAAGAAATGAATATGAAGATTGGTTTTGGGTTAAAATTTGTTGAAATGGCCCCCTTATTGAAAATATTCTTCTTTTCAGGGGAAATTTTAACAAGTTTTTTCCTTACTCTTACACTCGTAGTTATCTGTTAAAATCTCGACCTACACATCTCCAAAGATCATAAAATTTCACGGGGGCCTAGCCAAGACCGTTGTGCATCACTTTTCTCTTGGACACGTTGAGAGAAAAATTAGTTTTCTTGCACTAACAATCATTTTAATCGAAATAGTGAAAATCTCACATTTCTGATAGTGGTACCGCTTTGTGAAATGTGGCCCGGACCAATCTCGGAATATTTTTTGCCACTAGTCACAATGAATTTTTACTACTAAGAAATGAATATGAAGATTGGTTTTGGGTTAAAATTTATCGAAATGGCCCCCTAATTGAAAATATTCTTCTTTTCGGGGGAAATTTTAACAAGTTTTTTCCTTACTCTTACACTCGTTATTTATCTGTTAAAATCTCCACCTACACATCTCCAAAGATCATGAAATTTCACGGGGGCCTAGCCAAGACCATTGTGCATCACTTTTCTCTTGGACACGTTGAGAGAAAAATTAGTTTTCTTACAGTAAGAATCATTTTAATCGAAATAGTGAAAATCTCACATTTCTGATAGTGGTACCGCTTTGTGAAATGTGGCCCGGACCAATCTCGGAATATTTTTTGCCACTAGTCACAATGAATTTGTACTACTAAGAAATGAATATGAAGATTGGTTTTGGGTTAAAATTTGTTGAAATGGCCCCCTTATTGAAAATATTCTTCTTTTCAGGGGAAATTTTAACAAGTTTTTTCCTTACTCTTACACTCGTTAGTTATCTATTAAAATCTCGACCTACACATCTCCAAAGATCATGAAATTTCATGGGGGCCTAGCCAAGACCGTTGTGCATCACTTTTCTCTTGGACACGTTGAGAGAAAAATTAGTTTTCTTGCACTAACGACCGTTTTAATCGAAATAGTGAAAATCTCACATTTCTGATAGTGGTACCCCTTTGTTAAATGTGGCCCGGACCAATCTCGGAATATTTTTTGCCACTAGTCACAATGAATTTGTACTACTAAGAAATGAATATGAAGATTGGTTTTTGGTTAAAATTTGTTGAAGTGGCCCCCTAATTGAAAATATTCTTCTTTTCAGGGGAAATTTTAACAAGTTTTTTCCTTACTCTTACACTCGTTAGTTATCTGTTAAAATCTGGACCTACACATCTCCAAAGATCATAAAATTTCATGGGGGCCTAGCCAAGACCGTTGTGCATCACTTTTCTCTTGGACACGTTGAGAGAAAAATTAGTTTTCTTGCACTAACAATCATTTTAATCGAAATAGTGAAAATCTCACATTTCTGATAGTTGTACCGCTTTGTGAAATGTGGCCCGGACCAATCTCGGAATATTTTTTGCCACTAGTCACAATGAATTTTTACTACTAAGAAATGAATATGAAGATTGGTTTTGGGTTAAAATTTATTGAAATGGCCCCCTAATTGAAAATATTCTTCTTTTCAGGGGAAATTTTAACAAGTTTTTTCCTTACTCTTACACACGTTAGTTATCTATTAAAATCTCAACCTACACATCTCCAAAGATCATGAAATTTCATGGGTGCCTAGCCAAGACCGTTGTGCATCACTTTTCTCTTGGACACATTGAGAGAAAAATTAGTTTTCTTGCACTAACGACCGTTTTAATCGAAATAGTGAAAATCTCACATTTCTGATAGTGGTACCCCTTTGTTAAATGTGGCCCGGACCAATCTCGGAATATTTTTTGCCACTAGTCCCAATGAATTTGTACTACTAAGAAATGAATATGAAGATTGGTTTTGGGTTAAAATTTGTTGAAATGGCCCCCTAATTGAAAATATTCTTCTTTTCAGGGGAAATTTTAACAAGTTTTTTCGTTACTCTTACAGTCATTAGTTATCTGTTAAAATCTCGACCTACACATCTCCAAAGATCATGAAATTTAACGGGGGCCTAGCCAAGACCGTTGTGCATCACTTTTCTCTTGGACACGTTGAGAGAAAAATTAGTTTTCTTGCACTAACAATCATTTTAATCGAAATAGTGAAAATCTCACATTTCTGATAGTGGTACCCCTTTTTTAAATGTGGCCCGGACAAATCTCGGAATATTTTTTGCCACTAGTCACAATGAATTTGTACTACTAAGAAATGAATATGAAGATTGGTTTTGGGTTAAAATTTGTTGAAATGGCCCCCTAATTGAAAATATTCTTCTTTTCAGGGGAAATTTTAACAAGTTTTTTCATTACTCTTACACTCGTTAGTTATCTGTTAAAATCTCAACCTACACATCTCCAAAGATCATGAAATTTCACGGGGGCCTAGCCAAGACCGTTGTGCATCACTTTTCTCTGGGACACGTTGAGAGAAAAATTAGTTTTCTTACAGTAAGAATCATTTTAATCGAAATAGTGAAAATCTCACATTTCTGATAGTGGTACCGCTTTGTGAAATGTGGCCCGGACCAATCTCGGAATATTTTTTGCCACTAGTCACAATGAATTTTTACTACTAAGAAATGAATATGAAGATTTGTTTTGGGTTAAAATTTATTGAAATGGCCCCCTAATTGAAAATATTCTTCTTTTCAGGGGAAATTTTAAAAAGTTTTTTCCTTACTCTTACACTCGTTAGTTATCTGTTAAAATCTCGACCTACACACCTCCAAAGATCATGAAATTTCACGGGCGCCTAGCCAAGACCGTTGTGCATCACTTTTCTCTTGGACACGTTGAGAGAAAAATTAGTTTTCTTGCACTAACAATCATTTTAATCGAAATAGTGAAAATCTCACATTTCTGATATTGGTACCGCTTTGTGAAATGTGGCCCGGACCAATCTCGGAATATTTTTTGCCACTAGTCACAATGAATTTTTACTACTAAGAAATGAATATGAAGATTTGTTTTGGGTTAAAATTTATTGAAATGGCCCCCTAATTGAAAATATTCTTCTTTTCAGGGGAAATTTTAACAAGTTTTTTCCTTACTCTTACACTCGTTAGTTATCTGTTAAAATCTCGACCTACACACCTCCAAAGATCATGAAATTTCACGGGCGCCTAGCCAAGACCGTTGTGCATCACTTTTCTCTTGGACACGTTGAGAGAAAAATTAGTTTTCTTGCACTAACGATCATTTTAATCGAAATAGTGAAAATCTCACATTTCTGATAGTGGTACCCCTTTGTGAAATGTGGCCCGGACCAATCTCGGAATATTTTTTGCCACTAGTCACAATGAATTTGTACTACTAAGAAATGAATATGAAGATTGGTTTTGGGTTAAAATTTGTTGAAATGGCCCCCTAATTGAAAATATTCTTCTTTTCAGGGGAAATTTTAACAAGTTTTTTCGTTACTCTTACAGTCATTAGTTATCTGTTAAAATCTCGACCTACACATCTCCAAAGATCATGAAATTTAACGGGGGCCTAGCCAAGACCGTTGTGCATCACTTTTCTCTTGGACACGTTGAGAGAAAAATTAGTTTTCTTGCACTAACAATCATTTTAATCGAAATAGTGAAAATCTCACATTTCTGATAGTGGTACCCCTTTTTTAAATGTGGCCCGGACAAATCTCGGAATATTTTTTGCCACTAGTCACAATGAATTTGTACTACTAAGAAATGAATATGAAGATTGGTTTTGGGTTAAAATTTGTTGAAATGGCCCCCTAATTGAAAATATTCTTCTTTTCAGGGGAAATTTTAACAAGTTTTTTCATTACTCTTACACTCGTTAGTTATCTGTTAAAATCTCGACCTACACACCTCCAAAGATCATGAAATTTCACGGGCGCCTAGCCAAGACCGTTGTGCATCACTTTTCTCTTGGACACGTTGAGAGAAAAATTAGTTTTCTTGCACTAACAATCATTTTAATCGAAATAGTGAAAATCTCACATTTCTGATATTGGTACCGCTTTGTGAAATGTGGCCCGGACCAATCTCGGAATATTTTTTGCCACTAGTCACAATGAATTTTTACTACTAAGAAATGAATATGAAGATTTGTTTTGGGTTAAAATTTATTGAAATGGCCCCCTAATTGAAAATATTCTTCTTTTCAGGGGAAATTTTAACAAGTTTTTTCCTTACTCTTACACTCGTTAGTTATCTGTTAAAATCTCGACCTACACACCTCCAAAGATCATGAAATTTCACGGGCGCCTAGCCAAGACCGTTGTGCATCACTTTTCTCTTGGACACGTTGAGAGAAAAATTAGTTTTCTTGCACTAACGATCATTTTAATCGAAATAGTGAAAATCTCACATTTCTGATAGTGGTACCCCTTTGTGAAATGTGGCCCGGACCAATCTCGGAATATTTTTTGCCACTAGTCACAATGAATTTGTACTACTAAGAAATGAATATGAAGATTGGTTTTGGGTTAAAATTTGTTGAAATGGCCCCCTAATTGAAAATATTCTTCTTTTCAGGGGAAATTTTAACAAGTTTTTTCGTTACTCTTACAGTCATTAGTTATCTATTAAAATCTCGACCTACACATCTCCAAAGATCATGAAATTTAACGGGGGCCTAGCCAAGACCGTTGTGCATCACTTTTCTCTTGGACACGTTGAGAGAAAAATTAGTTTTCTTGCACTAACAATCATTTTAATCGAAATAGTGAAAATCTCACATTTCTGATAGTGGTACCCCTTTTTTAAATGTGGCCCGGACAAATCTCGGAATATTTTTTGCCACTAGTCACAATGAATTTGTACTACTAAGAAATGAATATGAAGATTGGTTTTGGGTTAAAATTTGTTGAAATGGCCCCCTAATTGAAAATATTCTTCTTTTCAGGGGAAATTTTAACAAGTTTTTTCATTACTCTTACACTCGTTAGTTATCTGTTAAAATCTCAACCTACACATCTCCAAAGATCATGAAATTTCACGGGGGCCTAGCCAAGACCGTTGTGCATCACTTTTCTCTGGGACACGTTGAGAGAAAAATTAGTTTTCTTACAGTAAGAATCATTTTAATCGAAATAGTGAAAATCTCACATTTCTGATAGTGGTACCGCTTTGTGAAATGTGGCCCGGACCAATCTCGGAATATTTTTTGCCACTAGTCACAATGAATTTTTACTACTAAGAAATGAATATGAAGATTTGTTTTGGGTTAAAATTTATTGAAATGGCCCCCTAATTGAAAATATTCTTCTTTTCAGGGGAAATTTTAAAAAGTTTTTTCCTTACTCTTACACTCGTTAGTTATCTGTTAAAATCTCGACCTACACACCTCCAAAGATCATGAAATTTCACGGGCGCCTAGCCAAGACCGTTGTGCATCACTTTTCTCTTGGAGACGTTGAGAGAAAAATTAGTTTTCTTGCACTAACAATCATTTTAATCGAAATAGTGAAAATCTCACATTTCTGATAGTGGTACCGCTTTGTGAAATGTGGCCCGGACCAATCTCGGAATATTTTTTGCCACTAGTCACAATGAATTTTTACTACTAAGAAATGAATATGAAGATTTGTTTTGGGTTAAAATTTATTGAAATGGCCCCCTAATTGAAAATATTCTTCTTTTCAGGGGAAATTTTAACAAGTTTTTTCCTTACTCTTACACTCGTTAGTTATCTGTTAAAATCTCGACCTACACACCTCCAAAGATCATGAAATTTCACGGGCGCCTAGCCAAGACCGTTGTGCATCACTTTTCTCTTGGACACGTTGAGAGAAAAATTAGTTTTCTTGCACTAACGATCATTTTAATCGAAATAGTGAAAATCTCACATTTCTGATAGTGGTACCCCTTTGTGAAATGTGGCCCGGACCAATCTCGGAATATTTTTTGCCACTAGTCACAATGAATTTGTACTACTAAGAAATGAATATGAAGATTGGTTTTGGGTTAAAATTTGTTGAAATGGCCCCCTTATTTAAAATATTCTTCTTTTCAGGGGAAATTTTAACAAGTTTTTTCCTTACTCTTACACTCGTAGTTATCTGTTAAAATCTCGACCTACACATCTCCAAAGATCATAAAATTTCACGGGGGCCTAGCCAAGACCGTTGTGCATCACTTTTCTCTTGGACACGTTGAGAGAAAAATTAGTTTTCTTGCACTAACAATCATTTTAATCGAAATAGTGAAAATCTCACATTTCTGATAGTGGTACCGCTTTGTGAAATGTGGCCCGGACCAATCTCGGAATATTTTTTGCCACTAGTCACAATGAATTTTTACTACTAAGAAATGAATATGAAGATTGGTTTTGGGTTAAAATTTATTGAAATGGCCCCCTAATTGAAAATATTCTTCTTTTCGGGGGAAATTTTAACAAGTTTTTTCCTTACTCTTGCACTCGTTATTTATCTGTTAAAATCTCCTCCTACACATCTCCAAAGATCATGAAATTTCACGGGGGCCTAGCCAAGACCATTGTGCATCACTTTTCTCTTGGACACGTTGAGAGAAAAATTAGTTTTCTTACAGTAAGAATCATTTTAATCGAAATAGTGAAAATCTCACATTTCTGATAGTGGTACCGCTTTGTGAAATGTGGCCCGGACCAATCTCGGAATATTTTTTGCCACTAGTCACAATGAATTTGTACTACTAAGAAATGAATATGAAGATTGGTTTTGGGTTAAAATTTGTTGAAATGGCCCCCTTATTGAAAATATTCTTCTTTTCAGGGGAAATTTTAACAAGTTTTTTCCTTACTCTTACACTCGTTAGTTATCTATTAAAATCTCGACCTACACATCTCCAAAGATCATGAAATTTCACGGGGGCCTAGCCAAGACCGTTGTGCATCACTTTTCTCTTGGACACGTTGAGAGAAAAATTAGTTTTCTTGCACTAACGACCGTTTTAATGGAAATAGTGAAAATCTCACATTTCTGATAGTGGTACCCCTTTTTTTAAATGTGGCCCGGACCAATCTCGGAATATTTTTTGCCACTAGTCACAATGAATTTGTACTACTAAGAAATGAATATGAAGATTGGTTTTTGGTTAAAATTTGTTGAAGTGGCCCCCTAATTGAAAATATTCTTCTTTTCAGGGGAAATTTTAACAAGTTTTTTCCTTACTCTTACACTCGTTAGTTATCTATTAAAATCTTGACCTACACATCTCCAAAGATCATAAAATTTCATGGGGGCCTAGCCAAGACCGTTGTGCATCACTTTTCTCTTGGACACGTTGAGAGAAAAATTAGTTTTCTTGCACTAACAATCATTTTAATCGAAATAGTGAAAATCTCACATTTCTGATAGTGGTACCGCTTTGTGAAATGTGGCCCGGACCAATCTCGGAATATTTTTTGCCACTAGTCACAATGAATTTTTACTACTAAGAAATGAATATGAAGATTGGTTTTGGGTTAAAATTTATTGAAATGGCCCCCTAATTGAAAATATTCTTCTTTTCAGGGGAAATTTTAACAAGTTTTTTCCTTACTCTTACACACGTTAGTTATCTATTAAAATCTCAACCTACACATCTCCAAAGATCATGAAATTTCATGGGGGCCTAGCCAAGACCGTTGTGCATCACTTTTCTCTTGGACACGTTGAGAGAAAAATTAGTTTTTTTGCACTAACAATCATTTTAATCGAAATAGTGAAAATCTCACATTTCTGATAGTGGTACCCCTTTGTTAAATGTGGCCCGGACCAATCTCGGAATACTTTTTGCCACTAGTCACAATGAATTTGTACTACTAAGAAATGAATATGAAGATTGGTTTTGGGTTAAAATTTGTTGAAATGGCCCCCTAATTGAAAATATTCTTCTTTTCGGGGGAAATTTTAACAAGTTTTTTTCTTACTCTTACACTCGTTAGTTATCTGTTAAAATCTCAACCTGCACATCTCCAAAGATCATGAAATTTCACGGGGGCCTAGCCAAGACCGTTGTGCATCACTTTTCTCTTGGACACGTTGAGAGAAAAATTAGTTTTCTTACAGTAACAATCATTTTAATCGAAATAGTGAAAATCTCACATTTCTGATAGTGGTACCGCTTCGTGAAATGTGGCCCGGACAAATCTCGGAATATTTTTTTCCACAAGTCACAATGAATTTTTACCACTAAGAAATGAATATGAAGATTGGTTTTGGGTGAAAATTTATTGAAATGGCCACCTAATTGAAAATATTCTTCTTTTCAGCGGAAATTTTAACAAGTTTTTTCGTTACTCTTACACTCGTTAGTTATCTGTTAAAATCTCGACCTACACACCTCCAAAGATCATGAAATTTCACGGGGGCCTAGCCAAGACCGTTTTGCATCTTTTTTCTCTTGGACACGTTGAGAGAAAAATTAGTTTTCTTGCACTAACAATCATTTTAATCGAAATAGTGAAAATCTCACATTTCTGATAGTGGTACCGCTTTGTGAAATGTGGCCCGGACCAATCTCGGAATATTTTTTGCCACTAGTCACAATGAATTTTTACTACTAAGAAATGAATATGAAGATTGGTTTTGGGTTAAAATTTATTGAAATGGCCACCTAATTGAAAATATTCTTCTTTTCAGGGGAAATTTTAACAAGTTTTTTCCTTACTCTTACACTCGTTAGTTATCTGTTAAAATCTCAACCTACACACCTCCAAAGATCGTGAAATTTCACGGGCGCCTAGCCAAGACCGTTGTGCATCACTTTTCTCTTGGACACGTTGAGAGAAAAATTAGTTTTTTTGCACTAACAATCATTTTAATCGAAATAGTGAAAATCTCACATTTCTGATAGTGGTACCCCTTTGTTAAATGTGGCCCGGACCAATCTCGGAATACTTTTTGCCACTAGTCACAATGAATTTGTACTACTAAGAAATGAATATGAAGATTGGTTTTGGGTTAAAATTTGTTGAAATGGCCCCCTAATTGAAAATATTCTTCTTTTCGGGGGAAATTTTAACAAGTTTTTTTCTTACTCTTACACTCGTTAGTTATCTGTTAAAATCTCAACCTGCACATCTCCAAAGATCATGAAATTTCACGGGGGCCTAGCCAAGACCGTTGTGCATCACTTTTCTCTTGGACACGTTGAGAGAAAAATTAGTTTTCTTACAGTAACAATCATTTTAATCGAAATAGTGAAAATCTCACATTTCTGATAGTGGTACCGCTTCGTGAAATGTGGCCCGGACAAATCTCGGAATATTTTTTTCCACAAGTCACAATGAATTTTTACCACTAAGAAATGAATATGAAGATTGGTTTTGGGTGAAAATTTATTGAAATGGCCACCTAATTGAAAATATTCTTCTTTTCAGCGGAAATTTTAACAAGTTTTTTCGTTACTCTTACACTCGTTAGTTATCTGTTAAAATCTCGACCTACACACCTCCAAAGATCATGAAATTTCACGGGGGCCTAGCCAAGACCGTTTTGCATCACTTTTCTCTTGGACACGTTGAGAGAAAAATTAGTTTTCTTGCACTAACAATCATTTTAATCGAAATAGTGAAAATCTCACATTTCTGATAGTGGTACCGCTTTGTGAAATGTGGCCCGGACCAATCTCGGAATATTTTTTGCCACTAGTCACAATGAATTTTTACTACTAAGAAATGAATATGAAGATTGGTTTTGGGTTAAAATTTATTGAAATGGCCACCTAATTGAAAATATTCTTCTTTTCAGGGGAAATTTTAACAAGTTTTTTCCTTACTCTTACACTCGTTAGTTATCTGTTAAAATCTCAACCTACACACCTCCAAAGATCATGAAATTTCACGGGCGCCTAGCCAAGACCGTTGTGCATCACTTTTCTCTTGGACACGTTGAGAGAAAAATTAGTTTTCTTACAGTAAGAATCATTTTAATCGAAATAGTGAAAATCTCACATTTCTGATAGTGGTACCGCTTTGTGAAATGTGGCCCGGACCAATCTCGGAATATTTTTTGCCACTAGTCACAATGAATTTGTACTACTAAGAAATGAATATGAAGATTGGTTTTGGGTTAAAATTTGTTGAAATGGCCCCCTTATTGAAAATATTCTTCTTTTCAGGGGAAATTTTAACAAGTTTTTTCCTTACTCTTACACTCGTTAGTTATCTATTAAAATCTCGACCTACACATCTCCAAAGATCATGAAATTTCACGGGGGCCTAGCCAAGACCGTTGTGCATCACTTTTCTCTTGGACACGTTGAGAGAAAAATTAGTTTTCTTGCACTAACGACCGTTTTAATCGAAATAGTGAAAATCTCACATTTCTGATAGTGGTACCCCTTTGTTAAATGTGGCCCGGACCAATCTCGGAATATTTTTTGCCACTAGTCACAATGAATTTGTACTACTAAGAAATGAATATGAAGATTGGTTTTTGGTTAAAATTTGTTGAAGTGGCCCCCTAATTGAAAATATTCTTCTTTTCAGGGGAAATTTTAACAAGTTTTTTCCTTACTCTTACACTCGTTAGTTATCTGTTAAAATCTTGACCTACACATCTCCAAAGATCATAAAATTTCATGGGGGCCTAGCCAAGACCGTTGTGCATCACTTTTCTCTTGGACACGTTGAGAGAAAAATTAGTTTTCTTGCACTAACAATCATTTTAATCGAAATAGTGAAAATCTCACATTTCTGATAGTGGTACAGCTTTGTGAAATGTGGCCCGGACCAATCTCGGAATATTTTTTTGCCACTAGTCACAATGAATTTTTACTACTAAGAAATGAATATGAAGATTGGTTTTGGGTTAAAATTTATTGAAATGGCCCCCTAATTGAAAATATTCTTCTTTTCAGGGGAAATTTTAACAAGTTTTTTCCTTACTCTTACACACGTTAGTTATCTATTAAAATCTCAACCTACACATCTCCAAAGATCATGAAATTTCATGGGTGCCTAGCCAAGACCGTTGTGCATCACTTTTCTCTTGGACACATTGAGAGAAAAATTAGTTTTCTTGCACTAACGACCGTTTTAATCGAAATAGTGAAAATCTCACATTTCTGATAGTGGTACCCCTTTGTTAAATGTGGCCCGGACCAATCTCGGAATATTTTTTGCCACTAGTCCCAATGAATTTGTACTACTAAGAAATGAATATGAAGATTGGTTTTGGGTTAAAATTTGTTGAAATGGCCCCCTAATTGAAAATATTCTTCTTTTCAGGGGAAATTTTAACAAGTTTTTTCGTTACTCTTACACTCGTTAGTTATCTGTTAAAATCTCAACCTACACATCTCCAAAGATCATGAAATTTCACGGGGGCCTAGCCAAGACCGTTGTGCATCACTTTTCTCTGGGACACGTTGAGAGAAAAATTAGTTTTCTTACAGTAAGAATCATTTTAATCGAAATAGTGAAAATCTCACATTTCTGATAGTGGTACCGCTTTGTGAAATGTGGCCCGGACCAATCTCGGAATATTTTTTGCCACTAGTCACAATGAATTTTTACTACTAAGAAATGAATATGAAGATTTGTTTTGGGTTAAAATTTATTGAAATGGCCCCCTAATTGAAAATATTCTTCTTTTCAGGGGAAATTTTAACAAGTTTTTTCCTTACTCTTACACTCGTTAGTTATCTGTTAAAATCTCGACCTACACACCTCCAAAGATCATGAAATTTCACGGGCGCCTAGCCAAGACCGTTGTGCATCACTTTTCTCTTGGACACGTTGAGAGAAAAATTAGTTTTCTTGCACTAACAATCATTTTAATCGAAATAGTGAAAATCTCACATTTCTGATAGTGGTACCGCTTTGTGAAATGTGGCCCGGACCAATCTCGGAATATTTTTTGCCACTAGTCACAATGAATTTTTACTACTAAGAAATGAATATGAAGATTGGTTTTGGGTTAAAATTTATTGAAATGGCCCCCTAATTGAAAATATTCTTCTTTTCAGGGGAAATTTTAACAAGTTTTTTCCTTACTCTTACACTCGTTAGTTATCTATTAAAATCTCGACCTACACATCTCCAAAGATCATGAAATTTCACGGGGGCCTAGCCAAGACCGTTGTGCATCACTTTTCTCTTGGACACGTTGAGAGAAAAATTAGTTTTCTTGCACTAACGACCGTTTTAATCGAAATAGTGAAAATCTCACATTTCTGATAGTGGTACCCCTTTGTTAAATGTGGCCCGGATTAATCTCGGAATATTTTTTGCCACTAGTCACAATGAATTTGTACTACTAAGAAATGAATATGGAGATTAGTTTTGGGTTAAAATTTGTTGAAATGGCCCCCTAATTGAAAATATTCTTCTTTTTGGGGGAAATTTTAACAAGTTTTTTCCTTACTCTTACACTCGTTAGTTATCTGTTATAATCTCAACCTACACATCTCCAAAGATCATGAAATTTAACGGGGGCCTAGCCAAGACCGTTGTGCATCTCTTTTCTCTTGGACACATTGATAGAAAAATTAGTTTTCTTTCACTAACAATCATTTTAATCGAAATAGTGAAAATCTCACATTTCTGATAGTGGTACCCCTTTGTGAAATGTGGCCCGGACCAATCTCGGAATATTTTTTGCCACTAGTCACAATCAATTTGTACTACTAAGAAATGAATATGAAGAATGGTTTTGGGTTAAAATTTGTTGAAATGGCCCCCTAATTGAAAATATTCTTCTTTTCAGGGAAAATTTTAACAAGTTTTTTCGTTACTCTTACACTCATTAGTTATCTGTTAAAATCTCGACCTACACATCTCCAAAGATCATGAAATTTAACAGGGGCCTAGCCAAGACCGTTGTGCATCACTTTTCTCTTGGACACGTTGAGAGAAAAATTAGTTTTTTTGCACTAACAATCATTTTAATCGAAATAGTGAAAATCTCACATTTCTGATAGTGGTACCCCTTTGTTAAATGTGGCCCGGACCAATCTCGGAATACTTTTTGCCACTAGTCACAATGAATTTGTACTACTAAGAAATGAATATGAAGATTAGTTTTGGGTTAAAATTTGTTGAAATGGCCCCCTAATTGAAAATATTCTTCTTTTTGGGGGAAATTTTAACAAGTTTTTTCCTTACTCTTACACTCGTTAGTTATCTGTTCTAATCTCAACCTACACATCTCCAAAGATCATGAAATTTAACGGGGGCCTAGCCAAGACCGTTGTGCATCTCTTTTCTCTTGGACACATTGAGAGAAAAATTAGTTTTCTTTCACTAACAATCATTTTAATCGAAATAGTGAAAATCTCACATTTCTGATAGTGGTACCCCTTTGTGAAATGTGGCCCGGACCAATCTCGGAATATTTTTTGCCACTAGTCACAATCAATTTGTACTACTAAGAAATGAATATGAAGAATGGTTTTGGGTTAAAATTTGTTGAAATGGCCCCCTAATTTAAAATATTCTTCTTTTCAGGGAAAATTTTAACAAGTTTTTTCGTTACTCTTACACTCATTAGTTATCTGTTAAAATCTCGACCTACACATCTCCAAAGATCATGAAATTTAACAGGGGCCTAGCCAAGACCGTTGTGCATCACTTTTCTCTTGGACACGTTGAGAGAAAAATTAGTTTTTTTGCACTAACCATCATTTTAATCGAAATAGTGAAAATCTCACATTTCTGATAGTGGTACCCCTTTGTTAAATGTGGCCCGGACCAATCTCGGAATACTTTTTGCCACTAGTCACAATGAATTTGTACTACTAAGAAATGAATATGAAGATTGGTTTTGGGTTAAAATTTGTTGAAATGGCCCCCTAATTGAAAATATTCTTCTTTTCGGGGGAAATTTTAACAAGTTTTTTTCTTACTCTTACACTCGTTAGTTATCTGTTAAAATCTCAACCTGCACATCTCCAAAGATCATGAAATTTCACGGGGGCCTAGCCAAGACCGTTGTGCATCACTTTTCTCTTGGACACGTTGAGAGAAAAATTAGTTTTCTTACAGTAACAATCATTTTAATCGAAATAGTGAAAATCTCACATTTCTGATAGTGGTACCGCTTTGTGAAATGTGGCCCGGACAAATCTCGGAATATTTTTTTCCACAAGTCACAATGAATTTTTACCACTAAGAAATGAATATGAAGATTGGTTTTGGGTGAAAATTTATTGAAATGGCCACCTAATTGAAAATATTCTTCTTTTCAGCGGAAATTTTAACAAGTTTTTTCGTTACTCTTACACACGTTAGTTATCTGTTAAAATCTCGACCTACACACCTCCAAAGATCATGAAATTTCACGGGGGCCTAGCCAAGACCGTTTTGCATCACTTTTCTCTTGGACACGTTGAGAGAAAAATTAGTTTTCTTGCACTAACAATCATTTTAATCGAAATAGTGAAAATCTCACATTTCTGATAGTGATACCCCTTTGTGAAATGTGGCCCGGACCAATCTCGGAATATTTTTTGCCACTAGTCACAATGAATTTTTACTACTAAGAAATGAATATGAAGATTGGTTTTGGGTTAAAATTTATTGAAATGGCCACCTAATTGAAAATATTCTTCTTTTCAGGGGAAATTTTAACAAGTTTTTTCCTTACTCTTACACTCGTTAGTTATCTGTTAAAATCTCAACCTACACATCTCCAAAGATCATGAAATTTCACGGGGGCCTAGCCAAGACCGTTGTGCATCACTTTTCTCTTGGACACGTTGAGAGAAAAATTAGTTTTCTTACACTTATAATTATTTTAATCGAAATAGTGAAAATCTCACATTTCTGATAGTGGTACCCCTTTGTTAAATGTGGCCCGGACCAATCTCGGAATATTTTTTGCCACTAGTCACAATGAATTTGTACTACTAAGAAATGAATATGAAGATTGGTTTTGGGTTAAAATTTGTTGAAATGGCCCCCTAATTGAAAATATTCTTCTTTTCGGGGGAAATTTTAACCAGTTTTTTCCTTACTCTTACACTCGTTAGTTATCTGTTAAAATCTCAACCTACACATCTCCAAAGATAATGAAATTTCACGGGGGCCTAGCCAAGACCGTTGTGCATCACTTTTCTCTTGGACACGTTGAGAGAAAAATTAGTTTTCTTACAGTAACAATCATTTTAATCGAAATAGTGAAAATCTCACATTTCTGATAGTGGTACCGCTTTGTGAAATGTGGCCCGGACCAATCTCGGAATATTTTTTGCCACTAGTCACAATGAATTTTTACTACTAAGAAATGAATATGAAGATTGGTTTTGGGTGAAAATTTATTGAAATGGCCCCCTAATTGAAAATATTCTTCTTTTCCGGGGAAATTTTAACAAGTTTTTTCCTTACTCTTACACTCGTTAGTTATCTGTTAAAATCTCGACCTACACATCTCCAAAGATCATGAAATTTCACGGGAGCCTAGCCAAGACCGTTGTGCATCACTTTTCTCTTGGACACGTTGAGAGAAAAATTAGTTTTCTTGCACTAATAATTATTTTAATCGAAATAGTGAAAATCTCACATTTCTGATAGTGGTACCCCTTTGTTAAATGTGGCCCGGACCAATCTCGGAATATTTTTTGCCACTAGTCACAATGAATTTGTACTACTAAGAAATGAATATGAAGATTGGTTTTGGGTTAAAATTTGTTGAAATGGCCCCCTAATTGAAAATATTCTTCTTTTCAGGGGAAATTTTAACAAGTTTTTTCCTTACTCTTACACTCGTTAGTTATCTGTTAAAATCTCCACCTACACATCTCCAAAGATCATGAAATTTAACAGGGGCCTAGCCAAGACCGTTGTGCATCACTTTTCTCTTGGACACGTTGAAAGAAAAATTAGTTTTCTTGCACTAACGATCGTTTATTCGAAATAGTGAAAATCTCACATTTCTGATAGTGGTACCGCTTTGTGAAATGTGGCCCCGACAAATCTCGGAATATTTTTTGCCACTTATCACAATCAATTTGTACTACTAAAAAATGAATATGAAGAATGGTTTTGGGTTAAAATTTGTTGAAATGGCCCCCTAATTGAAAATATTCTTCTTTTCAGGGGAAATTTTAACAAGTTTTTTCCTTACTCTTACACTCGTTAGTTATCTGTTAAAATCTCAATCTACACATCTCCAAAGATCATGAAATTTCACGGGGGCCTAGCCAAGACCGTTGTGTATCACGTTTCTCTTGGACACGTTGAGAGAAAAATTAGTTTTCTTACAGTAACAACCATTTTAATCGAAATAGTGAAAATCTCACATTTCTGATAGTGGTACCGCTTTGTGAAATGTGGCCCGGACCAATCTCGGAATATTTTTTGCCACTAGTCACAATCAATTTGTACTTCTAAGAAATGAATATGAAGAATGGTTTTGGGTTAAAATTTGTTGAAATGGCCCCCTAATTGAAAATATTCTTCTTTTCAGGGGAAATTTTAACAAGTTTTTCCTTACTCTTACACTCGTTAGTTATCTGTTAAAATCTCAACCTACACATCTCCAAAGATCATGAAATTTCACGGGGGCCTAGCCAAGACCGTTGTGCATCACTTTTCTCTTGGACACGTTGAGAGAAAAATTAGTTTTCTTGCACTAATAATTATTTTAATCGAAATAGTGAAAATCTCACATTTCTGATAGTGGTACCCCTTTGTTAAATGTGGCCCGGACCAATCTCGGAATATTTTTTGCCACTAGTCACAATGAATTTGTACTACTAAGAAATGAATATGAAGATTGGTTTTGGGTTAAAATTTGTTGAAATGGCCCCCTAATTGAAAATATTCTTCTTTTCAGGGGAAATTTTAACAAGTTTTTTCCTTACTCTTACACTCGTTAGTTATCTGTTAAAATCTCCACCTACACATCTCCAAAGATCATGAAATTTAACAGGGGCCTAGCAAAGACCGTTGTGCATCACTTTTCTCTTGGACACGTTGAGAGAAAAATTAGTTTTCTTGCACTAACGATCGTTTTAATCGAAATAGTGAAAATCTCACATTTCTGATAGTGGTACCGCTTTGTGAAATGTGGCCCCGACCAATCTCGGAATATTTTTTGCCACTAATCACAATCAATTTGTACTACTAAAAAATGAATATGAAGAATGGTTTTGGGTTAAAATTTGTTGAAATGGCCCCCTAATTGAAAATATTCTTCTTTTCAGGGGAAATTTTAACAAGTTTTTTCCTTACTCTTACACTCGTTAGTTATCTGTTAAAATCTCAACCTACACATCTCCAAAGATCATGAAATTTCACGGGGGCCTAGCCAAGACCGTTGTGCATCACTTTTCTCTTGGACACGTTGAGAGAAAAATTAGTTTTCTTGCACTAATAATTATTTTAATCGAAATAGTGAAAATCTCACATTTCTGATAGTGGTACCCCTTTGTGAAATGTGGCCCGGACCAATCTCGGAATATTTTTTGCCACTAGTCACAATGAATTTGTACTACTAAGAAATGAATATGAAGATTGGTTTTGGGTTACAATTTGTTGAAATGGCCCCCTAATTGAAAATATTCTTCTTTTCAGGGGAAATTTTAACAAGTTTTTTCCTTACTCTTACACTCGTTAGTTATCTGTTAAAATCTCCACCTACACATCTCCAAAGATCATGAAATTTAACAGGGGCCTAGCAAAGACCGTTGTGCATCACTTTTCCCTTGGACACGTTGAGAGAAAAATTAGTTTTCTTGCACTAACGATCGTTTTAATCGAAATAGTGAAAATCTCACATTTCTGATAGTGGTACCGCTTTGTGAAATGTGGCCCCGACCAATCTCGGAATATTTTTTGCCACTAATCACAATCAATTTGTACTACTAAAAAATGAATATGAAGAATGGTTTTGGGTTAAAATTTTTTGAAATGGCCCCCTAATTGAAAATATTCTTCTTTTCAGGTTAAATTTTAAAAAGTTTTTTCCTTACTCTTACACTCGTTAGTTATCTGTTAAAATCTCCACCTACACATCTCCAAAGATCATGAAATTTAACAGGGGCCTAGCCAAGACCGTTGTGCATCACTTTTCTCTTGGACACGTTGAAAGAAAAATTAGTTTTCTTGCACTAACGATCGTTTATTCGAAATAGTGAAAATCTCACATTTCTGATAGTGGTACCGCTTTGTGAAATGTGGCCCCGACCAATCTCGGAATATTTTTTGCCACTTATCACAATCAATTTGTACTACTAAAAAATGAATATGAAGAATGGTTTTGGGTTAAAATTTGTTGAAATGGCCCCCTAATTGAAAATATTCTTCTTTTCAGGGGAAATTTTAACAAGTTTTTTCCTTACTCTTACACTCGTTAGTTATCTGTTAAAATCTCAATCTACACATCTCCAAAGATCATGAAATTTCACGGGGGCCTAGCCAAGACCGTTGTGTATCACTTTTCTCTTGGACACGTTGAGAGAAAAATTAGTTTTCTTACAGTAACAACCATTTTAATCGAAATAGTGAAAATCTCACATTTCTGATAGTGGTACCGCTTTGTGAAATGTGGCCCGGACCAATCTCGGAATATTTTTTGCCACTAGTCACAATCAATTTGTACTTCTAAGAAATGAATATGAAGAATGGTTTTGGGTTAAAATTTGTTGAAATGGCCCCCTAATTGAAAATATTCTTCTTTTCAGGGGAAATTTTAACAAGTTTTTTCCTTACTCTTACACTCGTTAGTTATCTGTTAAAATCTCAATCTACACATCTCCAAAGATCATGAAATTTAACAGGGGCCTAGCCAAGACCGTTGTGCATCACTTTTCTCTTGGACACGTTGAAAGAAAAATTAGTTTTCTTGCACTAACGATCGTTTATTCGAAATAGTGAAAATCTCACATTTCTGATAGTGGTACCGCTTTGTGAAATGTGGCCCCGACAAATCTCGGAATATTTTTTGCCACTTATCACAATCAATTTGTACTACTAAAAAATGAATATGAAGAATGGTTTTGGGTTAAAATTTGTTGAAATGGCCCCCTAATTGAAAATATTCTTCTTTTCAGGGGAAATTTTAACAAGTTTTTTCCTTACTCTTACACTCGTTAGTTATCTGTTAAAATCTCAATCTACACATCTCCAAAGATCATGAAATTTCACGGGGGCCTAGCCAAGACCGTTGTGTATCACGTTT
The DNA here is from genome assembly GCF_029168945.1 of Cannabis sativa. Lineage (NCBI taxonomy): Eukaryota > Viridiplantae > Streptophyta > Magnoliopsida > Rosales > Cannabaceae > Cannabis > Cannabis sativa. Next base: position 162,199 of record NC_083601.1, on the reverse strand, counting down.
CTCTTGGACACGTTGAGAGAAAAATTAGTTTTCTTACAGTAACAACCATTTTAATCGAAATAGTGAAAATCTCACATTTCTGATAGTGGTACCGCTTTGTGAAATGTGGCCCGGACCAATCTCGGAATATTTTTTGCCACTAGTCACAATCAATTTGTACTTCTAAGAAATGAATATGAAGAATGGTTTTGGGTTAAAATTTGTTGAAATGGCCCCCTAATTGAAAATATTCTTCTTTTCAGGGGAAATTTTAACAAGTTTTTTCCTTACTCTTACACTCGTTAGTTATCTGTTAAAATCTCAACCTACACATCTCCAAAGATCATGAAATTTCACGGGGGCCTAGCCAAGACCGTTGTGCATCACTTTTCTCTTGGACACGTTGAGAGAAAAATTAGTTTTCTTGCACTAATAATTATTTTAATCGAAATAGTGAAAATCTCACATTTCTGATAGTGGTACCCCTTTGTTAAATGTGGCCCGGACCAATCTCGGAATATTTTTTGCCACTAGTCACAATGAATTTGTACTACTAAGAAATGAATATGAAGATTGGTTTTGGGTTAAAATTTGTTGAAATGGCCCCCTAATTGAAAATATTCTTCTTTTCAGGGGAAATTTTAACAAGTTTTTTCCTTACTCTTACACTCGTTAGTTATCTGTTAAAATCTCCACCTACACATCTCCAAAGATCATGAAATTTAACAGGGGCCTAGCAAAGACCGTTGTGCATCACTTTTCTCTTGGACACGTTGAGAGAAAAATTAGTTTTCTTGCACTAACGATCGTTTTAATCGAAATAGTGAAAATCTCACATTTCTGATAGTGGTACCGCTTTGTGAAATGTGGCCCCGACCAATCTCGGAATATTTTTTGCCACTAATCACAATCAATTTGTACTACTAAAAAATGAATATGAAGAATGGTTTTGGGTTAAAATTTGTTGAAATGGCCCCCTAATTGAAAATATTCTTCTTTTCAGGGGAAATTTTAACAAGTTTTTTCCTTACTCTTACACTCGTTAGTTATCTGTTAAAATCTCAACCTACACATCTCCAAAGATCATGAAATTTCACGGGGGCCTAGCCAAGACCGTTGTGCATCACTTTTCTCTTGGACACGTTGAGAGAAAAATTAGTTTTCTTGCACTAATAATTATTTTAATCGAAATAGTGAAAATCTCACATTTCTGATAGTGGTACCCCTTTGTGAAATGTGGCCCGGACCAATCTCGGAATATTTTTTGCCACTAGTCACAATGAATTTGTACTACTAAGAAATGAATATGAAGATTGGTTTTGGGTTACAATTTGTTGAAATGGCCCCCTAATTGAAAATATTCTTCTTTTCTGGGAAATTTTAACAAGTTTTTCCTTACTCTTACACTCGTTAGTTATCTGTTAAAATCTCCACCTACACATCTCCAAAGATCATGAAATTTAACAGGGGCCTAGCAAAGACCGTTGTGCATCACTTTTCTCTTGGACACGTTGAGAGAAAAATTAGTTTTCTTGCACTAACGATCGTTTTAATCGAAATAGTGAAAATCTCACATTTCTGATAGTGGTACCGCTTTGTGAAATGTGGCCCCGACCAATCTCGGAATATTTTTTGCCACTAATCACAATCAATTTGTACTACTAAAAAATGAATATGAAGAATGGTTTTGGGTTAAAATTTTTTGAAATGGCCCCCTAATTGAAAATATTCTTCTTTTCAGGTTAAATTTTAAAAAGTTTTTTCCTTACTCTTACACTCGTTAGTTATCTGTTAAAATCTCCACCTACACATCTCCAAAGATCATGAAATTTAACAGGGGCCTAGCCAAGACCGTTGTGCATCACTTTTCTCTTGGACACGTTGAAAGAAAAATTAGTTTTCTTGCACTAACGATCGTTTATTCGAAATAGTGAAAATCTCACATTTCTGATAGTGGTACCGCTTTGTGAAATGTGGCCCCGACCAATCTCGGAATATTTTTTGCCACTTATCACAATCAATTTGTACTACTAAAAAATGAATATGAAGAATGGTTTTGGGTTAAAATTTGTTGAAATGGCCCCCTAATTGAAAATATTCTTCTTTTCAGGGGAAATTTTAACAAGTTTTTTCCTTACTCTTACACTCGTTAGTTATCTGTTAAAATCTCAATCTACACATCTCCAAAGATCATGAAATTTCACGGGGGCCTAGCCAAGACCGTTGTGTATCACTTTTCTCTTGGACACGTTGAGAGAAAAATTAGTTTTCTTACAGTAACAACCATTTTAATCGAAATAGTGAAAATCTCACATTTCTGATAGTGGTACCGCTTTGTGAAATGTGGCCCGGACCAATCTCGGAATATTTTTTGCCACTAGTCACAATCAATTTGTACTTCTAAGAAATGAATATGAAGAATGGTTTTGGGTTAAAATTTGTTGAAATGGCCCCCTAATTGAAAATATTCTTCTTTTCAGGGGAAATTTTAACAAGTTTTTTCCTTACTCTTACACTCGTTAGTTATCTGTTAAAATCTCAATCTACACATCTCCAAAGATCATGAAATTTAACAGGGGCCTAGCCAAGACCGTTGTGCATCACTTTTCTCTTGGACACGTTGAGAGAAAAATTAGTTTTCTTGCACTAACGATCGTTTTAATCGAAATAGTGAAAATCTCACATTTCTGATAGTGGTACCGCTTTGTGAAATGTGGCCCCGACCAATCTCGGAATATTTTTTGCCACTAATCACAATCAATTTGTACTACTAAAAAATGAATATGAAGAATGGTTTTGGGTTAAAATTTGTTGAAATGGCCCCCTAATTGAAAATATTCTTCTTTTCAGGGGAAATTTTAACAAGTTTTTTCCTTACTCTTACACTCGTTAGTTATCTGTTAAAATCTCAACCTACACATCTCCAAAGATCATGAAATTTCACGGGGGCCTAGCCAAGACCGTTGTGCATCACTTATCTCTTGGACACGTTGAGAGAAAAATTAGTTTTCTTACAGTAACAATCATTTTAATCGAAATAGTGAAAATCTCACATTTCTGATAGTGGTACCGCTTTGTGAAATGTGGCCCGGACCAATCTCGGAATATTTTTTTCCACTAGTCACAATGAATTTTTACTACTAAGAAATGAATATGAAGATTGGTTTTGGGTGAAAATTTATTGAAATGGCCCCCTAATTGAAAATATTCTTCTTTTCAGGGGAAATTTTAACAAGTTTTTTCCTTACTCTTACACTCGTTAGTTATCTGTTAAAATCTCGACCTACACATCTCCAAAGATCATGAAATTTCACGGGGGCCTAGCCAAGACCGTTGTGCATCACTTTTCTCTTGGACACGTTGAGAGAAAAATTAGTTTTCTTGCACTAATAATTATTTTAATCGAAATAGTGAAAATCTCACATTTCTGATAGTGGTACCCCTTTGTTAAATGTGGCCCGGACCAATCTCGGAATATTTTTTGCCACTAGTCACAATGAATTTGTACTACTAAGAAATGAATATGAAGATTGGTTTTGGGTTAAAATTTGTTGAAATGGCCCCCTAATTGAAAATATTCTTCTTTTCAGGGGAAATTTTAACAAGTTTTTTCCTTACTCTTACACTCGTTAGTTATCTGTTAAAATCTCCACCTACACATCTCCAAAGATCATGAAATTTAACAGGGGCCTAGCAAAGACCGTTGTGCATCACTTTTCTCTTGGACACGTTGAGAGAAAAATTAGTTTTCTTGCACTAACGATCGTTTTAATCGAAATAGTGAAAATCTCACATTTCTGATAGTGGTACCGCTTTGTGAAATGTGGCCCCGACCAATCTCGGAATATTTTTTGCCACTAATCACAATCAATTTGTACTACTAAAAAATGAATATGAAGAATGGTTTTGGGTTAAAATTTGTTGAAATGGCCCCCTAATTGAAAATATTCTTCTTTTCAGGGGAAATTTTAACAAGTTTTTTCCTTACTCTTACACTCGTTAGTTATCTGTTAAAATCTCAACCTACACATCTCCAAAGATCATGAAATTTCACGGGGGCCTAGCCAAGACCGTTGTGCATCACTTTTCTCTTGGACACGTTGAGAGAAAAATTAGTTTTCTTGCACTAATAATTATTTTAATCGAAATAGTGAAAATCTCACATTTCTGATAGTGGTACCCCTTTGTGAAATGTGGCCCGGACCAATCTCGGAATATTTTTTGCCACTAGTCACAATGAATTTGTACTACTAAGAAATGAATATGAAGATTGGTTTTGGGTTACAATTTGTTGAAATGGCCCCCTAATTGAAAATATTCTTCTTTTCGGGGGAAATTTTAACAAGTTTTTTCCTTACTCTTACACTCGTTAGTTATCTGTTAAAATCTCAACCTACACATCTCCAAAGATCATGAAATTTCACGGGGGCCTAGCCAAGACCGTTGTGCATCACTTATCTCTTGGACACGTTGAGAGAAAAATTAGTTTTCTTACAGTAACAATCATTTTAATCGAAATAGTGAAAATCTCACATTTCTGATAGTGGTACCGCTTTGTGAAATGTGGCCCGGACCAATCTCGGAATATTTTTTGCCACTAGTCACAATGAATTTTTACTACTAAGAAATGAATATGAAGATTGGTTTTGGGTGAAAATTTATTGAAATGGCCCCCTAATTGAAAATATTCTTCTTTTCAGGGGAAATTTTAACAAGTTTTTTCCTTACTCTTACACTCGTTAGTTATACGTTAAAATCTCGACCTACACATCTCCAAAGATCATGAAATTTCACGGGGGCCTAGCCAAGACCGTTGTGCATCACTTTTCTCTTGGACACGTTGAGAGAAAAATTAGTTTTCTTGCACTAATAATTATTTTAATCGAAATAGTGAAAATCTCACATTTCTGATAGTGGTACCCCTTTGTTAAATGTGGCCCGGACCAATCTCGGAATATTTTTTGCCACTAGTCACAATGAATTTGTACTACTAAGAAATGAATATGAAGATTGGTTTTGGGTTAAAATTTGTTGAAATGGCCCCCTAATTGAAAATATTCTTCTTTTCAGGGGAAATTTTAACAAGTTTTTTCCTTACTCTTACACTCGTTAGTTATCTGTTAAAATCTCCACCTACACATCTCCAAAGATCATGAAATTTAACAGGGGCCTAGCCAAGACCGTTGTGCATCACTTTTCTCTTGGACACGTTGAAAGAAAAATTAGTTTTCTTGCACTAACGATCGTTTATTCGAAATAGTGAAAATCTCACATTTCTGATAGTGGTACCGCTTTGTGAAATGTGGCCCCGACAAATCTCGGAATATTTTTTGCCACTTATCACAATCAATTTGTACTACTAAAAAATGAATATGAAGAATGGTTTAGGGTTAAAATTTGTTGAAATGGCCCCCTAATTGAAAATATTCTTCTTTTCAGGGGAAATTTTAACAAGTTTTTTCCTTACTCTTACACTCGTTAGTTATCTGTTAAAATCTCAATCTACACATCTCCAAAGATCATGAAATTTCACGGGGGCCTAGCCAAGACCGTTGTGTATCACTTTTCTCTTGGACACGTTGAGAGAAAAATTAGTTTTCTTACAGTAACAACCATTTTAATCGAAATAGTGAAAATCTCACATTTCTGATAGTGGTACCGCTTTGTGAAATGTGGCCCGGACCAATCTCGGAATATTTTTTGCCACTAGTCACAATCAATTTGTACTTCTAAGAAATGAATATGAAGAATGGTTTTGGGTTAAAATTTGTTGAAATGGCCCCCTAATTGAAAATATTCTTCTTTTCAGGGGAAATTTTAACAAGTTTTTTTCTTACTCTTACACTCGTTAGTTATCTGTTAAAATCTCAACCTACACATCTCCAAAGATCATGAAATTTCACGGGGGCCTAGCCAAGACCGTTGTGCATCACTTTTCTCTTGGACACGTTGAGAGAAAAATTAGTTTTCTTGCACTAATAATTATTTTAATCGAAATAGTGAAAATCTCACATTTCTGATAGTGGTACCCCTTTGTGAAATGTGGCCCGGACCAATCTCGGAATATTTTTTGCCACTAGTCACAATGAATTTGTACTACTAAGAAATGAATATGAAGATTGGTTTTGGGTTACAATTTGTTGAAATGGCCCCCTAATTGAAAATATTCTTCTTTTCGGGGGAAATTTTAACAAGTTTTTTCCTTACTCTTACACTCGTTAGTTATCTGTTAAAATCTCAACCTACACATCTCCAAAGATCATGAAATTTCACGGGGGCCTAGCCAAGACCGTTGTGCATCACTTATCTCTTGGACACGTTGAGAGAAAAATTAGTTTTCTTACAGTAACAATCATTTTAATCGAAATAGTGAAAATCTCACATTTCTGATAGTGGTACCGCTTTGTGAAATGTGGCCCGGACCAATCTCGGAATATTTTTTGCCACTAGTCACAATGAATTTTTACTACTAAGAAATGAATATGAAGATTGGTTTTGGGTTAAAATTTGTTGAAATGGCCCCTTAATTGAAAATATTCTTCTTTTCAGGGGAAATTTTAACAAGTTTTTTCCTTACTCTTACACTCGTTAGTTATCTGTTAAAATCTCCACCTACACATCTCCAAAGATCATGAAATTTAACAGGGGCCTAGCCAAGACCGTTGTGCATCACTTTTCTCTTGGACACGTTGAAAGAAAAATTAGTTTTCTTGCACTAACGATCGTTTATTCGAAATAGTGAAAATCTCACATTTCTGATAGTGGTACCGCTTTGTGAAATGTGGCCCCGACAAATCTCGGAATATTTTTTGCCACTTATCACAATCAATTTGTACTACTAAAAAATGAATATGAAGAATGGTTTAGGGTTAAAATTTGTTGAAATGGCCCCCTAATTGAAAATATTCTTCTTTTCAGGGGAAATTTTAACAAGTTTTTTCCTTACTCTTACACTCGTTAGTTATCTGTTAAAATCTCAATCTACACATCTCCAAAGATCATGAAATTTCACGGGGGCCTAGCCAAGACCGTTGTGTATCACTTTTCTCTTGGACACGTTGAGAGAAAAATTAGTTTTCTTACAGTAACAACCATTTTAATCGAAATAGTGAAAATCTCACATTTCTGATAGTGGTACCGCTTTGTGAAATGTGGCCCGGACCAATCTCGGAATATTTTTTGCCACTAGTCACAATCAATTTGTACTTCTAAGAAATGAATATGAAGAATGGTTTTGGGTTAAAATTTGTTGAAATGGCCCCCTAATTGAAAATATTCTTCTTTTCAGGGGAAATTTTAACAAGTTTTTTCCTTACTCTTACACTCGTTAGTTATCTGTTAAAATCTCAACCTACACATCTCCAAAGATCATGAAATTTCACGGGGGCCTAGCCAAGACCGTTGTGCATCACTTTTCTCTTGGACACGTTGAGAGAAAAATTAGTTTTCTTGCACTAATAATTATTTTAATCGAAATAGTGAAAATCTCACATTTCTGATAGTGGTACCCCTTTGTGAAATGTGGCCCGGACCAATCTCGGAATATTTTTTGCCACTAGTCACAATGAATTTGTACTACTAAGAAATGAATATGAAGATTGGTTTTGGGTTACAATTTGTTGAAATGGCCCCCTAATTGAAAATATTCTTCTTTTCGGGGGAAATTTTAACAAGTTTTTTCCTTACTCTTACACTCGTTAGTTATCTGTTAAAATCTCAATCTACACATCTCCAAAGATCATGAAATTTCACGGGGGCCTAGCCAAGACCGTTGTGTATCACTTTTCTCTTGGACACGTTGAGAGAAAAATTAGTTTTCTTACAGTAACAACCATTTTAATCGAAATAGTGAAAATCTCACATTTCTGATAGTGGTACCGCTTTGTGAAATGTGGCCCGGACCAATCTCGGAATATTTTTTGCCACTAGTCACAATCAATTTGTACTTCTAAGAAATGAATATGAAGAATGGTTTTGGGTTAAAATTTGTTGAAATGGCCCCCTAATTGAAAATATTCTTCTTTTCAGGGGAAATTTTAACAAGTTTTTTCCTTACTCTTACACTCGTTAGTTATCTGTTAAAATCTCAACCTACACATCTCCAAAGATCATGAAATTTCACGGGGGCCTAGCCAAGACCGTTGTGCATCACTTTTCTCTTGGACACGTTGAGAGAAAAATTAGTTTTCTTGCACTAATAATTATTTTAATCGAAATAGTGAAAATCTCACATTTCTGATAGTGGTACCCCTTTGTGAAATGTGGCCCGGACCAATCTCGGAATATTTTTTGCCACTAGTCACAATGAATTTGTACTACTAAGAAATGAATATGAAGATTGGTTTTGGGTTACAATTTGTTGAAATGGCCCCCTAATTGAAAATATTCTTCTTTTCTGGGGAAATTTTAACAAGTTTTTTCCTTACTCTTACACTCGTTAGTTATCTGTTAAAATCTCAACCTACACATCTCCAAAGATCATGAAATTTCACGGGGGCCTAGCCAAGACCGTTGTGCATCACTTATCTCTTGGACACGTTGAGAGAAAAATTAGTTTTCTTACAGTAACAATCATTTTAATCGAAATAGTGAAAATCTCACATTTCTGATAGTGGTACCGCTTTGTGAAATGTGGCCCGGACCAATCTCGGAATATTTTTTGCCACTAGTCACAATGAATTTTTACTACTAAGAAATGAATATGAAGATTGGTTTTGGGTGAAAATTTATTGAAATGGCTCCCTAATTGAAAATATTCTTCTTTTCAGGGGAAATTTTAACAAGTTTTTTCCTTACTCTTACACTCGTTAGTTATCTGTTAAAATCTCGACCTACCCATCTCCAAAGATCATGAAATTTCACGGGGGCCTAGCCAAGACCGTTGTGCATCACTTTTCTCTTGGACACGTTGAGAGAAAAATTAGTTTTCTTGCACTAATAATTATTTTAATCGAAATAGTGAAAATCTCACATTTCTGATAGTGGTACCCCTTTGTTAAATGTGGCCCGGACCAATCTCGGAATATTTTTTGCCACTAGTCACAATGAATTTGTACTACTAAGAAATGAATATGAAGATTGGTTTTGGGTTAAAATTTGTTGAAATGCCCCCTAATTGAAAATATTCTTCTTTTCAGGGGAAATTTTAACAAGTTTTTTCCTTACTCTTACACTCGTTAGTTATCTGTTAAAATCTCCACCTACACATCTCCAAAGATCATGAAATTTAACAGGGGCCTAGCAAAGACCGTTGTGCATCACTTTTCTCTTGGACACGTTGAGAGAAAAATTAGTTTTCTTGCACTAACGATCATTTTAATCGAAATAGTGAAAATCTCACATTTCTGATAGTGGTACCGCTTTGTGAAATATGGCCCCGACCAATCTCGGAATATTTTTTGCCACTAATCACAATCAATTTGTACTACTAAAAAATGAATATGAAGAATGGTTTTGGGTTAAAATTTGTTGAAATGGCCCCCTAATTGAAAATATTCTTCTTTTCAGGGGAAATTTTAAAAAGTTTTTTCCTTACTCTTACACTCGTTAGTTATTTGTTAAAATCTCCACCTACACATCTCCAAAGATCATGAAATTTAACAGGGGCCTAGCCAAGACCGTTGTGCATCACTTTTCTCTTGGACACGTTGAAAGAAAAATTAGTTTTCTTGCACTAACGATCGTTTATTCGAAATAGTGAAAATCTCACATTTCTGATAGTGGTACCGCTTTGTGAAATGTGGCCCCGACCAATCTCGGAATATTTTTTGCCACTAATCACAATCAATTTGTACTACTAAAAAATGAATATGAAGAATGGTTTTGGGTTAAAATTTGTTGAAATGGCCCCCTAATTGAAAATATTCTTCTTTTCAGGGGAAATTTTAACAAGTTTTTTCCTTACTCTTACACTCGTTAGTTATCTGTTAAAATCTCAATCTACACATCTCCAAAGATCATGAAATTTCACGGGGGCCTAGCCAAGACCGTTGTGCATCACTTTTCTCTTGGACACGTTGAGAGAAAAATTAGTTTTCTTACAGTAACAACCATTTTAATCGAAATAGTGAAAATCTCACATTTCTGATAGTGGTACCGCTTTGTGAAATGTGGCCCGGACCAATCTCGGAATATTTTTTGCCACTAGTCACAATCAATTTGTACTTCTAAGAAATGAATATGAAGAATGGTTTTGGGTTAAAATTTGTTGAAATGGCCCCCTAATTGAAAATATTCTTCTTTTCATGGGAAATTTTAACAAGTTTTTTCCTTACTCTTACACTCGTTAGTTATCTGTTAAAATCTCAACCTACACATCTCCAAAGATCATGAAATTTCACGGGGGCCTAGCCAAGACCGTTGTGCATCACTTTTCTCTTGGACACGTTGAGAGAAAAATTAGTTTTCTTGCACTAATAATTATTTTAATCGAAATAGTGAAAATCTCACATTTCTGATAGTGGTACCCCTTTGTGAAATGTGGCCCGGACCAATCTCGGAATATTTTTTGCCACTAGTCACAATGAATTTGTACTACTAAGAAATGAATATGAAGATTGGTTTTGGGTTACAATTTGTTGAAATGGCCCCCTAATTGAAAATATTCTTCTTTTCGGGGGAAATTTTAACAAGTTTTTTCCTTACTCTTACACTCGTTAGTTATCTGTTAAAATCTCAACCTACACATCTCCAAAGATCATGAAATTTCACGGGGGCCTAGCCAAGACCGTTGTGCATCACTTATCTCTTGGACACGTTGAGAGAAAAATTAGTTTTCTTACAGTAACAATCATTTTAATCGAAATAGTGAAAATCTCACATTTCTGATAGTGGTACCGCTTTGTGAAATGTGGCCCGGACCAATCTCGGAATATTTTTTGCCACTAGTCACAATGAATTTTTACTACTAAGAAATGAATATGAAGTTTGGTTTTGGGTGAAAATTTATTGAAATGGCCCCCTAATTGAAAATATTCTTCTTTTCAGGGGAAATTTTAACAAGTTTTTTCCTTACTCTTACACTCGTTAGTTATCTGTTAAAATCTCGACCTACACATCTCCAAAGATCATGAAATTTCACGGGGGCCTAGCCAAGACCGTTGTGCATCACTTTTCTCTTGGACACGTTGAGAGAAAAATTAGTTTTCTTGCACTAATAATTATTTTAATCGAAATAGTGAAAATCTCACATTTCTGATAGTGGTACCCCTTTGTTAAATGTGGCCCGGACCAATCTCGGAATATTTTTTGCCACTAGTCACAATCAATTTGTACTACTAAGAAATGAATATGAAGATTGGTTTTGGGTTAAAATTTTTTGAAATGGCCCCCTAATTGAAAATATTCTTCTTTTCAGGGGAAATTTTAACAAGTTTTTTCCTTACTCTTACACTCGTTAGTTATCTGTTAAAATCTCCACCTACACATCTCCAAAGATCATGAAATTTAACAGGGGCCTAGCAAAGACCGTTGTGCATCACTTTTCTCTTGGACACGTTGAGAGAAAAATTAGTTTTCTTGCACTAACGATCGTTTTAATCGAAATAGTGAAAATCTCACATTTCTGATAGTGGTACCGCTTTGTGAAATGTGGCCCCGACGAATCTCGGAATATTTTTTGCCACTAATCACAATCAATTTGTACTACTAAAAAATGAATATGAAGAATGGTTTTGGGTTAAAATTTGTTGAAACGGCCCCCTAATTGAAAATATTCTTCTTTTCAGGGGAAATTTTAACAAGTTTTTTCCTTACTCTTACACTCGTTAGTTATCTGTTAAAATCTCAATCTACACATCTCCAAAGATCATGAAATTTCACGGGGGCCTAGCCAAGACCGTTGTGTATCACTTTTCTCTTGGACACGTTGAGAGAAAAATTAGTTTTCTTACAGTAACAATCATTTTAATCGAAATAGTGAAAATCTCACATTTCTGATAGTGGTACCGCTTTGTGAAATGTGTCCCGGACCAATCTCGGAATATTTTTTGCCACTAGTCACAATCAATTTGTACTACTAAGAAATGAATATGAAGAATGGTTTTGGGTTAAAATTTGTTGAAATGGCCCCCTAATTGAAAATATTCTTCTTTTCAGGGGAAATTTTAACAAGTTTTTTCCTTACTCTTACACTCGTTAGTTATCTGTTAAAATCTCAACCTACACATCTCCAAAGATCATGAAATTTCAAGGGAGCCTAGCCAAGACCGTTGTGCATCACTTTTCTCTTGGACACGTTGAGAGAAAAATTAGTTTTCTTGCACTAATAATTATTTTAATCGAAATAGTGAAAATCTCACATTTCTGATAGTGGTACCCCTTTGTGAAATGTGGCCCGGACCAATCTCGGAATATATTTTGCCACTAGTCACAATCAATTTGTACTACTAAGAAATGAATATGAAGAATGGTTTTGGGTTAAAATTTGTTGAAATGGCCCCCTAATTGAAAATATTCTTCTTTTCAGGGGAAATTTTAACAAGTTTTTTCCTTACTCTTACACTCGTTCGTTATCTGTTAAAATCTCAACCTACACATCTCCAAAGATCATGAAATTTCACGGGGGCCTAGCCAAGACCGTTGTGCATCACTTTTCTCTTGGACACGTTGAGAGAAAAATTAGTTTTCTTGCACTAACGATCGTTTTAATCGAAATAGTGAAAATCTCACATTTCTGATAGTGGTACCGCTTTGTGAAATGTGGCCCCGACCAATCTCGGAATATTTTTTGCCACTAATCACAATAAATTTGTACTACTAAAAAATGAATATGAAGAATGGTTTTGGGTTAAAATTTGTTGAAATGGCCCCCTAATTGAAAATATTCTTCTTTTCAGGGGAAATTTTAACAAGTTTTTTCCTTACTCTTACACTCGTTAGTTATCTGTTAAAATCTCAATCTACACATCTCAAAAGATCATGAAATTTCACGGGGGCCTAGCCAAGACCGTAGTGTATCACTTTTCTCTTGGAAACGTTGAGAGAAAAATTAGTTTTCTTACAGTAAAAATCATTTTAATCGAAATAGTGAAAATCTCACATTTCTGATAGTGGTACCCCTTTGTGAAATGTGGCCCGGACCAATCTCGGAATATTTTTTTCCACTAGTCACAATCAATTTGTACTACTAAAAAATGAATATGAAGAATGGTTTTGGGTTAAAATTTGTTGAAATGGCCCCCTAATTGAAAATATTCTTCTTTTCAGGGGAAATTTTAACAAGTTTTTTCCTTACTCTTACACTCGTTAGTTATCTGTTAAAATCTCAATCTACACATCTCCAAAGATCATGAAATTTAACAGGGGCCTAGCCAAGACCGTTGTGCATCACTTTTCTCTTGGACACGTTGAGAGAAAAATTAGTTTTCTTGCACTAACGATCGTTTTAATCGAAATAGTGAAAATCTCACATTTCTGATAGTGGTACCCCTTTGTGAAATGTGGCCCGGACCAATCTCGGAATATTTTTTTCCACTAGTCACAATCAATTTGTACTACTAAGAAATGAATATGAAGAATGGTTTTGGGTTAAAATTTGTTGAAATGGCCCCCTAATTGAAAATATTCTTCTTTTCAGGGGAAATTTTAACAAGTTTTTTCCTTACTCTTACACTCGTTCGTTATCTGTTAAAATCTCAACCTACACATCTCCAAAGATCATGAAATTTCACGGGGGCCTAGCCAAGACCGTTGTGCATCACTTTTCTCTTGGACACGTTGAGAGAAAAATTAGTTTTCTTGCACTAACGATCGTTTTAATCGAAATAGTGAAAATCTCACATTTCTGATAGTGGTACCGCTTTGTGAAATGTGGCCCCGACGAATCTCGGAATATTTTTTGCCACTAATCACAATCAATTTGTACTACTAAAAAATGAATATGAAGAATGGTTTTGGGTTAAAATTTGTTGAAACGGCCCCCTAATTGAAAATATTCTTCTTTTCAGGGGAAATTTTAACAAGTTTTTTCCTTACTCTTACACTCGTTAGTTATCTGTTAAAATCTCAATCTACACATCTCCAAAGATCATGAAATTTCACGGGGGCCTAGCCAAGACCGTTGTGTATCACTTTTCTCTTGGACACGTTGAGAGAAAAATTAGTTTTCTTACAGTAACAATCATTTTAATCGAAATAGTGAAAATCTCACATTTCTCATAGTGGTACCGCTTTGTGAAATGTGTCCCGGACCAATCTCGGAATATTTTTTGCCACTAGTCACAATCAATTTGTACTACTAAGAAATGAATATGAAGAATGGTTTTGGGTTAAAATTTGTTGAAATGGCCCCCTAATTGAAAATATTCTTCTTTTCAGGAGAAATTTTAACAAGTTTTTTCCTTACTCTTACACTCGTTAGTTATCTGTTAAAATCTCAACCTACACATCTCCAAAGATCATGAAATTTCAAGGGAGCCTAGCCAAGACCGTTGTGCATCACTTTTCTCTTGGACACGTTGAGAGAAAAATTAGTTTTCTTGCACTAATAATTATTTTAATCGAAATAGTGAAAATCTCACATTTCTGATAGTGGTACCCCTTTGTGAAATGTGGCCCGGACCAATCTCGGAATATATTTTGCCACTAGTCACAATCAATTTGTACTACTAAGAAATGAATATGAAGATTGGTTTTGGGTTAAAATTTGTTGAAATGGCCCCCTAATTGAAAATATTCTTCTTTTCGGGGGAAATTTTAACAAGTTTTTTCCTTACTCTTACACTCGTTCGTTATCTGTTAAAATCTCAACCTACACATCTCCAAAGATCATGAAATTTCACGGGGGCCTAGCCAAGACCGTTGTGCATCACTTTTCTCTTGGACACGTTGAGAGAAAAATTAGTTTTCTTGCACTAACGATCGTTTTAATCGAAATAGTGAAAATCTCACATTTCTGATAGTGGTACCGCTTTGTGAAATGTGGCCCCGACGAATCTCGGAATATTTTTTGCCACTAATCACAATCAATTTGTACTACTAAAAAATGAATATGAAGAATGGTTTTGGGTTAAAATTTGTTGAAACGGCCCCCTAATTGAAAATATTCTTCTTTTCAGGGGAAATTTTAACAAGTTTTTTCCTTACTCTTACACTCGTTAGTTATCTGTTAAAATCTCAATCTACACATCTCCAAAGATCATGAAATTTCACGGGGGCCTAGCCAAGACCGTTGTGTATCACTTTTCTCTTGGACACGTTGAGAGAAAAATTAGTTTTCTTACAGTAACAATCATTTTAATCGAAATAGTGAAAATCTCACATTTCTCATAGTGGTACCGCTTTGTGAAATGTGTCCCGGACCAATCTCGGAATATTTTTTGCCACTAGTCACAATCAATTTGTACTACTAAGAAATGAATATGAAGAATGGTTTTGGGTTAAAATTTGTTGAAATGGCCCCCTAATTGAAAATATTCTTCTTTTCAGGGGAAATTTTAACAAGTTTTTTCCTTACTCTTACACTCGTTAGTTATCTGTTAAAATCTCAACCTACACATCTCCAAAGATCATGAAATTTCAAGGGAGCCTAGCCAAGACCGTTGTGCATCACTTTTCTCTTGGACACGTTGAGAGAAAAATTAGTTTTCTTGCACTAATAATTATTTTAATCGAAATAGTGAAAATCTCACATTTCTGATAGTGGTACCCCTTTGTGAAATGTGGCCCGGACCAATCTCGGAATATATTTTGCCACTAGTCACAATCAATTTGTACTACTAAGAAATGAATATGAAGATTGGTTTTGGGTTAAAATTTGTTGAAATGGCCCCCTAATTGAAAATATTCTTCTTTTCGGGGGAAATTTTAACAAGTTTTTTCCTTACTCTTACACTCGTTCGTTATCTGTTAAAATCTCAACCTACACATCTCCAAAGATCATGAAATTTCACGGGGTCCTAGCCAAGACCGTTGTGCATCACTTTTCTCTTGGACACGTTGAGAGAAAAATTAGTTTTCTTGCACTAACGATCGTTTTAATCGAAATAGTGAAAATCTCACATTTCTGATAGTGGTACCGCTTTGTGAAATGTGGCCCCGACCAATCTCGGAATATTTTTTGCCACTAATCACAATAAATTTGTACTACTAAAAAATGAATATGAAGAATGGTTTTGGGTTAAAATTTGTTGAAATGGCCCCCTAATTGAAAATATTCTTCTTTTCAGGGGAAATTTTAACAAGTTTTTTCCTTACTCTTACACTCGTTAGTTATCTGTTAAAATCTCAATCTACACATCTCAAAAGATCATGAAATTTCACGGGGGCCTAGCCAAGACCGTAGTGTATCACTTTTCTCTTGGAAACGTTGAGAGAAAAATTAGTTTTCTTACAGTAAAAATCATTTTAATCGAAATAGTGAAAATCTCACATTTCTGATAGTGGTACCCCTTTGTGAAATGTGGCCCGGACCAATCTCGGAATATTTTTTTCCACTAGTCACAATCAATTTGTACTACTAAAAAATGAATATGAAGAATGGTTTTGGGTTAAAATTTGTTGAAATGGCCCCCTAATTGAAAATATTCTTCTTTTCAGGGGAAATTTTAACAAGTTTTTTCCTTACTCTTACACTCGTTAGTTATCTGTTAAAATCTCAATCTACACATCTCCAAAGATCATGAAATTTAACAGGGGCCTAGCCAAGACCTTTGTGCATCACTTTTCTCTTGGACACGTTGAGAGAAAAATTAGTTTTCTTGCACTAACGATCGTTTTAATCGAAATAGTGAAAATCTCACATTTCTGATAGTGGTACCCCTTTGTGAAATGTGGCCCGGACCAATCTCGGAATATTTTTTTCCACTAGTCATAATCAATTTGTACTACTAAGAAATGAATATGAAGATTGGTTTTGGGTTAAAATTTGTTGAAATGGCCCCCTAATTGAAAATATTCTTCTTTTCGGGGGAAATTTTAACAAGTTTTTTCCTTACTCTTACACTCGTTCGTTATCTGTTAAAATCTCAACCTACACATCTCCAAAGATCATGAAATTTCACGGGGGCCTAGCCAAGACCGTTGTGCATCACTTTTCTCTTGGACACGTTGAGAGAAAAATTAGTTTTCTTGCACTAACGATCGTTTTAATCGAAATAGTGAAAATCTCACATTTCTGATAGTGGTACCGCTTTGTGAAATGTGGCCCCGACCAATCTCGGAATATTTTTTGCCACTAATCACAATAAATTTGTACTACTAAAAAATGAATATGAAGAATGGTTTTGGGTTAAAATTTGTTGAAATGGCCCCCTAATTGAAAATATTCTTCTTTTCAGGGGAAATTTTAACAAGTTTTTTCCTTACTCTTACACTCGTTAGTTATCTGTTAAAATCTCAATCTACACATCTCCAAAGATCATGAAATTTCACGGGTGCCTAGCCAAGACCGTAGTGTATCACTTTTCTCTTGGAAACGTTGAGAGAAAAATTAGTTTTCTTACAGTAAAAATCATTTTAATCGAAATAGTGAAAATCTCACATTTCTGATAGTGGTACCCCTTTGTGAAATGTGGCCCGGACCAATCTCGGAATATTTTTTTCCACTAGTCACAATCAATTTGTACTACTAAGAAATGAATATGAAGATTGGTTTTGGGTTAAAATTTGTTGAAATGGCCCCCTAATTGAAAATATTCTTCTTTTCGGGGGAAATTTTAACAAGTTTTTTCCTTACTCTTACACTCGTTTGTTATCTGTTAAAATCTCAACCTACACATCTCCAAAGATCATGAAATTTCACGGGGGCCTAGCCAAGACCGTTGTGCATCACTTTTCTCTTGGACACGTTGAGAGAAAAATTAGTTTTCTTGCACTAACGATCGTTTTAATCGAAATAGTGAAAATCTCACATTTCTGATAGTGGTACCGCTTTGTGAAATGTGGCCCCGACCAATCTCGGAATATTTTTTGCCACTAATCACAATCAATTTGTACTACTAAAAAATGAATATGAAGAATGGTTTTGGGTTAAAATTTGTTGAAATGGCCCCCTAATTGAAAATATTCTTCTTTTCAGGGGAAATTTTAACAAGTTTTTTCCTTACTCTTACACTCGTTAGTTATCTGTTAAAATCTCAATCTACACATCTCCAAAGATCATGAAATTTAACAGGGGCCTAGCCAAGACCGTTGTGCATCACTTTTCTCTTGGACACGTTGAGAGAAAAATTAGTTTTCTTGCACTAACGATCGTTTTAATCGAAATAGTGAAAATCTCACATTTCTGATAGTGGTACACCTTTGTGAAATGTGGCCCGGACCAATCTCGGAATATTTTTTTCCACTAGTCACAATCAATTTGTACTACTAAGAAATGAATATGAAGATTGGTTTTGGGTTAAAATTTGTTGAAATGGCCCCCTAATTGAAAATATTCTTCTTTTCGGGGGAAATTTTAACAAGTTTTTTCCTTACTCTTACACTCGTTCGTTATCTGTTAAAATCTCAACCTACACATCTCCAAAGATCATGAAATTTCACGGGGGCCTAGCCAAGACCGTTGTGCATCACTTTTCTTTTGGACACGTTGAGAGAAAAATTAGTTTTCTTGCACTAACGATCGTTTTAATCGAAATAGTGAAAATCTCACATTTCTGATATTGGTACCGCTTTGTGAAATGTGGCCCCGACCAATCTCGGAATATTTTTTGCCACTAATCACAATCAATTTGTACTACTAAAAAATGAATATGAAGAATGGTTTTGGGTTAAAATTTGTTGAAATGGCCCCCTAATTGAAAATATTCTTCTTTTCAGGGGAAATTTTAACAAGTTTTTTCCTTACTCTTACACTCGTTAGTTATCTGTTAAAATCTCAATCTACACATCTCCAAAGATCATGAAATTTAACAGGGGCCTAGCCAAGACCGTTGTGCATCACTTTTCTCTTGGACACGTTGAGAGAAAAATTAGTTTTCTTGCACTAACGATCGTTTTAATCGAAATAGTGAAAATCTCACATTTCTGATAGTGGTACCGCTTTGTGAAATGTGGCCCCGACCAATCTCGCAATATTTTTTGCCACTAATCACAATCAATTTGTACTACTAAAAAATGAATATGAAGAATGGTTTTGGGTTAAAATTTGTTGAAATGGCCCCCTAATTGAAAATATTCTTCTTTTCAGGGGAAATTTTAACAAGTTTTTTCCTTACTCTTACACTCGTTAGTTATCTGTTAAAATCTCAATCTACACATCTCCAAAGATCATGAAATTTCACGGGGGCCTAGCCAAGACCGTTGTGTATCACTTTTCTCTTGGACACGTTGAGAGAAAAATTAGTTTTCTTACAGTAACAATCATTTTAATCGAAATAGTGAAAATCTCACATTTCTCATAGTGGTACCGCTTTGTGAAATGTGGCCCGGACCAATCTCGGAATATTTTTTGCCACTAGTCACAATCAATTTGTACTACTAAGAAATGAATATGAAGAATGGTTTTGGGTTAAATTTTTTTGAAATGGCCCCCTAATTGAAAATATTCTTCTTTTCAGGGGAAATTTTAACAAGTTTTTTCCTTACTCTTACACTCGTTAGTTATCTGTTAAAATCTCAACCTACACATCTCCAAAGATCATGAAATTTCACGGGAGCCTAGCCAAGACCGTTGTGCATCACTTTTCTCTTGGACACGTTGAGAGAAAAATTAGTTTTCTTGCACTAATAATTATTTTAATCGAAATAGTGAAAATCTCACATTTCTGATAGTGGTACCCCTTTGTGAAATGTGGCCCGGACCAATCTTGGAATATTTTTTGCCACTAGTCACAATCAATTTTTACTACTAAGAAATGAATATGAAGATTGGTTTTGGGTTAAAATTTGTTGAAATGGCCCCCTAATTGAAAATATTCTTCTTTTCTGGGGAAATTTTAACAAGTTTTTTCCTTACTCTTACACTCGTTCGTTATCTGTTAAAATCTCAACCTACACATCTCCAAAGATCATGAAATTTCACGGGCGCCTAGCTAAGACCGTTGTGCATCACTTTTCTCTTGGACACGTTGAGAGAAAAATTAGTTTTCTTGCACTAACGATCGTTTTAATCGAAATAGTGAAAATCTCACATTTCTTATAGTGGTACCGCTTTGTGAAATGTGGCCCCGACCAATCTCGGAATATTTTTTGCCACTAATCACAATCAATTTGTACTACTAAAAAATGAATATGAAGAATGGTTTTGGGTTAAAATTTGTTGAAATGGCCCCCTAATTGAAAATATTCTTCTTTTCAGGGGAAATTTTAACAAGTTTTTTCCTTACTCTTACACTCGTTAGTTATCTGTTAAAATCTCAATCTACACATCTCCAAAGATCATGAAATTTCACGGGGGCCTAGCCAAGACCGTAGTGTATCACTTTTCTCTTGGACACGTTGAGAGAAAAATTAGTTTTCTTACAGTAAAAATCATTTTAATCGAAATAGTGAAAATCTCACATTTCTGATAGTGGTACCGCTTTGTGAAATGTGGCCCGGACCAATCTCGGAATATTTTTTGCCACTAGTCACAATCAATTTGTACTACTAAGAAATGAATATGAAGGATGGTTTTGGGTTAAAATTTGTTGAAATGGCCCCCTAATTGAAAATATTCTTCTTTTCAGGGGAAATTTTAACAAGTTTTTTCCTTACTCTTACACTCGTTAGTTATCTATTAAAATGTCAACCTACACATATCCAAAGATCATGAAATTTCACGGGAGCCTAGCCAAGACCGTTGTGCATCACTTTTCTCTTGGACACGTTGAGAGAAAAATTAGTTTTCTTGCACTAATAATTATTTTAATCGAAATAGTGAAAATCTCACATTTCTGATAGTGGTACCCCTTTGTGAAATGTGGCCCGGACCAATCTCGGAATATTTTTTGCCACTAGTCACAATCAATTTGTACTACTAAGAAAAGAATATGAAGATTGGTTTTGGGTTAAAATTTGTTGAAATGGCCCCCTAATTGAAAATATTCTTCTTTTCGGGGGAAATTTTAACAAGTTTTTTCCTTACTCTTACACTCGTTCGTTATCTGTTAAAATCTCAACCTACACATCTCCAAAGATCATGAAATTTCACGGGGGCCTAGCCAAGACCGTTGTGTATCACTTTTCTCTTGGACACGTTGAGAGAAAAATTAGTTTTCTTGCACTAACGATCGTTTTAATCGAAATAGTGAAAATCTCACATTTCTGATAGTGGTACCCCTTTGTGAAATGTGGCCCGGACCAATCTCGGAATATTTTTTGCCACTAGTCACAATCAATTTGTACTACTAAGAAATGAATATGAAGAATGGTTTTGGGTTAAAATTTGTTGAAATGGCCCCCTAATTGAAAATATTCTTCTTTTCAGGGGAAATTTTAACAAGTTTTTTCCTTACTCTTACACTCGTTAGTTATCTGTTAAAATCTCAACCTACACATCTCCAAAGATCATGAAATTTCACGGGGGCCTAGCCAAGACCGTTGTGGATCACTTTTCTCTTGGACACGTTGTGAGAAAAATTAGTTTTCTTTCACTAACAATCATTTTAATCGAAATAGTGAAAATCTCACATTTCTGATAGTGGTACCCCTTTGTTAAATGTGGCCCGGACCAATCTCGGAATATTTTTTGCCACTAGTCACAATCAATTTGTACTACTAAGAAATGAATATGAAGATTGGTTTTGGGTTAAAATTTGTTGAAATGGCCCCCTAATTGATAATATTCTTCTTTTCGGGGGAAATTTTAACAAGTTTTTTCCTTACTCTTACACTCGTTAGTTATCTGTTAGAATCTCAATCTACACATCTCCAAAGATCATGAAATTTCACGGGGGCCTAGCCAAGACCGTTGTGTATCACTTTTCTCTTGGACACGTTGAGAGAAAAATTAGTTTTCTTACAGTAACAATCATTTTAATCGAAATAGTGAAAATCTCACATTTCTCATAGTGGTACCGCTTTGTGAAATGTGGCCCGGACCAATCTCGGAATATTTTTTGCCACTAGTCACAATCAATTTGTACTACTAAGAAATGAATATGAAGAATGGTTTTGGGTTAAATTTTTTTGAAATGGCCCCCTAATTGAAAATATTCTTCTTTTCAGGGGAAATTTTAACAAGTTTTTTCCTTACTCTTACACTCGTTAGTTATCTGTTAAAATCTCAACGTACACATCTCCAAAGATCATGAAATTTCACGGGAGCCTAGCCAAGACCGTTGTGCATCACTTTTCTCTTGGACACGTTGAGAGAAAAATTAGTTTTCTTGCACTAATAATTAATTTATTCGAAATAGTGAAAATCTCACATTTCTGATAGTGGTACCCCTTTGTGAAATGTGGCCCGGACCAATCTTGGAATATTTTTTGCCACTAGTCACAATCAATTTTTACTACTAAGAAATGAATATGAAGATTGGTTTTGGGTTAAAATTTGTTGAAATGGCCCCCTAATTGAAAATATTCTTCTTTTCGGGGGAAATTTTAACAAGTTTTTTCCTTACTCTTACACTCGTTCGTTATCTGTTAAAATCTCAACCTACACATCTCCAAAGATCATGAAATTTCACGGGGGCCTAGCTAAGACCGTTGTGCATCACTTTTCTCTTGGACACGTTGAGAGAAAAATTAGTTTTCTTGCACTAACGATCGTTTTAATCGAAATAGTGAAAATCTCACATTTCTTATAGTGGTACCGCTTTGTGAAATGTGGCCCCGACAAATCTCGGAATATTTTTTGCCACTAATCACAATCAATTTGTACTACTAAAAAATGAATATGAAGAATGGTTTTGGGTTAAAATTTGTTGAAATGGCCCCCTAATTGAAAATATTCTTCTTTTCAGGGGAAATTTTAACAAGTTTTTTCCTTACTCTTACACTCGTTAGTTATCTGTTAAAATCTCAATCTACACATCTCCAAAGATCATGAAATTTCACGGGGGCCTAGCCAAGACCGTAGTGTATCACTTTTCTCTTGGACACGTTGAGAGAAAAATTAGTTTTCTTACAGTAAAAATCATTTTAATCGAAATAGTGAAAATCTCACATTTCTGATAGTGGTACCGCTTTGTGAAATGTGGCCCGGACCAATCTCGGAATATTTTTTGCCACTAGTCACAATCAATTTGTACTACTAAGAAATGAATATGAAGGATGGTTTTGGGTTAAAATTTGTTGAAATGGCCCCCTAATTGAAAATATTCTTCTTTTCAGGGGAAATTTTAACAAGTTTTTTCCTTACTCTTACACTCGTTAGTTATCTATTAAAATGTCACCCTACACATATCCAAAGATCATGAAATTTCACGGGAGCCTAGCCAAGACCGTTGTGCATCACTTTTCTCTTGGACACGTTGAGAGAAAAATTAGTTTTCTTGCACTAATAATTATTTTAATCGAAATAGTGAAAATCTCACATTTCTGATAGTGGTACCCCTTTGTGAAATGTGGCCCGGACCAATCTCGGAATATTTTTTGCCACTAGTCACAATCAATTTGTACTACTAAGAAATGAATATGAAGATTGGTTTTGGGTTAAAATTTGTTGAAATGGCCCCCTAATTGAAAATATTCTTCTTTTCGGGGGAAATTTTAACAAGTTTTTTCCTTACTCTTACACTCGTTCGTTATCTGTTAAAATCTCAACCTACACATCTCCAAAGATCATGAAATTTCACGGGGGCCTAGCCAAGACCGTTGTGTATCACTTTTCTCTTGGACACGTTGAGAGAAAAATTAGTTTTCTTGCACTAACGATCGTTTTAATCGAAATA
This sequence comes from Cannabis sativa, assembly GCF_029168945.1. Lineage (NCBI taxonomy): Eukaryota > Viridiplantae > Streptophyta > Magnoliopsida > Rosales > Cannabaceae > Cannabis > Cannabis sativa. The sequence goes on along the minus strand of NC_083601.1, from coordinate 138,464 downwards.
GTGAAAATCTCACATTTCTGATAGTGGTACCCCTTTGTGAAATGTGGCCCGGACCAATCTCGGAATATTTTTTGCCACTAGTCACAATCAATTTGTACTACTAAGAAATGAATATGAAGAATGGTTTTGGGTTAAAATTTGTTGAAATGGCCCCCTAATTGAAAATATTCTTCTTTTCAGGGGAAATTTTAACAAGTTTTTTCCTTACTCTTACACTCGTTAGTTATCTGTTAAAATCTCAACCTACACATCTCCAAAGATCATGAAATTTCACGGGGGCCTAGCCAAGACCGTTGTGGATCACTTTTCTCTTGGACACGTTGTGAGAAAAATTAGTTTTCTTTCACTAACAATCATTTTAATCGAAATAGTGAAAATCTCACATTTCTGATAGTGGTACCCCTTTGTTAAATGTGGCCCGGACCAATCTCGGAATATTTTTTGCCACTAGTCACAATCAATTTGTACTACTAAGAAATGAATATGAAGATTGGTTTTGGGTTAAAATTTGTTGAAATGGCCCCCTAATTGATAATATTCTTCTTTTCGGGGGAAATTTTAACAAGTTTTTTCCTTACTCTTACACTCGTTAGTTATCTGTTAAAATCTCAACCTACACATCTCCAAAGATTATGAAATTTCACGAGGGCCTACCCAAGACCGTTGTGCATCACTTTTCTCTTGGACACGTTGAGAGAAAAATTAGTTTTCTTACACTAAAAATCATTTTAATCGAAATAGTGAAAATCTCACATTTCTGATAGTGGTACCCCTTTGTGAAATGTGGCCCGGTCCAATCTCGGAATATTTTTTGCCACTAGTCACAATGAATTTTTACTACTAAGAAATGAATATGAAGATTGGTTTTGGGTTAAAATTTATTGAAATGGCCCCCTAATTGAAAATATTCTTCTTTTCAGGGGAAATTTGAACAAGTTTTTTCCTTACTCTTACACTCGTTAGTTATATGTTAAAATCTCGACCTACACATCTCCAAAGATCATGAAATTTCACGGGGGCCTAGCCAAGACCGTTGTGCATCACTTTTCTCTTGGACACGTTGAGAGAAAAATTAGTTTTCTTACACTAACAATCATTTTAATCGAAATAGTGAAAATCTCACATTTCTAATAGTGATAAACTTGGCATATCGTGGTACTTGTTTTATGGAATCAAGAAGAGGAATGTTCACTTCCACCTTGCGAAATGTTTCAAGAATTTCCTTGTCAGCTTCTTCCTTCTTAGTATTCTTTAATCTGCTTGGGAAGGGTGGGTCTGACAATGGTAGGCTTTGGTGGAGCTGGATTGTTTGGCTTAGATGCCTCTTTTTCATCTTTTGGACTATCATCTTGTGGTTTGGATGGCACTGGTTTTTGTTTTGTGATGACAGGTGGGTCGTAGTGTTTCCCACTTCTCAAGGTCACTGCACTGGCATTCTCCTTAGGATTTTTCTCAGGTTGGGATGGTAGTTGTTTAAACAATTGAGATTGCATTCGATTACAAGATTCTGATAGTTGACCCACTTGATTCTCTAAACTTTTTATCGCTGCTTGAGTTTCTTGTTTGAATTGTTGAGAATCAGCCAACATGGCATTAATAAGATCTTAAGATGTAGGCTTGGGAGGTGCTGGTGGGGCAGCTTGTGGTGCTTGATTTTGTCTGACAGATGTCCACTATTGATAATTAAAAGCAGGTTGTTGGACATTTTGTTGATTGCCATAGCAAAAATTTGGATGATCACGCCATCCCTCATTATATGTGTTCGAATATGGATTATACTACTGTCTTGGTTGACCTGGGAAACCTCCAATAGCATTAACATCTTCTGTTGGCCCTTCATAGAGAGTAGGACAAGTATTAGTAGTATGCCCCACAACTTGACATATTCCACATGGCTTTACATGTTGGCTTAAAATAAGTTGTTGGACCACGGAGGTTAATTGAGCTATTTGTTGACTAAGCTAGTTCTCAATGGGTTTGCTCACTTCATTAACCTGTCGTGATGTTGAGGGAGACTCTCGGTGAGTGCCAAACTGTTGTGAATTGACAGCCATGTTTGAGATAAGATTTCTGGCTTCTGTTTGGGTTTTGTCTACCAATGCTCCTCCACTTGCTGCATCTATCATACTTCTCTCAAAAGGTAAGAGACCTTCATAAAAGTATTAAATTAGGAGTTGTTCACTGATTTGGTGGTGAGGGCAACTAGCACACAACCTTTTAAATCTTTCCCAATATTCATAAAGTGACTCTCCAGTAATTTGTTGAATTCCAGAGATTTCTTTTCGGATGCTCCAAACTTTAGAGGCTGGGAAGTATTGCTCCAAGAAAACAGTCTTCATGTCATTCCATGTTTCAATAGTTCCCGGTGGTAGATAGTACAACCACTCCTTCGCAGCATCTTTTAAAGAGAAAGGGAAGGCCCGCAGCTTGATTTGTTCTTCAGTAACTGATATAGGTTTCATACTAGAGCAGACAATATGAAACTCCTTAAGGTGCTTGTTGGGGTCTTCTCCAGGTAATCAATGAAAAGCTGGTAGTAAATGGATGAGGCCAGATTTCAGTTCAAAATTGACATCCAAAGGTGCATAATAGATGCACAATGGTTGCTGTTCCAGATTTTGCGTAGCCAACTCCTTCAATGTCCTGTTTTGAGCCATGGTCTTGTGAGAAGTAACCGAGTCATCAGAATCTGACTCGGGATCAGTTGATAGTGGCTATTTGGCAGGACCAAGAGGTTGAAAGAGTGGGTTGTTGGTTATAGTCTTTGAAGATCGAGAAGCAGACGATGACTGAAGATATTGTTTAACCCTTGAAAGTCTCTCTTGAGTATCGTCAGCACTAGACATGTACACCTGAGATTATCAAAGTAAAACAAGTTAGTAACAAAAATTAAATATGAATAATAAAACAATTTTTTTTGTAATTTTTTTCAGATTTTTTTTTAATAATTTAAAAAAAAATACTAAAAATTAAATATGAATAATAAAATAAAACAATAGTCCCCGACAACGGCGCCAAAAATTTGATGCATGTCGTAAGCCACAACAAATTTACTATTTTTTTAATTCCAATACTTCCAATTATTTTAGTATAATCGTAAGTAAGGGTCGATCCCAGAAGGACTATGTTCATTCAATTATTCACAAATTAGTAAGAATTAGGAAAAAGAGGGGTTTTGAAGATTAAAATAAAAATAAAAATTAAAGAAAACAAATTTAAAGTAAAGAATACGATATGAGAAACTAGTTAAAGGTTATTCGCCGCCCTTAACAATCATTCATAATTCCTATTAAAGAATGTCATTTTCAGTTTCCAATCAAAACTATTAATCCCGCAGATAACGCTGAAGCAGTCAATTATCCCAATCTCCCTATTGTATGTAATCAAGGCGAAGCGCTCAATAATTAACTCTTTTACCTAAAGCAGTAAATCCACGAAGCATGCAATTTATTTAACTTAGATAAAACATTGAGATTTATGGAGATAGACTAATCTAGGCAACAAATCAATGAAGCATATAATTCATTTAACCTAGGTTCTATTCTTCATCACAAATTATAATTTGTCACAAACACTTAGAATCCTAGACTATTAGGTGAATAGTAATTCTAAGATGACGGTAGATTAAAGTTAAACCTAATTTAGCGGTCGTCTAAACAAGATTAAAACAATAATCATAACATTGAACACAGAAGAATAGAAGCAATTTGATATAATGGAAACTAAAAATTAACATTCAATAATAAAATTAAGAATTCATGTTTTGGGTTTTGAAATAACCCTTAACTAAAAGAAAACTACTCAGAACTAGACATTAATGAAAATCATAATATTTAATTTGTAGTTTTTGGATTCCTCCTCCATTTGTAGTCTAAGAGGTCTTATTTATAGTAATGAGAAAGTTAGTTGAATCCTATTAGAATTAGGATTCTATTTATAGTGGATAGATAAATCCTCTTAGAATTAGGATTCTATTTATAATAGTATTAGGAAATATCTCGGATAAAGATAACTCATCTTTTAAACAAAAGATAAAAAATCGCAACTCTTCTTGAAAATTTATCTTTATTTTCGCTATCTTTTTTTTTTAAAATTTCCTGCTGCAACGACTGATAGTATTTTGGCCATAATTCTCTTAATATTACTCAGAATTAGACGATTCAAGATGTTCTGGAAAGCTAAGAACGAGATCTAAAACTTTCATGTTCAGCTCCAAGTCTAATTATGCCTTTAAGTTCGTCCGAATCTGTAATGAAGTTCCACCTTGTACAACCGAGCTCGCCGACTTCCATTATTTTCCACCAAAATATGTTAAAATCCCTCCAAAAGACTCTAAATGAATGAATAGTATTTAAAATAACCTAACAAATTAAAATCACACTAATCAATAATTTAAAAATCAATTTAAGAATATTAATAAATAAATTAATCATATTTATAAGATAAATATGGACTCATCACCGGCCATGGTGTGTAATGGGCCTCACTTGGATTTTGCAGTTTCCTCAATTTTATTTCTATTTCTCTAAAAATGCCATTTTTCCAATTCTAACCATTTAAATGCCAAAACTAATTATTTAATAACTAAAATAGATTATTAAATAATATTGTCATTTAATATAATTATTAATTAGACATACAAAGTCTCTTAATTAATAATTAAACCTAGAAACCCTTTTATTTACAATTTCATTCTTAAACTGTGAGAATTCACAAATTAGACATAGTCTAACTTTTAGAATTATAATTGATTAATCATGAATCAATTATAGAGTCTTACAAACAGTATAGTCTCAACTAGAATGGGGACCATGGATCTATATACTGAGCTTCCAATAAGTTGAACCGATTTACCAAGTAAATCCCTAACTTATTAATTCCTTGTTGAATCCACTCTTAGAACTTAGAATTGCACTCTCAGACTTATATAGAGCATATTATATGTTTCACGATATCAATATGCTATCTCATTTAACCATTGTTATAATCTTAATGTGATTAAAAGATCCTTTGTATAGATGATTTACATCGAGATGGAATCAATTTACCGTTTACTCCCCTCAATGTATTTTGCCCCTTAAAACACTTAGTTACCTGTAAATGATGTTTTAGTGATCTAATATGTAGTCACTGAAACAAGAGCTCATCCATTTACTTCTATTTAACTAAGCTCAAAGGGAATCATCACTTTACTTCTATACACCAGTAGAAGCTATAGATTCCATATTTATGTTCAGCACTCCCATTACACTATTTACGTCGGTCAACGCTACTGTTCATACCGTTGACCGACGTGAATAGTAACCCAACAATTAGCCCGTCTCTTAAAAAATGACGCAAATAATATGCTATTTGCGTCTTTTAATAAATGACGGTAAAAGGTAAACCGACGAGAATAAACAAAAAATTAAAAAAAATACTTTTCATTTTGCGTCTGTTATCAACACTCGACTATTGTATTAGCAAGATTTTAAAAACGACGCAAAAAACTATAGTGAGAGATACAAACAGACGCAAAAAATTGCAAAATCCCTAAAAGCTAATCAGCTGATGCGCCTACTGTTCATTACGACCTAACCCTCATATCTTCGAACTTTCTCTGGCGAAACAGCGGCTCCTCCGTTCTCTTCGATGCACGCCTAATGTTCATACACATCCAGCCCTAAAACTCTCGAATGCTCTGGCAAAACCACCCCTCAACCCCTTCAATCCAGCCACTGCTCTCTGAAACCAGCCTCTCAATCGTCGATTCTGAAACCAGCCTCTCAATCGTCGATTCTGAAACTAGCCTCTCAACCACGCATTCGGATCATCTTCTTCGAAACCTAGCTCTCCACAACATTCCCCAGAATTTGTACGCCAAAGTCCAATCTAAGTGCCACTTTGTTCTAGGCGCAAAGCATCTTGCCCGAGCCCGATCTGCAAAGTCTCGCTCCGATTCCTCATCACTTGCCAAGGATGCGTTAGCCAAAGTTGAGATATACTTTCATGCGGATCATTGAGGTAGGAAGAAGTTTGTATAAGCCATTTTTATGTGATGTTTTTATTTAATTTGTTACCCCATATGCAGGTTTTACTGTCAAACTAGAGAATCATTGGAAGAAAAATGTGCTAATTTATATGAAGAGAATCAAAAACCTGAACAAACTATAAATGAATTGCAAGGTTTGACTTGATCACGCCTAACTGTTTGTTTCAAAATGTATCAATTGAAATGCTTATAAAGATGTTGTATTTGCTGTGAAATTTTTAGATTCTACCAAACTATATCCAATGGATTATGTAAGTCAGGTGATCACGAAAGAAGATTTGGTGGAGAATATCGAAAACATAGGCAGCTCTGCTGCTGCAGTTCTTTGCAAAATTTCTAGGAAAGTTCCATTTACTACAAGAATTTTACCTTTTAATTACACAAAACCCTAACATTTTTAAAAAAACTATACTAATATTGGGAAAATTAGGCCTTATTCAAAATTGGCCTCAAATAGAGAGCATGTGGTCTAGTTCAGGTTGGAATTTTCTGATTCTGAGGAGGAGAAATTGATAAGAGCGTGGTGAAGAATGAGCATGGAATGGTACTCTCGCAAAGATCGAACGAGACTCTTTCAGAATTGCTCATTCAGGTCTCTCCATATTTTTCAATCTCTCTAGACATATTTTTCTTTGGTAATTACCAATTTTATTCTTATGTATTCAAGATTCCTTTGCTTTTTCTTGTTATGTTTTATCTGCTCAGACCTAAAATCCGAGCGATCCATTTTTCCATGTAGCCATGGATCTGGTATGTCTTTGAGTGTTGTTTTATTAAATCATTTATTTATTTCAAGTTCACGATTGCTTTATTAACCTTAACTTTGATGTCTTACTTATTAGTTAGATTAAGGATTCTCTTCTAGTATTAAATTACGTTTGTGTGTGTCTTCACGTAGTATAAATTGATTGAGATTGATACACTCTGTGGTTTTTCTTTGTATATAGTTGAAATGAAGGTAAACAGAGCTAAAATTTCTAGTGTCAATGCACATCAAATCATACTACTGGGTGGATGATGGTCCTAATATCACTCATTTTAAGTGCTTGTATTTTAAATATGAATTGTGATTTTTCTTATATATTTACAAAGTTTTGACCATTATTATATATCATAATTGGATGATTATATATGTGAACTTGTGATAATTAATATAAATATGAAGTTGGAGATGGAGTAGCTGGAGTCCTTCTAATCAAATGAAATGAATAAATATATTTTATGATCTTTTTGGTTCTTTTTTAGATCTTAAAATGTTAAATAAATAGTCAGTTGTTTTAGAGTTCTTACATTGCGCTGGAAATGCCTTTTATTCTAAATTTAATTAGTAGTCATATAAGTGATTACATTGTTTCCATTGTGTTGGAGATGCCTTTTTTTTCATTTTGAAATATATATTAATTTTAATTACTAATGGTAAATGTAAATGATGTCTTAAAAGTTCTTAGCTTAATTTTAATTACTAGTGGTTGTTGTTTTGGATGTTACTCACTAACACCTACAGGATGATAGAGGACATGACACCAAGCATTCTACTTGAAGATAATAGGGTCTCAAGTGATCTTGTGAAATATCTGAAGGTATAAATTTCTACTGATATTGAGTCTTTTCCCATTGCATATAGGCTACACTTGTGGGGTGATTCAATTTAATCTAACCTATTAATGAATTTGAAGTTTCTCTTATTATATATTTATTTACGGTATTTAGCCAAAATTGCATCTTTTTGATACTCTCTGTGCTTTCTTAGGTGAACAATATAGACAATCCATATAAAAAATGTACAAAGAGAAATCTTTTGTTATGGCTATTGTTTTGCAGGTGAACAATTAGAAACAACTCTATTCATACCATATAAACTGTAGTATTTCTCTTTCTAAACTTAACAAACTCTTTTTTTTCCTTGTTTATTTTCATTAATATATCTTTTTCTTCATTTTCAGTTACTAACGTGATCAAGATCAAATGGGAAATGTGATTGAATCATTCTTTTCTGGGTTTGGAGAAGTTGACACCAAACACTTGGATCAGCAATCCAATATTATTATTTCTCCAAACTCGTCCACTTTATTTCTTCTGGCTCCACCTCGAAGATCATGCTCACTTCCTTCTTTAATTAATGGGTACTATCTCAATTCCATAAGCATTTATATATATGTGTGTGTTTCTTTTTCAATCCATAAAAATGGTGCTCTTCTGTGAAATTTTGTAGCTTGTCAGTTATTTTTTTCCCTTTTGATGGTTTGCTCATGTTGATATGCAGAGTTTGTTGTTTGCTACTTTAGACTTGTATTCTTGTTTTTGTTTCTAATGCATCAGAATGTCTCTGGTTTAGACACCTAATTCTCCATAATTGATGTGCTTGATAAGAAACAGAATGTTTCCTTTGTTATGGCATAATCTAGAATTAGTTTGAAGACAAGTAACGATAAAAGAGAACAGATTAAGAATTATAATTTTTAAAAGAGAACAGATTAAGAATTATAATTTTATAGTATAATGTTGATATGTCTTCAACTGTTGTTTAGCTTTCTTCGTTTCTTTTTAACTTTGAAGGCTACTCCTTTTAAGACTGCTTTTCTCATTTTGTTGTTTACTTACTTCATTTCCTTTTCTTCCTCCTTATTTCTAATCTGTTTGTGTGTATAAGCTAGTCTGTGTAAAGCATGTAATAGTTTTTGAATCGATAAAAGCAGTTTTATATTTAAAATTTGAATTGTGTATTGGTTTATATAAATTTTTTTGATTGTTGCAGAATATTGCTCAATCTTTCATTATAAAGCTTATGGCTCTACTTAGAGATACAATTTTAAATCGAAGATTGGATAAGCAAGAAAGTATACCAGTTAATATCAAGAGTTATGAAAGTTAAGAGTAGGAGAATCTTCCTAATCACATTTATGGAGGATATGCTTATGAAGGTTGGGCTTGTATATTAAAAGTATTGTTAGAAATATTATATAGACACTTTATGTAATATTATTCATGTAATTCTCTTAATTTGAATTTATCTTTTATTAATCTAATTTTATCTTATTATTTTTTAATAGTGAACTTTTAATTAATAATGTATATGTTTTTATAGGAGTTTATATATGATGTTAGTTTATCTTTTATATATAGACAAAATAATATTAGTTTATTTGTGATTTTTTTTTAATATATGTAGAAAGATTTTATTGTGAATAATAATCTGCATACACTAAGTGTCATTTTAGAATCGATGCAAAAAAAACTTGTTGCGTCGGTTAAATATTGACGCATAGCTTGTTGCTTCACTTTAAAACTGTCGCAAAATGCTTCAATTTTTGTTTTTGCATTTTGTGTCGGTTATAAAATGACGAAAATAGTCTTTTGTGTCATTTTATAATCGACGCAAATAAATTACTATTTGCGTCTACGGCTTATACGTCGGTTTTTTAAGCCGACGCAAAATCTTTATTAGTCACTTGAAAACTGACGAAAATACTCATTTTTGTAGTAGTGTCAGTTATGCTATCATGTTCCCAAAATATACGTATCACCCTGACCCAAAAGTAGGCTTAACTAATAAATCAAAGAACATGAATAGCACTCCTGAGATTGAGCCTAAGCATATCAGGATTTAGATTCTCTTAATCTAAAGATCAACTTCTGATATTGACTTGAAAAGATACAACGGTAAGTTTATAATATATTATCTAAGTTCAATATCGGTGCAGTCCAATGTATACTCCATACATTCAAAACTAGTATACTTTACCAATGTCCTGGAAAGAACATAACACTTACTCCAAGTGTAAGTATACTTTATCGCTGATTATCACATCAGTGTAAATCCAAAACACTGATGAACAGGGACTAAGTCTTTTGAATCATATAATCACAATCACATTTCACTGTATTGACAATACTGTAATTGTGAGTAACTATATGTTCTGGATTTAACTGATTTTGTGCATATATTAAATATATATATTAAACCATAAACATGTAACATACATGTAAACATAAATCACTTCAAAATTCTAAATTGATAACTAACTAGATTGTAATAAGTTTTATTTAGGGCACAAAACCCAACACTAACTGAGGCGATTCCTCACAGGAAGCAGAGTGCCTTAGGCGCCAGGTGGGTAAGTCCTCCGTCTAAGATTTCGGAGGCATGTCTCTGCACTTTCGATCAGGACGGGTACCTGGGCGAGCTGGACTGCTACATTCCCGCCCACGACAATCGCGCCACAAATCTTAATAAGGGAATGTGCGCCTGGTCGGGGGCTCACGGCCAGCAAGGGGCGCTGATGCCCTTGCATAAGTACTTCAGGGATGTGGCAGACTTCTTTGGCCTCTGCCCGGCCCAGATTACTCCAAAGGGCATTAAGTATTTGTCCGCTCTCTTCGTCCTCTACGCTTCCCAAGGATGGGATGCTCCTTCCCCTCACGAGGTCGCCTGGTTCTTCGACCTGAAGTCTACCCCCAAGCAAGGCAGGTCGGGGTATTTTTACTTCTTTCAGCCAGGCTTCAAGTGGTTGAGCGGCACGGATGACAAGGCCATCAGCAAAATAGGGCGTTTTGTTGATGAGTACTTCATGGTGAAGGATCCGAGCATCACCCGGACTCGGTTTCAGCAGATTCCGACATATCACTGTCCTCCCCTCACCCTTGCTCTTAGGGATAGAGCTCAAAAACTTGCCCTGTTGCTGGGGGAAGACAGGAATATCATCCAGTTGACCTCCGATGATAATCTGGTGAAGTATGGGCTTTACCCAGAGGACTTTTCTCCTAAGTCCATGGCGGGGAAGAAGGGGAAGTCTGATGCTGGCCGGCCTGAACAAACTCATTCGAAGAATGAGTTGAATTAACTGAAGCGGGAGGCTAAGTTGAAAGGAGGTGCCAGGGCCAAGTAGTTTTAATTTTCTTTTTTAATAGTTATCATTTAATAATAATTTATAGGATCTTAAAAAGAGGAACTCAGTTTTAATTTTACCTCTTTCTAAAATAAATGCAACTTTATGTGAGGGAATAAAATTGAAAATAACATAACAATTTTTAAAATAATTTTTAATATATGTGAAAAAAAAATACATTAAATATAATAAAATCTTCTTCAACTCATCTTTTATTATTATTTTTTTAATAAATTTATGATTTTTTTTTTAAATAAACTCTTCACTTATTAATATTACCAAATATTACTAAATATAATGATAAATTAATAATATATAAATAATATTATAGTACAGTTAAAAAATTATTTTATTATCTCATTAGTGGTAAAATAAATTTATATAATCATCAATATCTTTATATATTAAAAGTGCCTATCTAACGGCATTTCTTGGTTTGTTTAACAGAATATACTTAAAAATAAAAGAATATTCTGTTAAATTTAACGATTAGGTTTGATCTCCCGTTAAAAAATAAACCCAATAATTAAACCCAAAAAATTAAACAATCTTTTAAATAAACAATCTTTTAAATATTAATAATCTCTTTTTAAATTAAAAAAATCATCTTAGCCACATATCTCTCTAACAAACCTATCTTGGGAGAATATTAATAATTTTTTTATTTATTTTTTAAAAAAGAAAAATATAGATAAAATATTTAGAAAAGATAATATAAAAGAATATTGATTGTGTTGGCTTAGAGATTTTTGGGCTTGGGCTTAAAAAAATAATAAAAAAAAAAGATAAAATGAGCTGTAATTAGTATTTACCTTATATGTTTGTGCTTATTTTTAGTTTTATTTTTAATTTTACTACCAAGAGGAGAAGGTTGAAAAATATTAGAATATGAAAATATTATTGGTGCTTATTTGTAATTTGCAAAGAATGTGAAAGTCTATAAATATATAGTTGTGTAGCTATTATTAGATATGAAATGAGATAATAGAACTTTTTTTAATTAGAAGATTAATGTACATTTTACTATTAATAACATACATTATTATAACACAACTATATTTTACTTACTAAATATACTGACACATATTTTATTTTTATAAAACAAATCGTTCAAATAATTATACTATTTTAATTATTAATTCAAATAAAAAACTAAAATATTAAATAAAACTAACACTACGTGGCTTGGCACGTAACAATTACCTAGTATATATATAAAGGAATGTTTAAAGAGTGGTGAAGTGGCAAGTTTATAAGCTTTTTTTGCTAATCCTAATTATCTCAATTTTTGTGATTTAATTAGATTTTTATTCTATTTTTCTCATTTAATTGGCTCTAACTTTTTAAATCTCTCATTTAATTTTGTCACTAATTGTAACGCATTACCTCCCAACTAATTCTCCTAAAAATTCTCCTACAGTTTTCTTTCATTCCATAACTGAAGCTTCCTAATCTTTGGAATTCATTGTCCAAAATCACCATGTATAGCCCTTTGTTCACCACCATCATCACTATAGAGGATGGCTCTACCGACGTGTGAGGTTATTTCTGCATTTGAAGCTCTTTCTTTTTCTTCATCATCGTCATCTCCCACCAACATCTCCATGTAAGTCCTTTCTTTTCTTCTGTTAGTTTCATTTTTTTCCTAACTTATATTGTGTTCTATATGATCTTGATCTATCATTTGTTTTCATTAGGATTTTCTGGTTACGATCAATATATGTTTTCAATCTCATAATTAAAATTAAATGAACTTGACCCTGTGATTCAACATTATGGGTTATTGTTTTGTAGGTTCACATGGATCTCCTTGAGTGGGTTGGGATGATAGATGAGACAAAGATGGTTTTGTAAGAATCATGATATGGTTTGTATACTTATGCTATTATCATTGTCTCTAATATTATTATATCTTTTTTTAGTCAAAAATTTTGAGATTGTGTACAGTGTGTATATATGTGTATATGTTAATTGTTTTTAATTTCTTATAAAAAATATTTTGATAAATTAATTTTTGTGATCATATTGTCTTCTGCACTACCGAAGGTATTTAAAAAAAAAAAGTAATTACACTCTTAATTCTCTCTCTATATTTAATCATATTGCATTGTTTAGTACTAATATTATTTTTTTTAACTGTCGTAGGCTTTGAGACTCTTGGAAGCTACTTATAGATTTTGAAGTTACATTTTTTTTTTCAAAAAAAAAAAAAAAATATTGTAATATGTGGTTCTCATTTTGTTTGTATGATCTAACTTTGAGTAAGTTAGTATATATTATAATTAGTGTGAGAAGATATGAATTATTTTTTAAATTCTTTTTTTGAAGGCCATGTTTGGAAGTTGAAATTTTGGTGTGGAAAGAAAATGTCAAGGTAAAAAGAGTGTAGAGAACGAAAAAAATACAACATAGGTCATGTGGCATTCTCCATGCATTATTTCTATGTTTTTTTTTTCATTATTTTGAATTTATTTAATTTTTTATTTTTTTTATTTTTTATGTTATTACTAATGAAAGATTATTTATTAATTATAATTTAATTCTTAAATTTAAGATTTGTATTAATATTTTTTTAATTAATTATCATTCATTATCAATGGTGACCTTTCATTTGTTATAACTCCCACTATTATCATTATTATTATTATTATTATAACATATTTTCTTAATAACTAATCTCATATCTATTATACATACCTCTATATATGCTTCTATAAAATTAAAAAAATTCAATTGTTATGTAATATTTGATAATATATTCATTCATTTAGCTTTAGGTATAAGAGGTAAGCATCATATTTTTATATTATTTTTCGTTAAAATTTAGTTGTAAATTACGTTTTTCACTCAATAAAAGATTGTGTAGATCATATACAATTATATACACTACGTAATATACACACACATATGTATATTTTAGTTGGATACAATCCATCTATCTATATCTAGTATAAAGGAAAGCATCAACAAGTTTATGTGGTACTCTATATGAGTTTTCTCACCTATTCTTAATTTTTTTAAATTTGTCATTTTTTAATTTTTTTAATTATTTTTTTAAACTAAAAATCTATATATAATACATCTACATTAATAACACATCTAATCTATTATTATTACTAATAATTAATAATAGAATATCTTATAACCACATCTAACTACTAATCTATTATAAATATATAAATATCAATATATGAAGAAAAAAAATGTTACATTATAAATTGAAAGTATTTTTTCTTCAAAAGACACTTCTCTAACAAATAATATAATTTTATACCACATTTTTTACAAAACTAAATACTTTTTTTGTCATATTTAATGGGAAAAAAAATAATCATATATATGCATGCTATGTATATTTTTTTAATCTATTTTTACTTTTTTTTAGTGCTTTATCTTTTTTTTTTATTTTTTAAATACCTATATTATGCATTAATATAAATTATTTTACAAATCAATATATAAACTCTTAAGTGGCAGCCTATCTTTCTTTCTTTGTAATTTTCTAATTTTTCGTAATTTATACTCTTAATCTATATATTATCCTAACAATAACCACAATTATAATTAATATTCAATTATATCTTATAATAATAAATATGACAATCAGTTATAAAAACCGTAACATATATGTGCCTTTACATATTCTATATAAAAGTGTATATACATATTAATAATTGAAGGAAAAAAAATAATAAAGAGAATTATAAATAGTATTAATATATCACCATAATAATTAATAAAAAAATATATTAAATATACAATTTCTAAAATCATAAAGAATAAAAAATGACCTATGATATTCTAAAAGCAATAATCATACGGTTTTTAATAATCATCAATATATAATGAGTTTCAAAAATATTATATTATATGAAAAATGAAAAATTACTAAATTGAAAAATTCTTCACTCATATTTACATATATTTTTAAATATTAAACTAATAAATAAATATGAAATTAATATATTTTTGAATGTAAATATATAAAATTTTCTTTAAATATTTCAAAACTGCGCGAAGCGCGGGTTTATTTCCTAGTCTAATCATATAACATATATGTTTTTGTAACTATAAAAATTAATTAGCCCATTAAAAAGCCATGTAAGACTTGAAAAATAAATTAGCATTAATAATGCGTAATTTATGTCATGATCAATTCACAATTTTATTTGAGGCTCTTATCATACCTTAATCATTAAAAATAAAATAGATTATAATAAATTAGTACTAAAAATTAATGGTTTAAACTTATGTAATTACTATCCAATAATCTTATTAATGTTATAAATATTAATAATTATGTGGATGTCCAATCTTTTATTT
The DNA here is from genome assembly GCF_029168945.1 of Cannabis sativa. Lineage (NCBI taxonomy): Eukaryota > Viridiplantae > Streptophyta > Magnoliopsida > Rosales > Cannabaceae > Cannabis > Cannabis sativa. The sequence continues at coordinate 123,224 of NC_083601.1, read as the reverse complement.
ATTACCATGAATTGTAATGAAAATTCATCTTTTCCTTAGTTTCCCTTTTTCTTAGTTTCTTAATATCTCACTCTTGTATTTGTATAAATAGGGGTTCACCCCATTGGAATAAACAACTCAGAAATTCTCATTCACTTTCTCTTTCTCTCTTCATCTTCTTCTTCTTTCTTCTCATCTACTTTATATTATTTTATAACACGTTATCAGCACGAGTCTCTGCCCAAGCTTCAAGCATGAGTCTCTGCCCAAGCTTCAAGCATGAGTCTCTGCCTAAGATCCAATGTAAGTATTTTGTTAAAGTTCTTGAATTGTTTCAAAGTCACGATACACTAAATATATATTTATATATATACTCATCTGACTGAAACAATTTCAATTATTTTTTTTATTTTATTTTTATCTATATATCTATATATTATATATGTATGTATATGTTTTTATATATTTATTATTGATTTCATATATATATAATGTTCTTATCATTCATAATATTTACAATATATGTGTGCCTATGATATGATAGAGAAAATCTATATAAATTATACATATATCTAAAAGATTATGTATTATCGATAAAATATTGCATATATCTTAAAGATTATGCATCATCGATAAATATTGCATATATCCTGAAGATTATGCATCATCGATAAAAAATTGTATATATCCTGAAGATTATGCATCCTCGATAAAATATTGCATATATCCTGATGATTATGCGTCCTCAATAAAATCTTGCATATATCCTGAAGATTATGCAAACGTAATATTCATTATATAGTTGATGGATATATAATGAAAGAGATGAATACATATTTATATATATGTTCTTGTATTCTTTGAGGACAATGAAAAGTAATCTAATATCGATATAGATTTTGACAAACATTTCCTGAAGTAAATATTTTATATTTGTCAAAAAAAAATGATTGTATTTATGTGAATACAACTAAAGAATCATTAAAAATGATTATTATTGATGCAATTTTATAGTGGGTTTTGAATATCCAAAAAGAATGTTAAGAAAATTGCATTGAAACATCAAAGTATAAGAATAACAATGAGCATGACTAATGTTATTTAAATACATGAGGCATGTATTTATTGTTCATCATTCCCTGCAGAGAATGATACGAATTGAAGTCAATTACTTTTAAAGATTCATCGTATTAGTCATGTTATTATAAATTGTTATTACTTGCAATGTTGGAAATTATTGAATCTGACATATATTAAAGATTAAATTTTGCATACATCTTGGAGACTATGCAAAAATTGCATTCATATATTCTTTAAAATATTGTAAAAGAAATTGTTGAATAATTTCTTATATTTTTTATGGATGAACAAGTAATAAATTTTTAAGAAATTTATAATAATGTTCTACTTGTTCAACGTCATTCCCCGAAGTGAATGTAATGATTTTAAATGATCAATGACATTATTTACTAATCAAATATTTCCAGAAAAAGTGGAAACAACTAAAAGATGAGATACCACACATAATCAAAGTGCATGAAATTTATATATCATGTGTGGAATTGAATAATAGTGGTCGCGTATCTGTAGTACGGACACACTTATAATCAAGATAAAAGTATACTTGATTATTGAATAGAATGTGAATTGTACAAATTTATTGTACATTTAGAATATTTAAATATCATTCCCTAAAGAGAATGAATAGACATGAAATTTTATTTCAAAGAATATAGATTTCACATATATTGGCAATGCTAAAAGCAAATTAATATATACATATTTTATTATTTCTTGAAATCAATAGTTTCAAACTATTGTTAGTACAGGATATGTATATATATAGTTACTATATAATTCAGTTTGCATATTCCCAGAAGTGAATATATAACTTACTAACATTTGTTAGTGATCCAATATAATCAAAGTGATAAAGAATCACAAAATGATTATTTGAAAAGCTTCCTGAAGAAGTCTTACATACAATTGCTACTTGGAGTAGTAAAATATATTTGTATGTACCTAGATGTATAACTTTTATCTAGTTATAAAAGTGATAAGAAATAACTTATTATATGTACTGGTTGTACATTTAAATATATAATATATCAAGTCATGATAATTAGACTGATGAATAGTCTATTAATAAATTAGACAACTTGTTAAAAAGATACCAGGAAAAATGAATGATATATTATGGTTATATCTATTTGACCATTACAATAACATGATGAAGTTGTCATGTATCTTTTAAATTATACACATCATTGAATTGATGATAGTGATTCCTGAAGAAATATAAAGTTTGATAAACATAATAGTGACTCCTGAAGAGTGTATATGTTTTGGAGAATAATATAATTATATTATTCGTGTATATAAAAATGAAACTTTTTATGATTACTTATATGTTGTAGTGATTTTACATTACCTTGTGAAAGTTTCATTGAAATACAAATTATAGTGAACCTGAAGTTCATGAATTGAATTATTTTGACATGATCAATCATATGCAATAAATTGTCAAAGAATTTGACTAAATTTTGTTGAAGAACCAGAAGATTCTTCTCATTGTTAATTTATAAGGCTCAAAAGAAGAATGTGCATATATTTGCACATAGAAAATATTTAAATTATATTTCCTTAACAATCTTGAGCTATTGTTAGATTTTTATTGCATAGTTTCTTATCGATGTGATAAGATTATATAATCATGCATTTACAAAATGTGTAAATTTATGTATTTCTAATTATACACGTATGACTCATTCTTAGAAATGAATTAAGTTCATAAGGATTGAACTTGAAACTAAAGTTTATTGAACCTAAAGTTCAATGTCATATAGTATATATGAGTTTAAACAAATATTGATTCATTGTGATATATTGAAATCCCTACAGGTGTATTAATATTATTAGATATCACAATTTTTAAAAAATCTCTCGATCAGGGGGAGAGAAGCAGTTGGGATCGATGATAATTTTTAAAAAATGATCCTTGCACAAAGTATATAAGAACAATATAGTTCAAAATGATATATACCAACTGCAAATCAATATTATTCAAAGTTGAGATAGAATGAGTTGAAAACGCCTGAAGCGTAAATGAACAATGTAGAAATTATTAATAAATGTTCATTTGATTTGTCCTGAAGTTGTTAAATCTAGAGGTACTCATGGAGATACCTTAATGTTATAAAGTATTAAAATGATAACCGTGATGAAAACGGTACTCGAAAAGACTCCCAAGAGAAGTTAGACATAACACATTTCATCATAATTGAATCCCTGAAGTGATTCGTTATAGGTACCTATAAATGATAAACATATTTGAAAAATATGTAATTTAAAGAGATCTCTATAAGTTATGTCAATATGGGAGGAAATTATCATTTATTGAAATTTTTGTCGACAATAAATATTGAATGTTTGCATATGCAATAAACTAACATGAGATAGCAAGGATCGTGGTATTAGATTTGTTGAGAATCATCGACTTACATTTTGATTTTTGGCCAAAATATTATGACGCAATCCAGGCAAATTTACTCACATAAAGTGAAGTAAGACCTGTAGGGTGTGCAAATAAATATTTCTAATAAGAAATTTGCATATATGTATTTGTACATAATGAATTGTTGTACAAAGTTTGCATAGACATGAGATTGATTGAAGTAAGGCTTAAATATTGAGAAAATATAATCATTATTTGATTATAGCCTAGAATATATTTTATAAGGATTTATAAGCGTCACATAAATGTTGCAACAAAAAATTATTTATTTGGAGCTCCTAATATAGTGAGAATTTGAAATAAGCCTTATCTAAAAATTCTAGAAGAATTTAATACATGTCTTAAGTGATATAAATTCTAAATCGCGCGCACTATATGACAAAGATCTTTGTATGAAATAAAGACATGTAAGTAAATTATTGTTTGAAAAATACGTATGGTTGTCTATGCAGTATAAATACGTAAATTATACGTTGTGATAGACTCTTGAAGAGTTTTTGATTAATTGAAGAACAAACTTTTATTTCTTTTGTATATCGAGAAATATTAAATGTATAAAGTTTGTTCATTAGTATTGAAGTCCTGAAGTACTTCATATGTATTAAGAATTATAGATATATGATCATTTGATATGAAAATTAAGATCATACAACAAGATGGAACAAATATATGGTATTGGAGTACCATCATTGTCACAAATGAAATTTATATTATCATTAATGTGTTATGTTCATATCTACTTGAAATGTTAAATTTTAGTATGAACAAGATTGTATATACACATGAATGATACAATTAGTTGGATAAATATTAATGTTCCACGAACCCCTCATCTATAATTTAGAAGTCCATACATACTCTGGAAGAGTTATAGAAAATATATGATCAAAGATTATATATGGTGATATTTTAAAAGTGATAACAATAATCTTATGAGATATATTATCACCAAAAGAATTATGGATCATATGTGCATGAGGGGGAGACATATTCATGTTGTACTCTTTTTCCCTAGCTCAGATTTTGTCCCACTGGGTTTTTCTGGCAAGGTTTTTAACGATGCAACTATAAATCATGTTAACATACTTGCATTTTATGAAGCAAGTAGAGAATGTGTGTGAGTGAGAACATTGACATAGCATATTCAGGAAACATATGGATTGCACTCAATAAAGAAGTATCAACCCAAGCAATTCTCTATGGATAATACTGCTTGCATCGTTCAACTAAAAGGAGGTACATTGAAGGAGATAGAGTTAGAACACATTCCACGAAATTCTTCTTTATACGCTTCAAGAAAATGCATATTGGTGTTCAACATATTCAATCAAGTGTCAATCTTACAAACTTATTTACAAAGTTATTACCAACATCAACATTTGAGAAGACGGCAGAAGATCGAAATTCGTCGATTAGAAGATCTCCACAAATGCCTAAATGAGGGGGAGTTAGTTTACACTATACTCTTTTTCCTTTGATCAAGTTTTCAGCAATATTTTTAATAAGGCAGTTATTATGGACATAAGGGGGAGTGTTATAAATATTAATAATTATGTGGATGTCCAAATCTTTTATGAATTGTAATGAACATTCATCTTTTCCTTAGTTTCCCTTTTTCTTAGTTTCTTAATATCTCACTCTTGTATTTGTATAAATAGGGGTTCACCCCATTGGAATAAACAACTCATAAATTCTCATTCACTTTCTCTTTCTCTCTTCATCTTCTTCTTCTTTCTTCTCATCTACTTTATATTATTTTATAACAATTAATAATATATTTGAGACTTTTCTTATACTTTCAATAATTAAAAATATAACCAATGTAAATTATATATTAATTGTACAATTGGAGCTCTCTTACCATATGACCAATATATTGAACGTTGAAAATTAAGGAATAAATAAATTTCTCACTCATATTAAGCAAAATATTTTAAATATATGTAAGTTTTTTATTATTGCACAATTATTATTAGAGACCAAACACAAATAAAAAGTTTCTAAAACTTTAAAATTAAAATAAAAAAAAACCTTAATAATAATAAAAAAATATTTTTAAAAGATACTCAATGTTATTACACAATATAAATTTTATTATATTCCACAATTATCAAGCAAAATACTTTATATATATGTATTTATTGTAATGTAATTTTAATTCTAGAATTTTATAACATAAAATAAAAAATGGAATAAAACTCACACATACACATTTACATAAGTATATGCGCTAATGAAATATATCACAAATGTAACTTTAATTAAAATATTTAAATATATTTTTTAGATTTTTTATAATGGTATTAATTGTAAAAATAATATGTCTCCACTAAAAATTTAAAAAAATTTAAATAATTTATAGTATCGAACTTAAGATTCAATGCAATTATTTTTCTACTCTTCTACAAAATGATAAGTATGTGTACAACAAATTGTTTGAACCATAACTTAAACATGCTAAATTATTTGGAGAGTTTATAAAAATATTTAAAGAATCTATTATGACTACCACAAATATCATTATAGAAATAAGTTAATAAAATTAATAAAAAGTATACCAACGTAAAATCCAAATAATATATAAAATATCTCTTAAAAATAAATAAATCTATTACTATAATAAAAGTGACAATACTTGGGCCTTAACTAAGTAAATTACTAAAAAGTCCTTTGTTCTCACATATATACTCACATATTAATATGTAAAGTATTTTTATTGTTTTTTTTATATATGATATGAGACTCCAATATATATACTTTCATTTTGTTTGATTCATAATATTATGCAAGAAAAGATAAAACTATTTTGATAAAAATAATAGAATATTCAATTGTTGACCATGATATGAATTTGATGATCAATGCATAAAATATTGTATATAGGGTAGGTTAATTAGTTGTAGAATAGGAATTGAGAAACAACAAGTACTATGAATTATTGAATACATAAAAAATTAATCAGACCAGATATGAAAAAAAAAATTAAAAAAAAAAAAACTAATTAGGAAGTTTTTTCACGACATGTACTAAATTCTGTTTCTCGAACATTTTAGACTGTCAAAAATTAATTTAAATTATTGATATTGTAGGATTTATTTTTTTTTAATCTAATTACATAAATAGAATAATTAGTGTTTTTAATCATTCTATATGGAAGATTAAACATATTTCCTTACATAATAGTATTAGATTTTACTTATTTTTACTATTAAAATATTGAACAATTATCGTTTTATCTTGATCTTTAACTATTATCATATATTTTTTTTATATAAATATTTAGTCTTTATGTAATTCTTAATTTTTTTTATTGAAAATGCAATAAATCTTAAGGAAAAAAGATTTAAAATTCTTCCTCTAAAAAATTAAATTCATTTAAACAAATCAGATTCAAGTTTTTTCATATTTATCAACTCATATTCATATTCGTTACGATATTTCTTTAGTTACAAACCTAAATTGATATTCTCAAAACATAAGAAATGAAGGTGCAAATTTCTCATCTAAATCAATAATAATATACTTTATGTTGGATTTAATTATTAGAAAAAAAATATTTAATTAATTTCTTTTTTTTAAAAAAAAAATGCATAATTTAGTAATTGTCTATGTTCATGTGAAAATTAATTAATTTACAACGACACATCAATTGTGAAATGATAAAAAAGAATCAAAGCTAACAAAAGTACTATATTTTTGTAAATAGAATAGTTCACAAAACTTTATCATTATGATGTACATTTTAGAGGATACAATTTGGTAGTGTTATAAGTTTTGGAGATACAATACTAATTATTTTTCAAAATAGTTGTACTTAAATAATTTTAAGAGCCCCACACGTGCGAAGCACGTGAGACGCCACTAGTAAATATTTAAAAGCGCCTTTGATTTTAGGCCGCCAGCGGCCCTTTGGACACAAACACTATTTCGTTCTCAACAGATCCTTTTCGCCTTGCCTCGAGGGCTTACGAGGCCGTGGGGTATCTTTTGCCAGAGCCCCTATCGGTTCAACCAACGACATACATAAAATAACTATATTGTTACCTAATTATAAAAAATAAAATAAATTAAAAAACTTTTCAGAATACCAAAATAAATAAATAGTATATCTAATTAGGTTTTTAATAAATATTATAAAATTTTGAATTTTTACATAAATACTGAAATTTCTAACTTTTTTATTTTTCAATGTGGGTTGAATTTTTTTCAAAAAATACACAGTATTTGAATTTTTATACTGTGTACTGTGTTAAGTTTTTACTGTTATTCTACAGTTGTTTTTTAGTTATTTCACTGTTGTTTTAATTGTTCTGTTTTGTTGTTTTACGGTTGTTTTATAAAAAAAAACAGCATTTTGTAAAAAATTCTGTATAACAGTCAAATTATAAGCTTTTATTGAGTATTTTTGAAAAAACTCTTAAAATTTTCATAATAATAGAAAATAAAGTTAAAAACTGAGTATTTTGTTAACACTCTTCCACATTTATTCATCGAATAAGTTCACGTTTCCCATCAAACTTAATCCAAGTATGTAGGAGGTCTAATGACTGAGAAACCGTAGTTACTATTACTGGAAAATTAGTACAAATTTAATTAGGGAATTTTACAAAAATACTGCTTTTTGACCAAAACTTTACATTTTTACTGGGACACGGCAAAAACAACTTTTGTACTGCCCAAGCCCAATTTCATTACTTTTGTACTGCCCAAGCCCAACATCATTACTTTTGTACTGCCCAAGCCCAACATCATTTCATTTCATTTATACTGATATATTATATATAGTTTTATTTTATTTTTGTGGTCTAACTTCTTATTAAAAGATAGGAACACATCACTGAAAGCAACAACATGCACTTCATTATATATATACACTAACATATATATTACTTGAATTTTTACAAAATAATGATTTATTAATTTCCCAGATTTTTTTTTTCATTGCATATTACATATTTATACTGTCCTCCCCTTTTTTTTTTCTTTTATACTGTCAACAACAAAACAAAAGTATGAGGCCTCCATCTTTGACAATCACAGACATAACCACCACAACAACACCAGGACACCGGAAAATAACCATTAATTCCGACAAGAATAAACAAAAGCAGTAAAATCGACGTCAATAAATAATCATGGCAAAACAACAGTAAAACAACACTAAAACAATCAAACAAAACAAAAGAAAAAAATGATTAAAAAAAAACAAACAATCTGCTGCACAACCTCCACACCAGATGCAAAATCAACTATATTTGCAAGTCTATACCTAGAAAATTTTAAAAAAAAAACTACTAAAACAACACTGAAACAACACAAAAACAAATGAAGCAAAATATAACTACTTAGAAAAAGATAAAAGAAACACACACCTCAAAACTCTCTTGTGAGTGAGCTCGTCAAATATATTGATCATGAAAAACAACAGTAAAACAATACTAAAACAATACTAAAACAATACTAAAACAACACAAAAACAAATGAAGCAAAAATAACTACTTAGAAAAATATAAAAGAAACACACACCTCCATCTTCCACACTCACAGACATAACCATCACAACAACACGAGAACACCCAGAAAATACCTATTAATTCAAATAAATAAATCATGAAAAACAACAGTAAAACAATACTAAAACAATACTAAAACAAAAAAAAACAATAAAAAAAAATGATCAAAAATTAACTATGTTGTGCACATCCTCAATACTAAATGCACTATATTTGCAAGAAAAGTTCTAGAAAATTAGAACAAAAAAAAACCACACTAAATCTTATATTTTAAAAAAACATAACTAAGAACTTCAAAAAATTAAAAAAAAAAAGAAGAAGAAAAGAAAAGAAGATGAAGAAGAAGAACTAAGAACTATCACCTTCATGGTCTTCCTTCCCCTCATCATCTCAGCCATAAAAACATAGCTTTTATTTGGGTAATATTATAGATTTGGGAAAAAAAAAGAAAAAAGAAGAAGAAGAAGGTGAATAGTAGATAGATTAGTAAACACATAAGAAGAGAGAATAACCACAAAAAATTTGACCCAAAGACAATAACTGGATGTGTTTTTTTTTTTAAAAAAAAAAAGAAGAAGAAGAAGAAGAAGAACATAAGAAGAAGAAGATGAATAATTAAATGGGATAGTAGGTATAAAAACGTGGTGTGAAAGAGAGTAATTGTATTGATATAATGATTAAATTGAATTAAAAGAAAAGAAAAAAAAAAAAAAGGCTGCCACAAATGTGACAATTCCCATCACATCATTTTTTTTTATTGATATAATGATTAAATTGAATTAAAAGAAAAGAAAATAAAAAAAAAAAGCTGCCACAAATGTGACAATTCCCATCACATCATTTTTTTTATCACTTAAAATAAAAAAAAAAAATAAGCTAAAGTTTTAAAGGCAGTAAACTGCCAAAAAAAAAAAAAAAAAAACAGTATAAATGTTGCAATTTCCGTGCAACAGTAAAAAAGTTATAAATTGGGAAAAAACAGTATAGGGTGTAAATTTCCCTTTAATTAAAGCGAAGCGGGCCCCTTTTTTGTTCCATGGGAAGAAAACAAAGGAGACCGATAACAGGATAAACAGATGCCTGACTCTAAGCTCATGGTTGTCAGAACCTGTCTGGACCCAAGCATCAAGATGGAGGCCCACATGTACTAGCAAGCGCCCATAATTGAATGAAGTGGCCCAATCAAATAAGCAAGTTTTGATTGGGCTTTTACATGGTCTTCGGCCCACAAAAATAAGTGATTGAAGCGGCGTCGTTTGGTGTTGTGTAAAGAGTAGTAGTAGTGTTGTGTTGACGCAAGCGTGACCCCGACAAAAGAAGAAATGAGTGTGGACAGAGGTACGGAGAGATAGGGGAGGAGGAGGAGGACCGGTGTGTAAAAAAAGATAGTACAGACGAGCTCAACACATGGAGATGCAAGATCCGTCCAAACCGGATCTTGGTCCCAACCCGAAACCCGAGAACAAGCCCTTCCGTTCTCTGACAACGACTACGATGATCATGATGTCGAATCCAACTCCGCCCTTCCCGGCTCGTGGATCCTACCACCGGAGATCCCAATCCGAGGTCCAATTCCGGATTCCCGAAGACTTGGATCTGCTTTCGGATCCTTTTGACGGACCTTCCGGTAGCTTTGAGGAGCTTGGATCCGAGGACGATTTGTTTTGTACGTATATGGACATTGAGAAGTTCGGATCCAAACTCGATGATGGACCCTCCGGCCACAAAAACGACAATGCAGGCGGTGGTGATGGTGGAGGAGATGAAGAGAAGCATGCCAGGCCCAGGCACCGGCATAGCAATTCGGTGGATGGGTCTTCGTCTTTGGACACGATTGAAGCTAAGAAAGCTATGGCTCCTGATAAGCTTGCCGAATTATGGACCATTGATCCCAAGCGAGCTAAGAGGTATGAATGTATGTAATTAAGATCTGAAGTTATGAACTCAGTTTTGTTTTTGGTTAGTAATAATGTGAATTTGAGTTTGCTTTTCGAGTGCTATAATTATAGATTTATTAATATGAAAGGGACTTAAATTTTTTATTGTTAACATCTTGTGCATCGGTCAAATCATGTTAGAAGAAAAAAAAAATTGAAAAAAAAAAAACTTGAATTTTCGTTGCTTAAATTATACTAGATTTGTAATTATGGGTTGTTATTATTGTCTTTTTAAGTTGTAGATATAACGTTTACTTTATCTAGTTACACATCTCAAAGTGAAAATTCGGTGAATAGGAACCATATCTAACAATGAAGTTTTATATTGAATTAATATTAAATATACAATTTTTTTTTGTAATCTAGAAAGCTTGTCAATAAAGGTGCAACATTAATTTTGTTTGGTTGCACAATTTGAGGCAATTCTTTTTGTAGTTTTTTTAGCTGAACTTTCACTTTCATGTCTTTATAGGATTTTGGCAAACAGGCAGTCTGCTGCCCGTTCCAAAGAGAGAAAGGCCCGTTACATAACTGAGCTGGAGAGAAAAGTTCAAACCCTTCAAACAGAAGCAACGACTCTATCTGCCCAACTGACTCTTTTCCAGGTTCTTTTGGATATTCTCATCTTATTTCATTTGCATATAACTTAAAAATTATGTAGCAATACATATTTGGTTGATCTCTTACTTTGGTATGGTGGTTTTAATTTGTATTATCTTAAATCCTTGAGATGTCAAATTTTGAATGTTTCTTTCATTTCTAGCTTGAGTTTCCAATCTAGAAGTTTTTTCAAATTTAAGTTAGCTTTTTTTTTTTTTTTTTTTTTTTGTGTTCTAATTTATTGTTCCTAGATTCTTTTCAGTTGGTCCTTCTTATTTTATCACAGACCTTTCTATAACTTGTTAGTAACAGAGTTTCCTTTTTTGTTTTGGTTTTTAGAGGGATACAACTGGTCTCAGTGGTGAAAACACAGACCTTAAGCTTCGACTACAAGCTATGGAACAACAAGCTCAGTTGCGTGATGGTATGTATGGTTTCAAATGCCTTGTTTTCAATTTAATTTCATGGAGCTCCACCTTAAAAGAATAATCTTACTAACTTCTTAAAATATCTTTCTTGATTATTTCCCTATCCTGGTCTATAAAGGGTTCAGTGATTTTAATGTTTGCTACCAGAAAAACATGCACAAGCTTTATTTGATCCACATTCTCTTGAACAGCAAAAAGCTAGTTTTATAGACCAATTTTTTTTTTTGGTATGTCAATTTAGTCAACCTTCACCAAAGAAATAAAGGAAGTTTAATTATTTATGTGCTATGACTTGTAACTGCATTCTTCTATTATTGTTTTACACTGTCTCCTTTCCTGTTTTTATTATTGTGTTCTCTCAATCAGTAAGAATTTATGACTGGCAATGCATTGCTATGCTATTCAATCATGCAGCTCTAAACGATGCGTTGAAGAAAGAAGTTGAGAGGCTCAAGATGGCCACCGGAGAGATGATGACACCTACCGATACTTACAACTTTGGAATGCATCATATTCCGTACAACCAATCTTCCTTCTTCTCAAATCAGCCCCAATCTGGGCCAGGTGACCCTCGTAACATTCAAATGCAACATTTTAATCATTTCCAGTCTAATGTGACCCCTACACATCAGCCTATGCATGCCACACATGCTTCCTCAGAGATGTTGCAGCTTGATCATATTGGCCGGATGCAGGGGCTTGATATCAGCAGCAGCAACAACAGTAACGGCAGAGGCTCTCGTCTTGTGAAGCCCGAAGGGCCCTCTATTTCCCCTAGCGAAAGCAGCAACCGATTTTAATACAAATGCTGCTCGTCTCCCATGATCCCATCATATTTGTTGGATTGTTCATAGACTGACCTTATTTATTGACGGCCAAAGGTACAGTTTAGGATTTTATTTGAATTTGATTCTTTTAATTGGTTGGGTTTTAACACTTTTAGCTAGCTCGGTAGGTTTTAAGTTATTCATGGAATTGTTTCTATTCAATTACAATATTCTTTTTTTCTTTTCTTTCTGGGGTTTCTAATGTGGAAAGTGAGGGATTGTTCTCGGTGATAGAGAAACACGGTTTTTTATATGCCAGACATCAGCTTGTATGTTCTCTTTCATTAATATATAACTTTTACACGTCATTTCTATGAAAACAATCATTCTCCTCTCTTGATTTATTGGTTGAATTGTCTCTCTTACAAGTACACAATTTTTCCAAGGAAAAAAAAAACGTATTTGACTATTTATTGTGCAATGTACTTTAATTACTGTTGCGGATTAAACCTCATCAACAACAATCATAATATAGAATTCAGCTAAGCAATAATGCAATAACAATAGCTAAGTTAATGAACAAAGCAGATTAGAGAAAAAAAAAATATACATAGGTAAGGATCATCCTTAGGTCAATTACAATCTCAGCTCACGTGAGAGAAGCCACTTCAAGAGTGAACAATCTCTTTAACATCACCCTTGTGGCAGTCTAGAAATAAGCCAGGAGGTAATGAGACTCTTGTTATAAGACATATTGCCTTAATTATTTTCGGAGTTCATTATTTTCAAGGAGTAATAACAGGTTAGTTATCTTTGGGAGGATTCAATTGCTCCATGAGCAACTCTCACTCCTTTTGAGACACTGTACATGCATTTAATGCGGTATGGGAAAGAGCGTCAGACACCTTACTCTGCCAAGTGTGTTTAAGGGTTTAAGCCCATTATTTTCTGATTTCATGAATCTCCATACATCAATTGACGGATGCATAATGAGCTGTCAAATCATAAACAAAGGATAAATTACGTCCCACCAAACACTTATAGGCAGCCTAAAACCCATCATAAAGTAGGCAATTTTGCCCGAAGTCAAAGTTGGAAAATTGTGCCAAGCATGGTGTAAACAAACACGATAATAGTGACATTTTTACCCCAATGATAAACATAAATGGGGATCGGCTGAAAAAGCTCTTTGTAATAAATACTCTCATTAGTACAGTGACTCGTGGAGTAAGACTTATTAATGTCCCAACTACGTAAAAAATTATCTCCTCTAACATTCATTAATTACTTTATACTAGGAGTGTTCATAAAATAGCCGATCCAATCCAATCTGCACGATCCAATCCAATCCAATCCGCAAAGTGCGGATATCCGCACTTGTGCGGATTGGATTGGATTGAAAAATTCAAAATCCGCACTTGTGCGGATTGGATGAATCCACACATATTTATAACAAAATTAAAAAAATACATATACAAATAGCATTTTAATGTAAAGAAAATAGTAATTTAAAAGTCTAATACATATAATACATTTATATTGCAAAACTTAATAGATAAAATGTATGTTCTATTCTTATATTTTTTTTTTCTTTATACAATTTAAAATAAAATTAAATATTTTTTTTTTTGTATACAATTTTTTTCTTCCTTTGAATTTGTTATTTGTTATTTTATTTATTTAATGTGTTGTTGGAGACATAAAATAACTATAGTTTGTTTTATTTTGTTGCTAGTTATGTGAAAAAAAAAATATTTTTTTCATAAATATTAAATAATTTAATATTAAAAAGTAACCAATCTAAAGTAACCGATCCAATCCGCACTTTTACGGATTGGATTGGATCGGATTTGAGCTATTGTGCGGATTGGATTGGATCCAAAAAATGAAATCCGCACTTGTTTGACCAAAAAAGTGCGGATTGGATCGGATGAACAACCCTACTTTATACCACTCTAATTACTACTTAAAACCATGGTCAACATCTCCAAAACACTAAGCCGAAACAGTAACTGAACAATGGTGATCCTAGTTGATTCTTTCTCTAACAATGAATTTCGAACTCTCTCTCTAGATTGTATGGTTCAGAGCCAAGGGTATTTATAGCAGGGACGGAGGGACTTTAGCCCATGTGTGGGCTAAAGCCCTCACTCAAATATATATATTAAATTTTTTATATGTAGATATATACATATATTAATTCACTTTGCTCAATTTATTAAAGTCCAATTCACAAAAGCCCTCACTCAATATCTTAATCATGATTCATGAGCCTACTCTTATTCTAATTAAGCCCATTTTAAAAGTAGTCCAATACAAATAATAAAAAAAATAATACTTTATTAAAAAATAAAATAATACCATTGACAATATTTTATTTTATTTTTGTCAACAGTATTATTTTATTTTGTTGAAGATGAAAATTTGAAAGATACATTTATCATTATTTTTATTAGTTTTGACTTAATATTTATTCAAGCCCCCACTCAACTAAATTTCTGGCTTCGTCACTGATTTATAGTACTCTGTCTGTGACAGTTGGTTAGTAACAAAATTAACCAACTGAAGATAGTTGGTTAATAACAGAATCAACCAACTGAATGTTGAGTTATCCGAGGGGAGTTAAGATGGCTCTCAAGTGGTCAAAGTAACAACAATTCTACCTTGCTTTGATCACTTGAAGAGAAGAAAGAGCTCAACAGAAACATTTCTTTGAAATCAATTTAGCAACTATGGAGGGTAAAAACTCGTCAACTAAACTTAAGTTAGAAAATCAAATGCAAATTGGTGAAGATGAAAAGCTTAAGAGAAATTTAAAATATTAATGGAGAAAAATAGTGTTGTATTGAATCTCTAAATGTTGGATATATTTTACCAGGATCTAGATTTACTAACAAGTATGTTTCATTAACATCCTAATATGAATTCTAAAACAATGAAATAAACACATATAAAGTTTAGGAAACCTTACATTGGGTGCAGCGGAATATAATGACTCCTTCCGTTCAGATATCTAGCCCTTGATTCCTTTCTGTAGCAGAGCATTATCAATATCTGAACCTGGATCTCTTTCTCTCCTTCCTTTGATGTTGATTCTCCTTCTTGTTGGATGGTTTTCCACAGTCTTACACACTATGATTGAGATACCACTTGATGTGTGTGGGCACTCACTCATTCACTCAAGGAATTCGAAATTTAGAGAAGAAAAGAAGAGGGAAGAGGTTCGGCCTATAGAGAAAAGATAGAGGCTCAGTTTTCATCTGACAGAAGTTCACAAAGTTAAGTGTGAATGAGAGCCATCACTATCTATTTATAGGTAACCACCTAGGTTTAGGTTAGAATTATTTGGCATTAAAATAATGAAAAAATAAATGATAAAACCCATAAAGTGTGGCCGGCCATGGGCCTTGGATAATGGGCCTCACTTATGTAATTTTGCTGTTTTATCATTTCTACATCTCATTTTCTCAAAAACGCCAATTTTCAAATTCAACCATTTAAATGCTAATTCTAATTATTTAATAACTAAAAATTAATTATTAAATAATATTGTCATTTAATATATTTATTAATTAGACATATAAAGTCTCTTAATTAATAAATAAACCTAGAATCTCTTTTCTTTACAATTTCGCCCTTGCTTAGTGAAAATTCATAAACCAGACATAGTCTAACTTTAGAATTATAATTGATTAATCAAAATCAATTAACTGAGTCTTACAAGCAGTATGGTCTCAACTAGTATGGGGACCATGGGTCTATATAATTGAGCTTCCAATAAGTAGATCAAAAATTTATATCTTAAATTCACTGACTTATTAATTCTTCATTGAATCTCACGCATAGAACTTAGAATTGCACTCTCAGTATATAGAACGCTCTATATGTTCCACGATATAGACACGTCATTAGTTATCCATTGTTATAACCCTAATGTGATCAACGATCCTCTATATAGATGATTTACACTGTAAAGGGATTAAATTACTGTAACACCCTACAATGTATTTTATCCTTAAAACACTTAACCCTGTATAAATGATATTTCAGCTAAGTGAAATGAGATCTCCACCATTTATTTTCGTTTGGTTAAGCTCGAAGGAAATCATCCTTTACTTTCTATTCGCCAGATAGAAGCTATAGATTCCATATTTATGTTAGTGCTCCCACTCAATTGCACTACCGTGTTCCCAAAATGTACGTATCACCCTGACCCAAAAATAGGCTTAACTAACAAATCAAAGAACACGAATAACACTCTTGAGATTGAACCTAATCATATCAGGATTAAGATCATTTGATCTAGGATCAACAGGTGATATTGAATTGAATAGATATTACGGTAAATTCTAATATATCTAATCAAAGTTCAATATCGGTCCCTTCCGATGTATACTCCATACATCCGATGCTGGTAAACTTTGCCAATGTCCTGGAAAGGACATAACACTTATCCAAGGTGTAAGAATACATATCGCTGATTATACCATGTCAGTCTAAATCCAGTGTTCTGACAAATCAGGAAATAAACTTTTGAACATATAATTAAGATTATATTCCACTGTGTTGACAACACTATACTCATTAACAAATTGATATGTTCTGGACTTAAATAGAATTCATACATTATGTACATATAATCATGAAATAAATCATGTGAACCATGCAACATTAAATGTTATTTCTGATCTATATTAATAAGTAAATCTGATTATATTGAAATGAGTTTTATTTAGGGCATAGAACCCAACACTAAACTCTCTTACAAATGATTATTTTTCAACCCCTTCTTCAATAGAAGAGAGATGTATTTATACGGATCTCTAATTGCTTCAAAACACAAGTGGTCCCATAAGTTGGGAGACACATATGCTACTAACATGAGGATCTAAGATCACCTGACTTGTTGCTTGCTGGCTTGTTTCAATTGCATTTTCAACTTGATTGATTACGAAGTCTGCCATGTGTTGTGCATACTCTGTCCTTGTTGGTATCACTTGGGTGATTTGCATTGTAGGTTCAGAGTATTCTTGATTGATAGAGTTGTTACCAATATTTTTTGTTGGAATGGCTGCCGAAAGGTTAACCATCATAGGGTAGTTGGTCTCATGGTCATCTTTTTTTTTTTTTTTTTTTCTGTTTTTCATAAAATTTGCATTATTGTCATATGTAATCTTCATGGTGGTATTCCTGATTTTATTTGGAATCGAACATCAATGATTTTTTTATTGTCCAAACACAAAGTAGAACATATTGTTTGTGCAAGTATGTTGTAAGAACAACTTGATGGTATCAATATCCTTGTCACTTCATAATCTGTGTAGTTTGTTTTGTCCACCTATTGTCCATTATAAAGTATCATAACTGTTAGGGGTGTTCATAAAATAGTCGATCCAATCCAATTCGCACGATCCAATCCAATCTAATCCGCAAAGTGCGGATATCCGCACTTGTGCGGATTGGATGTTGATTGACATGTAAAAGTAACCGATCCAATCCAATCCACACATATTTATAACAAAATTAAAAAATTATATATACAAATAACATTTTAATGTAAAGAAAATAGTAATTTAAAAGTCTAATACATATAATACAATCATATTGCAAAACTTAATAGATAAAATGTATATTCTATTCTTATATATTTTTTTTCTACATACAATTTAAAATAAAATTAAATATTTTTTTTATATATACAATTTTTTTTCTTCCTTTGAATTTGTTATTTGTTATTTTATTTATTTAATGTGTTGTTGTAGACATAAAATAACTATAGTTTATTTTATTTTGTTGCTAGTTATGTGAAAAAAAATATTTTTTTCATAAATATTAAATAATTTAATATTAAAAAGTAACAAATCCAAAGTAACCGATCCAATCCGCACTTTTGCGGATTGGATTGGATTGGATTTGAGCTATTGTGCGGATTGGATTGGATTGGATCCAAAAAATGAAATCCGCACTTAGTGCGGATTGGTTGTTGCTTGACCAAAAAAGTGCGGATTGAATCAGATGAACAGCCCTAATAACTGTTCTTGGATTTTTCATATCAAACTGTTAACAATAAATGCAAATCTTAAAAATTGTGAAGCTAAATAACATGTAAAGTGAATGGAAGAACTCTTAACCGGTTATAAACAAATGCATATTTTTTCTTGAATTAAATATACAATTATGATTATATATGTATAATTATTTAATGAATAGTTGATTATAGCTATCGAGTATAGATTTGTAACATTTGTTCTAAACAGTTTTGAATATTGTAAGTAAAAAATTCTTGTTGACAAGTATATGTACAAAAAATTACTTTTCTCACATAATTAATCAAGTAATTTTGTATATTAATAAGTTCTGTATTTTGATTTTTTATTATTACATGTTTTGGTAGCTTTTGGTGGTGCGACTAGTAAAGGCAAAACATCGATATGAAGATGGACATGTTGTCAAATACAGTGTAAAAGGTAAACTTTGCTTAACTTTAGATTTTTGATCGCATTATTGTGTCGACGGTTTGGTTGATCTGTCGTACGACTGTAGATTGACTGAGCTTCGCCAGTTCTGAATTTTTGTTGATCGATTAGGTGTGATTTTTGTAACATAAGCTTTTTTTTTTGTTCTTTAATGGAGATTTTTTTTGGAGAGAAGGTTTCGAGTTGTGATTTTGATTTTTTTATAATTGCAGTGAAACAATTTTGCAGATTGTTATTACAGTTTGAGAAACGAATTGTGTTTTAGATTGTTTGATCGGTTATCAAACGAAGCTTTTTTTTTGTTCGTTAATGGTTTTTTTTTTTGTGAGAAATGGTTTGAATTCTGAGAATTTGAGTTATAGATTTATAGGTTTCCTTTATTGTTTATATATCACGCGCTGTTAGGAAATTCAATCTTGTGATTAATGGAGTAGGTTGGCGCGTTGATGAGCGAGATTACAGGTTTTGATTATTTTGATTCCACGGTAGGAGTGATGATGTGTCACGTTAATGGGATTGCATTAAATTAATTAACGTTATTTCTGTTAATAGATTGTATATTAAGTATATTATTGAGAATTTCCCTAAATTTTTCAAAGTAATAGCAATAGAAATGACCCACAATTGTATTTTGATTTATTTTTCTTTTCAAAATATAAAAATAAATAAAAATAATTTCTTACAAAATCCTTGCCAATACATAAATAAACATGGCTGTGTTAAGTTCATCTTGTAGAACAGATTATAAACTTTTTAAGTAAATTAAAAATCCTATCACAATAACCATTCTGATTAGTATATATTTTCTCAAGTTCAATAAATCAATGTAAAAAGAAATTCAAACTAAATTGTTATCTTAGCAAAAAAAAAAAAAATATAACAGTAATGAAAGAGGGTTTCACAAGAATCCATTTCCTGTTAAGGAGAGGCAAAGCTTCGGTCGAAGCTGGGGTCAAATTTTGGGCCTGCAACTGAATAATAAGTTCAACAATCTTGGCCCTAGTTTCACTCGAGGCCTTAAGCCCCCGATCCGAATTGGGTTTTGTAGAATGTAGTTAGAGTAAAACTTGAAATTTATAAAACAGAAAAAAAGGTAAAGCAATATAGTTGATATAAATCACCTTTCTTGAAAAAATTCTCAAATCTCAAAAACCCACTTTGTTTACTAGCATATCTTGACGGGATTACTGGCAAACGACACGTCCCTTTTCCATTCTCGATTAGAAACGACACTCGGCCAAGCTCCCAACCTTGACGGTACAAGAGTTTTTAATGGATGAGATCTCAGAGCATGAGCTTGTTCGCTGGAATCAGAGAAAGCCAATGCTCCCAAGAGTTTTTAATGGAGGAGAACTCGGAGCAGGAGCTTGTTCCCTGGAGTGGGAGAAAGCCAACGCTCCCAACCTTTCTTAACAGAGAAAATTTATTTTTTATTTATTATTTTAAGAAACAAAAAAATAGGATAAAGAAATGAGGAAGAACCGGTTGTAACTAGTACACCTACTCAAATGACATTAATACCCTAATTATATCACACATATAAAATATTTGATTATTTAGGAGAAAATCTAATAAATGAATGGGTCCATCCCATTTTTTATTTTGACTGGACTTTAGCCAAGCCCTCATATAAAATAGTAAATTATATGATATGCACCACTATGCTTACCATGAATAGCTTTTACATTAAATCTCTTATCCTTGTATTATCAAAATTTTAATTTATCTCTTCTTCTATTAAAAAGGGATAAAGTTTTAATTGTTAGAGATTTTATTACAATAGAAGAAAATCAAGATACATGACAACTCTATTGTAAAATAATACAAAGACTAAAATAAGAGATTGATTAAATATACATTACAATACACATATATACACTATATATATTGCATATATTGTTGGGTTTTATGCCCTAAATAAAATTCTATTTCAATGTAATCTCTATCATTTAAATATCAATAAAGAGACAGAAGTATTTTCATCACTTATTGTGTCATTTGGTTCATGTTATCATTTATATGTTTATTTGATTTATAAATTCTTCCAAATCCTTATCACATTTATGTTCTTGATTATTGTGTCGTCAGTACAGTGGAAAGTAATCAAGATTGTGTGATTAAATATATATTCCTAGATTTATCAGTACACTGGGTTTAACTGATATGATAATCTACAACATAGTTTACTAGCACATTGGATAAGTGTTATGTCCTTTCCAGGGCATTGGTTAAAGTAAAGCTTAGGTTGGATGCATGGAGTATGCATCGGAAGGGACTGATATTGAACTTTGAATCAGATATGTTAAACTTATCGTAATATCTATTCAATTCAATATCACCTAGTTGATCCTAGATCAAATGATCTTAATCTTGACATGGTTAGGTTCGATCTCAAGAGTATTATACATGTTCTTTGATTTGTTAGAAGCCTACTTTTTGGTCAGGGTGATACGTACATTTTAGGAACATGGTAGTACAATTGAGTGGGAGCGCTAAACATAGATATGGAATCTATAGCTTCTATCAGGGCATAGAAGTGAAATGATGATTTCCTTCGAGCTTGGCTAAACAGAGATAAATGGTTGAGTACTCATTTCAGTGATTATGTTTAGTTCACTGAAATATCATTTATAGGTGGCTAAGTGTTTTAAGGATAAAATACATTGAAGGGTGTAACGGTAAATTAATCCCTACACAATGTAAATCATCTATAGAGGATCATTGATTATTGGGATTATAACAATAGATAACTAATTGCGTATCTATATCGTGGAACATATAGAGCGTTCTATATAACTGAGAGTGCAATTTCAAGTTCTATGGTGGATGCAACAAGAAATTAATAAGTCAGCGAATTTACTTGGTAAATTTTAGAGCTACTTATTGGAAGCTCAGATATATAGGCCCATGGTCCCCATACTAGTTGAGACAATACTACTTGTAAGACTCAGTTAATTAATTTTGATTAATCAATTATAATTCTAAAATTAGACTATGTCTTGTTTATGAATTTTCACTAAGCAAGGGCTTAATTGTGAAGAAAAGAGATTCTAGGGTTTATTTGTTAATTAAGAGACCTTGATAAGTCTAATTAATAAATATATTAAATGACAATATTATTTAATAATTAATTTTTAGTTATTAAATAATTAGATTTGGCATTTAAGTGGTTAAATTAGAAAATTGGCGTTTTGAGAAAATAAGATGAAAAAAATGAGAAAATGGCAAATTACAAAGTGGGCCCCAATATCCAATCCATGGCCGGCCACTCTAATAGCAATTTACCATTTATTTTTTCATTATTTTAATGCCAAATAAGTCTAACCTAACCCTAGGTGGTTTCCTATAAATAGGTAGTGATGGCTTAAGGGAAAAGATGATGCATCTCATTCCTTCAGTAAAAAAATTTCAAAGCCTCCTTCACTACCCTAGCTGAAACCATCTCTCTCTCTTTCTCTCATCAAAATCGAAGCCACATAGTGAAAAGAGTGAGTGCCCACACACATCAAGTAGAACTCAATCATAGTGTGTAAGGCTGTGAAGAATCCAGTTTCAAGAGAAGGAGATTCAGACTCAGATCTTGGTGATACTCTGCTATAGAAAGGATACAAGGGTTAGAGATCTGAGTGGAAGGAGACATTATATGTCGCTGCAACCAGTGTAAGGTTTCTTATACTTTATATGTGTTTATTTCATATCGTTTTAGAAGTTCATATTTAGGATGTTAATAACATACTTGTTAGTAAATCTAGATCGTGGTAAAATAATTCCAACATATATATATAAAAGGTAAAAGAAAAAAAAATACAATACATGTAATATAATACATACATATAACAAGAGAAGAATATATATATATAATACACTTACTCACAACTTTGAGTGTAGATTAGTGGGGATCAACATGACTTGAACAAGGTATTACACTTTTGTCCAAAAACTTATTTTTCCTATCTCTAAGCACTAAGGAAATTCTCATGAAAATAACTTTAGGAATTATCAAGCTTTTAAGTTTTCTAGCAATGTACTTTCTTGATTGAAAATTTGGTCTACTTCAAATGAGTACATTAGACTCATTTATATATTATTAAGGTGATCACACTTAGAATTCAAACACACTACCTCATTTCTCTCTCATAAATGAATATTAATCTATTTTGTAACAACTATATTACCATAGTTTTGAATTCCTTAAGATTCTATTTGGAAACAACTGTGTAATTACTATGCCAAACATGAGGTAGTAATTACACTGTATAACTGTATAGTAATTACATTGTATTTTAAAATACAAGGTGTGTTTGGATGTCAAGTGGTAATTACATGTGAATTCCTAATATCATGTTTGGCATGATAGTTAGTAATTACACAGTAAATTAATATTATAATATTTAGAAATAAATTTCATCAATTAATAATATACAAATAAATAAGTTTCTCTTCATAAAATAAAGTCAAAACTATACCAATTTAGTAGCAAATATTTAAAATAATTTTTTTAAGACTATCTAATTGCTCTTGCGTTCTATATATTTTGAGCTATTATATCTCTAAAATTAAACATATATTGCTTGTCATCATCTGTTGGCCCGTCACTAAGTTCTTCATCTGAATCTGAATCAAAATCAATATTGTTCAAATTTTCACAATTTCCTATTTTATTTTCCATGTCCTCTTCGAAAAATTCATCATCACAATTCCACTTGCGAATAAAGTTGTGAAGTACACAACATGCTAATACAATCCAATCTTGTTTTTTGATGATTCATAGAAAAAGGGAAAGTCAATACATTAAAAATAATTAAAATATCATATCAACTAATTAAAATAATTTGAATTTATTTTTGGTATGTAATTACACAGTGTAATTACACCCAATTCTCATGGGGAGTATGAGAATTGGAGAGAGTAATTGAGGCCTCCCAATTACCTCTAATTACACAGTTACCATGTAATTACGTGGCCACACAAACACGTCAAACTGTGTAATTACTTCCAATTACATCCAATTCCAATTCCCTGGTGGCTTTTCAAACGCGCCCTAAATCAAATTATGTAACAACCCTTTTATTACACTAATAATGTATGATCAACACAAGAGTTACAAGTGACAATAAATTGTATAACTCCTCTCCAAGTTACAATATGTAACATCTTACTTTTAGTCACAACAAAATTTGTGACTAAAAGTAAAAAAATTGTGACTAATTATAAATTATTATTCATATGTTGTGACTAAAAGGTTCCTGGCTAAATGTATTAGTCACAAAAATTACAATTTGTTGTAACTAAATGTATTTTTAATCACAATACTTGTTGTGACTAAAACTAAATTAGTGACAACGTGTAACTACATACTATGTTTTAGTCACAAGTAACATTTTGTTGTGACTAAAAGTCATATTTAGTTACAAAAAAGGATAATTTACATGTGGACACGTATTTGTATATTTCATCCCAATAATAACTTAGTTTTTATAATTATTAATATTACCGCTACTTTATACCGTTTTTAAAATTTAATCCAATCCTGTTGCTTTTTCAACACGCTGAAGAGAAGGATGACGTCAGTGACAGCTGGATGGGACGCGCGTCAGAAGGTCCAGAGCACATGATCACGGTTTTCCAAATTTTCCAAAATTTTTTAATACCTCCTTTTGTAAACCTATGTTGCTTTTTGAACAAGCTGAAGAGAAGGATGACGTCAGCGACAGTTGGATGGGACGTGCGTCAGGAGGTGCAGAGCACATGATCACGGTTTTCCAAATTTTCTATAATTTTTTTAATACCTCCTTGTGTAAACCTCATTTGTAAACATATTTTACAAAGCTGCCTCTTATAAATTTCAATACTTTTTGTTGCTTTCATATCAAGTTAGATGTTCACAATCAACATTTTTTTAAAGCTGATATGTTTACAATTATTAATGGTGTTTATAATTTTCTTTTTATTTTCAAACTAAATATTGAATATATTCATGATATTAATTTACAAAACTGATATACAAAAGAAACATAGATCATACAAAGTAATTCATACAGAATTCATTCTATTAGTTATGTTAATAAATCAGTTAGTTTATTTTTGCATATTAAAACAAATTTTATTTTTCTTTTGTATATTAGAACAACAATTTATTTCATGTCATATAGCCTACAATATGTTAATAAACCTACTAGTTATCGTTTGTTGGGGGAATAATATTTTATTTTTTTCAATACAGAGTAAACTATAATCAAACATAATGATATACGCCAAGAAACACATTAGTCTAATTTTCGTGTATATTGGAACAACAATTCATTTTTTTTATTTCAAACACAATGTGTGAATATAAAATAACAAACTAATTAGTCTATTTTTTTTCAAGTTGAGACATCAAATCTGGTTGTATACAAAGTACATTACTGTAACATGTCTTATATAGTAATCCTGAATAACAATATATGCACTTGTCAAAGATTTGAATATGATGAAATTCCTTGCTCATAAGTTTATTTGGCATATATGCTTATACTCGTATATGCCTAATAAACTTATTAGTTTATTTTGACATATTGAAATATATTTTCATTCTTTGTTTACATAGTAGCCTTTTCGTATAGCCTATTATCGTATATGCTAATAAATCTATTAATTTATTTTAGCATATTGAAACAAATTTTTATTTTTCTTTTCGTATATTGGAATAATAATTCAGTTCATTTCATATAGTCTACCATTATATATGTCAATAAACTTAGTAGATTCTATTTGTTTGAACAATATTTTATTTTTTTTCAATACATAGTAAACTATAATCAAACATACGTCAATAAACTTATTAGTCTATTTTTCATATATTGTAACAACAATTTATTTTTTATTTCAAACAAAATGTTTTCCTATAAAATAACAAACTAATTAGTCTATTCTTTTTTAGGTCGAGACATCAAATCAAATTTGATTGTATACAAAATACATGACTGTAACATGTTTTACATAGTAAATTTGGATAACAATCTATGCACTTGTCAAAGATTTGAATATGATGAAATGTCTTGCTCACATGAAATGCATTACTCATAAGTTTATTTGGCATATATCCCAAATGAACTTATTAGTTTATTTTCGTATATTGAAATAAATTTATATTCTTTGTTTACATAGCAGCCTTTTGTTAGGCTATTTTTAGCATAAGTTTTGGGTCACTTTTTATAGTTATTTTCCTTCTTGATTATTATATTTGGAATAAAATTACGCTTGTTTTCTTTGGTTTCAGGTTTCACACTTGAAATGTATAAATTGATCAAATTTCGGAAAACAACAATCTATAAAATAGAGAAAATTCTGTAAGAAAATAAAGCTGAAACTTCAAGCTTAAATTTTACTATGTTCTAATCAGATTTTGGAAAAAGTCAAAACATAAAAGTTTTAGATTTCTTTCTCTTCTTTCCAACGCATCTTGAATCAACTCATTTGGAGTTTGTATGTGAAAGTTATGCACATTTTACTGAAAGATGCTGAAGCTGTCAAATTTTGCTCCAGTAGTCGCGACCACCACTTTCCATGGTCGCGACCCTTTTTCATGGTCGCGACCATGGTCGCGACTAGGAGCTAGGCAGCAAGCATATTTTTTGTATTTTGTCTATGGTCGCGACTAGACTTTATGTAGTCGCGACTAGGGGCGAAAAACGAGATTTTTGGGCAGTTTTTGACTTTTTCAAAGGTAGCAACCCTAATTTCTATTTAAGGGGCTCGTGTTTTAGAAGGGAGAGAGGCAAAAATTGGACTAAAAAGTGAAAGAAGGAGGCAGAGGAAGCAATGGTGGCGATCCGGAATGCAATCACCAACTAGTTCTTTCTTAAACTCTTAATTTCTATGTTAATTTCTGTTTTAGTTTTGATTATGGATGTTATTATGGATTTTATGAACTAAACTCCTATTTGGGGAGATGATGAATGTTGATTGAAATTACTTTTTGTTAATGATAATTGTTATTTCTCCTTTCTTGATTGTGAATTTATCCATATTTTTGTTTAATTACATGTTTAAGATTGATCACCTTCTACATGTTCTATGATCCCAATTCAAAATCTGAAAAAGTGAGAATTGGGAATGCTAAAATTGGATAAACTAGGTTTTGATGTGAAACGAAAGTATTTGCATAGCCTTTGTGACATTTAGATTATTGCTTAATGCTGATTATATGTTAATCTATCTCAGATATGATTAGATAACATGTGATTTAGGACCTAAAAGATCTTAAAAGAGATAGGTTAATTTTATAATCTGTCGTTCACATAAAGAAAGAGGAATAGTAATTAGCATTAACAATTGGGTAATTAAATCAACAGGATTCTTTTCCCTAATTTCTCATCCTTGATTAAACACCTTTATTGCTTTCTTTAATTTTCTTGTTTTTTTTTTATTTCAAAATCTATCAAAATTATTTATCTACCAAATAGAATCATAAGTCTAATTTAGTGGTATTCAGTTCAATTCCCTGTGGTTCGACCTCACCTGCGTGAGTTTACTACTTGATTACGTGCACTTGCGTATTGTTCATAATTTTCGTAACAAGTTTTTGGCGTCGTTGCCGGGGAATTGTTTAAAAATTGATATTACAAAAATTAGATTAAATTCTACTTTGGTTAATTCTTTCTGCTTATTGCTAATCTGTTTCTTTTAGATTGTCTATTTCAGGAATTAAAGGTGCATGCGATGTCAAGGAGAAAGTGTAATACTGCCGGTTGATCTTGAAATTGAGAAGACCTGTAGAAGAAATAGAAGAAATAAGAGGCAAGAAAGAGTTTCAGCAACTGCTGAAACACAAGAAATCATGGCTGAGAATGCTAATGGCGGTAACAATGGAGGCAACAACGGTAATAACAGTGGTGCCATTGAAGATCAAGCAAATGGTCGTAGTCTGAGGGACTACATTCTTCCAACTTTGATGGGGGTTCAGTCTTGTATAAGACCACCCGCCGTAGATGCCAATAACTTTGAAATAAAGCCTGCCATACTCCAAATGGTGCAATCCTCAGTTCAGTTCGGTGGACTCCCCTCTGAAGACCCCAATCTGCACTTGTCGAATTTCATGGAGTTATGTCAGACTTTCAAAGTCAATGGAGTTAGTGATGATGCAATCCGCTTGAGACTTTTCCCATTCTCGCTGAGAGAGCGAGCTAAGAGTTGGCTGATCTCCTTTCCATCGAACTCTATTGCAACATGGACTGATTTGGCGACAAAGTTCTTGTCCAAGTTTTTTCCTCCAGCAAAAGCTGCCAAGCTGCGAGGTGAAATTTATAATTTTTGTCAACTGGACAATGAATCTCTCTATGAGGCTTGGGAGAGGTTCAAGGATCTCATCAGAAAATGTCCACATCATGGGATCGAAAAGTGGATGTTGGTTCACAGCTTCTACAACGGGCTGATTGGTAATACCAGAACCATCATAGATGCCGCAGCTGGTGGGGCATTTATGAGAAAAAGTGCAAACGATGCCTATGATCTGTTGGTATTATATTTATCCAGGATCTTAGATCTATTGCAAGTATGTTGATTTAACAACCTAATATTGAACTTCTAAAACGATGAACTAAACACATAAAAGTTAAGAATAACTTACAGTGATTGCAGCGGAATTTATGTCTCCTTCCACTCAGATCTCTAACCCTTGATTCCTGTCTGTAGCAGAGTATAATCAAGATCTGAGCCCGAAAGTTCTTCAGTTGGATGTGATCCTTCACAGTCTTCCAAACTATGATGAGATACTGAATGATGTGAGTGGGCACTTCTCTCTCACTAGGGAATTTCGAAATCTCTCTTTATTTTTCTCTCTTATTTTCGTGTGATACACTTTGCAGAGCAAAGTTTCTCAAGCAACACATATGCATGCAAAGAGAAGAGAGGGGCTGCTATATATAGGAAAAGAGAAGACCACAACTTTCCAAATAAACAGTTTCCTCTTTTACTGTGTAATAGAATAACTGCTTTATTTAGTGTGATTCACCACTTTCCTATTTAGGCTAGGCTTTGATTAGCAATTAAATGACAAATTAAATTGAAAAATAATAATTGGGAAAAGGTAATCCTGTGGCCGGCCATGGTGTGAAAAGGGCCTCACATTGATTTTGCAGTTTCCTCAATTTTATTTCTATTTCTCCAAAAATGCCATTTTTCCAATTCTAATCATTTAAATGCCAAAACCAATTATTTAATAACTAAAATAGATTATTAAATAATATTGCCATTTAAAATTAATTATTAATTCAGACATGCAAAGTCTCATAATTAATAATTAAACCTAGAAACCCTCTTATTTATGATTTCATCCCTAAACTGTGAGAATTCACAAATTAGACATAGTCTAACTTTTAGAATTATAATTGATTAATCATAAATCAATTATAGAGTCCTACAAACAGTATAGTCTCAACTAGAATGGGGACCATGGATCTATATTCTGAGCTTCCAATAAGTTGAACCGATTTACCAAGTAAATCCCTAACTTATTAATTCCTCGTTGAATCCACTCTTAGAACTTGGAATTGCACTCTCAGACTTATATAGAGCATATCATATGTTTCACGATATCAATATGCTATCTCATTTAACCATTGTTATAATCTTAATGTGATTTAGAGATCCTCTATATAGATGATTTACATCGAGACGGGACTAATTTACCGTTTACACCCCTCAATGTATTTTGCCCATTTGAACACTTAGTTACCTGTAAATGATGTTTTAGTGATCTAATAAATAGTCACTGAAACAAGAGCTCATCCATTTACTTCTATTCAACTAAGCTCAAAAGGAATCATCACTTTACTTCTATACACCAGTAGAAGCTATAGATTTCCATATTTATGTTTAGCACTCCCTATTCAGTTATGCTATCATGTTCCCAAAATATATGTATTATCCTGACTCAAAACAGGCTTTAACTAATAAATCAAAGAACAAGAATAGCACTCCTGAAATTGAGCCTAAGCATATCAGGATTTAGATTCTCTTAATCTAAGATCAACTTCTGACATTGACTTGGAAAGATACAACGGTAAGTTTACAATATCTTTAACCAAGTTCAATATCGGTCCAGTCCAATGCATACTCCATGCATTCGAAACCAAGATATACTTTACCAATGTTACGGAAAGAACATAACACTTACTCCAAGTGTAAGTATACTTCATCGTCGATTATCACATCGTTGTAAATCCAAAACACCGATGAACGGGGACCAAATCTTTTGAATCATATAATCACAATCACATTCCTTTGTATTGACGATACCGTAATTGTGAATAACTATATGTTACGGATTTAGCGATTTTGTGCATATATCAAATATATGTATTAAACCATAAACATGTAACATACATGTAAACATGCTTCACTTCTAAATTGATAACTAATCAGATTGTAATGAGTTTTATTTAGGGCATAAAACCCAACAAACTCCCACTTGCACTAACATAAAACAAGTTGTGCATTACAATCAATCTTTTGTCTTGATCCTCTGATCAAGTGTAGTATCTTTGAATCCACCCATATATCTGGAATCAGGTTCATGAGATACATGAAACCTTCCCTAACTTATACTTTACTCGTCAAGGGATACTGAAATCCTTACTGCCCATTAAGTACATCTGAATAACCAGAAGACATATCTCTCAAATTTTAAAATTTGGAATTGAGATAAAGCAGTGTAGAATTTTCTTCAGTAAAATAACTTTCTGGTAATTTTGAATTTACAAAGTTATATCTTTTCTGATGAAGCTTGAATTATTATAGATGGGTTTTAACACTCTTCTATAATGATTCCTCCACCCCCAGAGTAACCACCATCTCACAATGAGTCGGTGTGCATATCAGGACCACTAATGAATAGTTCCTTAATAACATATACGTCACTTTTGTAAATCTTTCTTGATTGTCTCCTAATGTTCCCCATTTGATTACATCTCAGATGGCTCCCACTCAATAGCAGATGTCTGGTTAGAAACTTTTAACCTTTTACTATTGTTTCTTGGAACATCTCGTTGTGACTTATTATCTTAAGCCGAAACCGTAAGTTTCTTTAAGATTAGTTCAACAACATAGCAGTCTAGTATTTGAAGTGAAAAAAATACATTGCTAGAGATTTAAGCAATCAAATCAAGATACCACAAAATGTTATGAGAAATAGACATCTTGAATCAGTCTTTCGAATAGACTATGCAAGAATTCTTCTATCTTACTCTCATAATTCTGATAAGTTATTTCTATCCATGTGAATGGTTAGACTTGTTTTTATCAGAGGTGTTCTTAAGTTTCTATCACAATTATCAACCAAACGAAGATGGGTAAAGAATTTTAATATTCTCCCACTCAACCAAGGTAATGTGAAACATTATCAAAGAACTTTAATGGTATCAATAACTATCACAACAGTGAATCTAAACTGGAACATATAATCAAGATCAAGGATTTATTCTGATAATAGCTAATTTATTATATTATTTCCATGTTTAAAATTATGTGTCACAAAGGGTACTGTAGAATAAAGTCCACCCCTAAGTTTATAGAGATTATGGTCCACCCCTAAAGGTTGTAAATCTCTAAGCGTGATAGAGAGTCTGTGGAGTTGAATATAATCCAGAGTTCATTAGATATAAAAAATCATTTGAACTGCATATTATTCTTAACTTTTCTCCACCCCTATCAGATCAAAAGATCTTTTTATTAAACAAATTCTCAAATAATTGTTTTTGAAACCAACAATTATTCATAAACATAGAAAAAACTTCTAGTGTTTATGTAGTAATAACTCTGTAAAGAGTTTAAATACTTTTGAATTTGCATCAATAATAAAAACACATACACATTCAAACATAATAAATATAATAATTGGTAATAGATAAAATAAAGAACTGAAGCTCAACTCATAAATTGCAATATAATTGAAAAAGATATTTTATTATAAACCAAAAATTGTTTACAATATTTATGAGAACCAAACAGGGAGATAAGATCCCAAAACTTTGAAATCCAAATTGTTTGATAAACTAAACAATTAATTCAAATGAAAGAGCTTCTTCTTTATTATAGACAATCTCCATCCACCATCCAGCTTTCTAATCCAACTCGTTAAAACAGCACCCGAGTTTAAGAAGCTTTAGCTATAAGAAGAATAATAAACAAGGTTAGTAGTCCAGAATTATTAATCCAAAAGGATAATAATTCACTAAAAACACATCAGTTTATAAAGAAAATACCTTGTTTCTTTGCAAGATACTTAGGACATTGGGATTTCCAATGGCCTTTCTCATTGCAGTAGAAACATTTTCCTTTTTGTGTATTGCCAGAAGCTCCAGCATTTTTGTTTCTAGCTGCATTCGCAGCTTGAGCTCGCTTCTTGGCATTTTTCCACTTCTTCTTATGATGGGATTTGGAAGTAGAAGCAACAAGTGCCTCAGGATTACTTGTCTTATTACCATTTCCAGAATTCTGAGGTTTATTCCCTCTTTTCTTGGGACCTCCAATCAAATTTTCATATGTCTGAAGGTCATTGACTAAAGTATGAAAGTCTTGTTCCTTCTTATTCATGACATAATTTGATGTGTAGGGCGAGAAAATGCGGAGTCAGGCTATTCAAGATGAGACTCACTTGAGTAGTCTGATCCATTTCAGCACCATGATTCTGGGCTTCCTGGAAATAACTAGCCATCTGGAGAAGGTGATCACGCACATTCTGATGGGGTTCCATCCATGCATTGATAAATTTCTTAGTCGCGTCGAAACGAGATTGAATAGATGCCATACCGAATAGCTCAGTTAACTGCGTCATGATTTCTGCAGCCGTGACAGTGTTTGCAAACCTTGTTTTCAAAGTGTCAACCATGCTGGAAAGCATGAAGTAACGAGCTTTATTGTTAGCATTATGCCAACGCTCAAACTTCTCTTTTACAGCTTTGGTTGCATTGTCACTTGGCTGCTCAGGGGACGGCTCAGTCAACACAAACGAGGCACTTTCACCTATGAGAGCAATATGAATGTTCTCTCTCCACTTTGGGAAGTTAGACCCATTTAGCTTATTTTCAGTTAAGAGTGACAACATGGGATTTGACATTTCAATTCACGATACTACAAGATAATACATAGATATCAGTTATGGTTTATCACAAAATCTCATTCAGAAATTATCAGCATACAGCAAGTAGGAATGATTAGAGAAAATACAAAAAAAATTCAATCCTAAACAATTTCCAAGGTTTTCAACAAACTGATATCAGTGTCCTGTTTAGGCGAGAGTCAAAGCTATCATTCATTGAATAAAGTTGTCAGCTCATCTAGAATAGCAAATCTTCTAGCAACCTTTTATTCGATCGAAAAGAGAATCCGACGTTGTCCCGTTTAGGCGAGAGTCAAGGTCATTCTTATTTCATGAGCTTCTACCATTGTTTCATATGTTTGTAAGTCTTATACAGTACCCACCATTAGGGTGGTTAATACTAATATAAAACACTTACAAACATACTTATCTTTCGAGATTAAACGGCGCTAACTTGCTAATGAACGTTCCTCCATTAGGGAGGATTACTCACTAAAACAATAGCTATGTAAAACCAACAATGGAGATCGAATATCTCAAAATAATAAAGCTCATTGTTTAAATTGTATTTTCTTCTATTATTTATTTATTTTAAATCTATATATATATATATATTAAATTTTAAATTTAGAATAGAATCTAAATAAAATTTAATTCAATATTTGTAAAATTAAACTTAGATGGTTAAGAAAATAAAATGAATTATTTCCATCTTAGTGTTAATTTTCCAACAAATATTAAGAAAATTACTTAATTTAAGTTGTATTAATTTAAATTAATTTGCAACTTAAATTAAAATTTTCTACAAATATATATATTGTATTTCCAAAAATACACAATTTTTGAAATACATTTAAAATAAATCAAACTTTAAAAAAATACCTCAAGCAAAAATATTATCTATCTAGATTTTCTTGACTAAGTAATCCAATTTCTAATAATATATTTCGGTTCCTTTATTAATCATTAAATGAAAAAATCATTGATTTAAGTTGATTCAAAATTAATTAAAATAATTAATTTACAACTTCAATCTATCTTTCAAGACAAATTCAAAATCACCTTGCATAATTAAATGCTATTTTGAAAAATGATTAATAAAATAAATAAAATATATTATGAAAATTATTCAAATTTAAGCTGTTATGGAAATACCCAACTTAAAATAATTTTCTTATTTAATTAAATATCATGAAAATATCAATATCCAAGTATCATTATGAAAATCAGCTTGGACATTTAATTTTCAATTTAATTAAATGTACTAAATTCAGGAAATAAATAATTAAGTATAGAGAAGACTTAATCATTAATTTCTAATTTAATACAAGGAAAAATATCCTTAATTGAATTGTACCAAAATTAATTATTAACCAATTAATTTCACAATCAATGATATTTTCCTAGATTAGAAATAATAATTAGTATGGAGATAACTATCTAGAAAATATCTCAATTCTTACTAAGTATCTTTTCAAGATCTGGAAAATATCTGATTTAAGTTATTATAGAAACAATCTATAATTTACTAACTTAAAATTTTCCAAATATCATTTAATTAAATATCAAAATTAGGTGGTGACTACCTAATTTAAAGATATTCCCTTTTTAAGTTTAAAACCAACTTAAAATAATATCTTCTAAGAATCTTCAATAACTAATTCCTAGAATTCCTCAGCTTAACATTATTATCACAATATATTCAAATTTAGGTTATTATTAGTAATTACTAATTCATAACTTAAATAAGAATATTCAATGAAATAATAAAAATAAGTTTCAGAAAGAATCTAGTTAGTTAAAATTCTTTATTTAATTAAATACAAGAAAAATACAAATAGTTTATCCAGAAATGAAATTCATTAAACTATGTTTTTCTTAAATTAATTTCGAAGAAATTAATTATGTTGCTATTCAATTTTTATTAGGTCAAACTAATATAATTAACCTAGCACAGTTATCCAAATTAGGCAAATGGGCCTTCACAATTGTGGTTGTTCATGTGAGGGGGAGCTGGGTCCAGTATGTCGCACCCACTTCTAAGGCTCCCAACTCTCACACAAGGCCCAAAAGAGAGGAATTTAACCTTAAAATGAACAACTGTTATTAATTGAATAGGCCCATTAACTAAATGAGCCTAAATAAAATCTATCAGGTTATGACATTTTATTTAGCAACAACAACCTATATGTATCTATAATAGAAATTAAACATATAGGCTCACACAGGCACACAGATTTGGATGGATCCTATCATGTTTCTAGGTCATACACAGATGAAAGAAGTTTGTAAAAAATTACCTGTTACAAATTATCAACTTGATCTATCATCAATTGAACCATGGGTTAAAATCAGATCAGTTGATCTGTCAACAAGTTAACCCTGGCAATTTAGATCAAGTAATAATAGGTTTTAGAAAAACTTACAAACAATCTAAAACACATACTCCTGCAACAAGGTTAGTTCTGGATAGTTGGATGTAGGATTTATTTAATTTTAAATCTATATTTCAAAAAATAATATTAAAATTAAACCTACCATTTTGAAAAATTAGGTTTTGGGTAACCTAAATGTCATTTCAAAATAAATTGCTAACTTTCCTTTTAAATTTCATGTTATTTAATAAATTAAATAATAAAATAGAAAATGGTAAATACATACCCTTTTCATATTTTACAACTTAATTTAATTAAAAAATAACAAAATTTAAAAGTTAACAAAAATACCTTATTTCCTCTTTTAAAATTATCATGATTATTTGGATCTTATTTTAATTAAGGTCAAGTTACCAAAAAAAATTAATATCTGACCTTAAAAAAAATAAAATAATCAAATTTTAAAGGAAATAAGAAAAAGGTAAGCAAAACTTGATTTTTCCCATTTTCAAAATCAAATTGCACTAATATCTAAAATTAATTTTAAAAAATTAAAATTAATTTATTTCTGATAATTAGATTTAAAATTTGAAAAACAAAAATCAACATACAAAACTACACAAAAAATCGAAATTTAATTCCATGAAATAGCATGAAAAATCGAAGAAAACGAAGAAAATAGCAGGTGGTACGGACAGCATGCAAAGCATGCTGTCCGCGCGCGTAGGAGAGAAGCCACAGCCCAGAAAACTGGGCGCAAGCACCCCTGCGCATGATTTCCGCGCGCGTAGGGGAGGTGCTCACCACCTAGGTTTTTCCCGATTTTCAAAAACTCATAACTAATTCAAATTAAATCGAAATCGAGTTCTATAAAAAAGTAAATTGCTTAGAATTTTCCACACTATCCAATAAAAATAATTCCAGATACAGACAATCAATTATTTTTCCCAGAATTCACAAACATCAATTAAACATCAATATGACACAACATGAAACCATCCAAATCACAAGCAAATCGTTTTAAGTCCAAATTTCTTGCAAGTAAATCAATTACCATGGCTCTGGTGCCAGTTGCTGGTATTATATTTATCCAGGATCTTAGATCTATTGCAAGTATGTTGATTTAACAACCTAATATTGAACTTCTAAAATGATGAACTAAACACATAAAAGTTAAGAATAACTTACAGTGATTGCAGCGGAATTTATGTCTCCTTCCACTCAGATCTCTAACCCTTGATTCATGTCTGTAGCAGAGTATAATCAAGATCTGAGCCCGAAAGTTCTTCAGTTGGATGTGATCCTTCACAGTCTTCCAAACTATGATGAGATACTGAATGATGTGAGTGGGCACTTCTCTCTCACTAGGGAATTTTGAAATCTCTCTTTATTTTTCTCTCTTATTTTCGTGTGATACACTTTGCAGAGCAAAGTTTCTCAAGCAACACATATGCATGCAAAGAGAAGAGAGGGGCTGCTATATATAGGAAAAGAGAAGACCACAACTTTCCAAATAAACAGTTTCCTCTTTTACTGTGTAATAGAATAACTGCTTTATTTAGTGTGATTCACCACTTTCCTATTTAGGCTAGGCTTTGATTAGCAATTAAATGACAAATTAAATTGAAAAATAATAATTGGGAAAAGGTAATCATGTGGCCGGCCATGGTGTGAAAAGGGCCTCACATTGATTTTGCAGTTTCCTCAATTTTATTTCTATTTCTCCAAAAATGCCATTTTTTTAATTCTAATCATTTAAATGCCAAAACCAATTATTTAATAACTAAAATAGATTATTAAATAATATTGCCATTTAAAATTAATTATTAATTCAGACATGCAAAGTCTCATAATTAATAATTAAACCTAGAAACCCTCTTATTTACGATTTCATCCCTAAACTGTGAGAATTCACAAATTAGACATAGTCTAACTTTTAGAATTATAATTGATTAATCATAAATCAATTATAGAGTCCTACAAACAGTATAGTCTCAACTAGAATGGGGACCATGGATCTATATTCTGAGCTTCCAATAAGTTGAACCGATTTACCAAGTAAATCCCTAACTTATTAATTCCTCGTTGAATCCACTCTTAGAACTTGGAATTGCACTCTCAGACTTATATAGAGCATATCATATGTTTCACGATATCAATATGCTATCTCATTTAACCATTGTTATAATCTTAATGTGATTTAGAGATCCTCTATATAGATGATTTACATCGAGACGGGACTAATTTACCGTTTACACCCCTCAATGTATTTTGCCCATTTGAACACTTAGTTACCTGTAAATGATGTTTTAGTGATCTAATAAATAGTCACTGAAACAAGAGCTCATCCATTTACTTCTATTCAACTAAGCTCAAAAGGAATCATCACTTTACTTCTATACACCAGTAGAAGCTATAGATTTCCATATTTATGTTTAGCACTCCCTATTCAGTTATGCTATCATGTTCCCAAAATATATGTATTATCCTGACTCAAAACAGGCTTTAACTAATAAATCAAAGAACAAGAATAGCACTCCTGAAATTGAGCCTAAGCATATCAGGATTTAGATTCTCTTAATCTAAGATCAACTTCTGACATTGACTTGGAAAGATACAACGGTAAGTTTACAATATCTTTAACCAAGTTCAATATCGGTCCAGTCCAATGCATACTCCATGCATTCGAAACCAGTATACTTTACCAATGTTCTGGAAAGAACATAACACTTACTCCAAGTGTAAGTATACTTCATCGCTGATTATCACATCAGTGTAAATCCAAAACACTGATGAACAGGGACCAAATCTTTTGAATCATATAATCACAATCACATTCCACTGTATTGACGATACTGTAATTGTGAATAACTATATGTTCTGGATTTAACTGATTTTGTGCATATATCAAATATATGTATTAAACCATAAACATGTAACATACATGTAAACATGCTTCACTTCTAAATTGATAACTAATCAGATTGTAATGAGTTTTATTTAGGGCATAAAACCCAACAAACTCCCACTTGCACTAACATAAAACAAGTTGTGCATTACAATCAATCTTTTGTCTTGATCCTCTGATCAAGTGTAGTATCTTTGAATCCACCCATATATCTGGAATCAGGTTCATGAGATACATGAAACCTTCCCTAACTTATACTTTACTCGTCAAGGGATACTGAATAACCAACAATGGCCATGAATAACCAACATGATCTGCTCGAAGAAATGGCCATGAATAACCAACAATGGCCAACTAAAAGAAGCCAAACGAAGAAAGTTGCTGGTATGCACGAGGTAGACGCCATCACCAAGTTGACAGCCCAAGTGGAGGCCCTGACGAAGTTGATGATTGCTCAGGTGAAACAGGCTCAAGTTACCTGTGAACTATGTGGGGGCCCTCACACATATGACACATGCCCGGTGGATGTGAAC
The DNA here is from genome assembly GCF_029168945.1 of Cannabis sativa. Taxonomy (NCBI): domain Eukaryota; kingdom Viridiplantae; phylum Streptophyta; class Magnoliopsida; order Rosales; family Cannabaceae; genus Cannabis; species Cannabis sativa. The sequence goes on along the minus strand of NC_083601.1, from coordinate 84,114 downwards.
AGTTTACCAATGGATCAAGCAAAAGCCATTGGGAACTATTCTCAAAAAAATAATTATGGGCACAACCAATAAGGGTTCTACCAGCAGAGAAATCAACCCCAACAAAACCAACAACAACTGCAACAACAAAGACTTAATGGAGGCTTAAATATCCAAGCTGACTTATTGCTCTAATTCATGATGGAGACTAAAGCCTCTATTAAAACTCTAGAAACTCAGATGGAACAATTGGCTACTCAAGTGGCAAAACAAGCTCAAGGAAATTCACCTAGCACTAGTGAGGCAAAAGGAAAAGAGCAATGTAAAGAAATTTCCTTGAGGAGTGGAAAGAGTTATAAGGGACCTAGTGGCAAGCAACCAGTTGAAGATGAGGTTCAGGATCAACAGGCACAGACACAGGCACCAAAGGAAAAGAACACTACTGAGGGTCTTGCACCGAAAGAAGCTTCGCCTCCAATCAGCATAGATCACCATATTAAAATTCCTTACCCTCAAAGACTCCGCATGAACAACCTCGACAAGCAGTTTTAAAAATTTCTTGAAATATTCAGGAAATTGCACATTAACATTCCATTTGCGGAGGCCTTAGAGCAAATGCCAACTTACCTGAAGTTCATCAAAGAAATTTTAGCTAAGAAAAGGAAGTTGGAAGAATTTGAGACAGTGGCACTCACTGAGGAGTGCAGTGCAATTTTGCAGAAGAAACTACCGCCCAAGCTTAAAGATCTGGGTAGTTTCAATATTCCATGCTCTATAGGGGGTTCGGTGGAAGTTAAAGCTCTATGTGATCTGGGAGCAAGCATTAATCTAATGCCCTTGTCTGTCTTCAAAAGGCTAGGATTGGGAAAAGCAAAGCCCACAACAGTGACTTTACAACTGGCGGATCGTTCTTTGACTCATCCTCGTGGGATAATTGAAGATGTACTCGTGAAGGTTGGTAAGTTTATCTTTCCTGCTGATTTCCTAATTCTTGATATGGAGGAAGATTCAACTATTCCTATTATTTTGGGAAGACCATTCTTAGCAACGGGGCGAGCATCAATAGATGTTCAAAAGGGGGAGTTAAAGTTGCGAGTGCAAGATGAAGAGGTCAATTTTAATGTTTTTGCCCCAACCGACATTCCTACCTGTTGCAAGATTGAGATGGTGAAGGGTTCTTTTGTTAAAGCTGATAAGAAGAGAGTAAAGCCTAAAGAGCGACTTCGAACGACTAGGCGTTGTTGGAAAAGATTGATGTGTGGTAGTTCTGAAGGTGAACTTGTTGGGTTTTATGACCTAAATAAAACTCTTTACAATCTGATTAGTTATCAATATAAGAAATTTGAAGTGATTTATGTTTGCATGAATTTTACATGCTATGGTTTAATATTTTTATTACATTTACACACAAAATCAGTTAAATCCAGATCATATGTTTATTCACAATTATAGTATCGTCAACACAGTGGAATGTGATTGTGATCATATGAATCAAAAGACTAAGTCCTTGTTTCATCAGTGTTTTGAATTTACACTAATGTGATAATCAGCGATGATGTGTACTTACACTTGGAGTAAGTGTTATGTTCTTTCCAGGACATTAGTAAAGTATACTAGTTTCGAATGTATGGAGTATACATTGGACTGGACCGATATTGCAACTAAGTTAAGATATTACAAACTTACCGTTATATATCTTTCCAAGTCAATATCAATAGTTGATCTTAAGATTAAAAAAATCTAAATCCTGATATGCTTAGGCTCAACTCAGGAGTACTATTCATGTTCTTTGATTTATTAGTTAAGCCTACTTTTGGGTCAGGGTGATACGTATATTTTGGGAACATGATAGTATGATTGAGTGGGAGTGCTGAACATAAATATAGAATCTATAACTTCTACTGGTGTATAGAAGTCAATTGATGATTCCCTTCGAGCTTAGCAAATAGAAGTAAATGGATGAGCTCTTGTTTAACTGACTAATTCTTAGATCACTAAACACCATTTACAGGTAGCTAAGTGTTTTAAGGGGCAAAATACATTGAGGGGTGAGAACGGTAAAATTATCCCATCTCGATGTAAATCATCTATATAGAGGATCTTTGATCATAATAAGATTATAACAATGGTTAAATGAGATATCATATCTATATCGTGGAACATATAATATGCTCTATATAAGTCTGAGAGTGCAATTCTAAGTTCTAAGAGTGGATTCAACGAAGAATTAACAAGTAGGAATTTACTTAGTAAATTCGGTTCACTTATTGGAAGCTCAGCATATAGATCCATGGTCCCCATTCTAGTTGAGAACATACTGCTTGTAAGACTCAATAATTGATTCGTGATTGGTCAATTATAATTCTAAAGTTAGACTATGTCTAATTTGTGAATTTTCACTAAGCAGGGTCGAAATTGTAAAGAAAAGAGATTCTAGGTTTATTTATTTATTAATGGACTTTATATATCTAGTTAATAATTAAATTAAATGAAAATATTATTTAATAATCTATTTTAGTTATTAAATTATTAGTTTTGACATTTAAATGGTTAGAATTGAAAAATTGGCGTTTTTGAGAAAATAGAAATAAAATTTGTGAAAACTGCAAAATCAAGTGGGGCCCATTCTATACACCTTGGCCGGCCACTTAATGTGGAATTTCAAATTGATATTTTCATTATTTTAATGTCAAATAATTCCTAATCTAAACCTAGTAGTTGCCTATAAATAAAAAGTGATGGCTCAATCAAAATTACACACACTTTTCATTATTCTTCTGACAGAAAATTCTCTTTTCAGAAAAACTAAGCCTTCCCTTTTCTATACCTTGGCCGAAACCTCTCTCTCTCTTTTCCTCTTCTAAATTTCGAACCCTAGTGATAGAGTAAGTGCCCACACACAGCAAGTGGTAACTCAATCATAGATTGGAAGACTGTGAAGGATCAAACTCAAAGAGAAGGACATTCGGGCTCAGATCTTGATTATACTCTGCGACAGAAAGGATACAAGGGTTAGAGATCTGAGTGGAAGGAGACATTAATTCCGCTGCATCAATGTAAGGTTTTCTTAACTTTATATGTATTTATTTTATCGTTTTAGAAAGTTCATATTTAGGGTGTTAAACAACATACTTGTGAGTAGATCTAAGATCCTGCTAAAATAATATCCAACAACTGGCCTCAAAGCCATGGTAATTGATTTTCTTGCAAGAAATTTGGACTTTAAAACGATTGTTTGTTATTTGGATGGTTTCATGTTGTATTGAGTGTTATATGATGATTGATTGATGTTTGTGAATTTTCGTGAAAAATAATTGAAATTTTGATTCTGAAATTATTTTTATTGGATAGTATGGAAAAAATTAAGCAAGTTCCTTTTTTACAGAACTCAATTTCGATTTAATTTGAATTAGTTATAATTTTTTGAAGATTTGGAAAAAAGATAAGGATGCTGCATCACCCACGCGCGCGCCGAACCGAGTGCACCTCGGTCACACGCGTGTTCGGACAGCATTTTGTCCGAGCAACACGCACGGGTGTCTGAAGACACCCCTCTCCGCGCGCAGAAATCATGCACATCCCTCCCAGCGCCGAGGTTTCTCGGGAGGCTTCCTAGTGTGCGCGCGCGGACGAGTATGCACAGCATACCGTCCGTACAGCTCACAATTTTTTCGTTTTTCTTCGTTTTTTCATGCTTTTTCATGGATTTAACTTCTGATTTTTTGTGTAGTTTTGTATTTAGACATTTACTATTCCTATTTCAATTCTAATTATCATAATTAAATTATTTAATTTTTTTTAATTTAATTCATGATATTAGTGTAATTTGAATTTGAAAATAGTAAATATCTATCTTTTTTGCTTAATTATCTATCTTATTTTTAAATTTGATTATATCTTATCTTATTTTTAAATTTAAGGTCAGATATTAAATTTTTTAAATTAATTTTTTTTTTAAATAATTTGACCTTATTTAAATTTAAAATAAGATAACTATAACCATGATATTTTAAATAGATGTAAGATATTTTGCTAACTTTTAAATTTTGTTATTTTATTAAAATTAAATTTAAAATATGAAAAAGATATTTATTTATCTTTTTTAATTTTTTATTTAATTTTTATTTATAAAATAACATTAAATTTTTAAAAGTAGTTAGCAAATTTTGAAATGATATTTAGGTTAGTTGAAACCTAATTTTTCAAAATTGTAGGTTTAATTTTAAATTTTTTTATTATTTTTCGAAAATAAATAAATTTTTTTTTAATTTTTCGAAAATTAAATATTATTTTTTTATTTATTTATTTAATTATTTTATTTTCGAAATTTAATTATTTAAAATTAAATAGATCCTACATCCAACTATCCAGCTAACCTTGTTGCAGGCGTATGTGGTTTTAGCTTGTTTGTAAGTTTTCAAAACCTATTATTACTTGATTGCAAATAGCCATGGTTAACTTGTTGACAGATCCAATGATCTGATTTTAACTCATGGCTCCCTTGGTCAAGTAAATAATTTGTAACAGGTAAATTTTACAATCTTCTTTCATCTGTGTATGACCTAGCAACATGATAGGATCCATCCAAATGTGTGCCTGTGTGAGCCTATATGTTTATTTTATTATATAGATGCATATACGTTGTTGCTAAATAAAATGTCACACCATGATAGATTTTATTTAGGTCCATTTAGTTTTTGGACCTATTCAATTAATAACACTTATTTATTTTAAGGTTAAATTCCTCTCTTTTGGGCCTTGTGTGAGAGTTGGGAGCCATAGAAGTGGGTACGACATACTGAACCCAGCACCCTCTCACATGAACTACCCCAATTGTGAAGGCCCATTTGCCTGATTTGAATAACTGTACTAGGTTAATTATATTAGTTTGACCTAATAAAATTGAATTAGCAACATAATTAACTTTTAAAATATATGAAAATTTATTTTCATTTTAATATTTTAAAGTTAATTTTAAGAAAAACACTTTTAGTTTTAAATATTATTTCTAGACAAACTATTTGTATTTTTCTTGTATTTAATTAAATAAAGAATTTTAACTAACTAGATTCTTTCTGGAACTTATTTAATTAAATATTCCTATTTAAGTTATAAATTAGTTATTTCAACTGATTTTTCATATCTAACTTAAATTTGAATATTTTATTTAAATTATAAAATTAAGTTGACGAATCCTAGGCATTAGTTATTAAAGATTGTTAAAATATTTTTTAAGTTGGTTTTAAACTTAAAATGGAATATTTTTCAAATTAAGTGGTTACAACTTAATTTTTTGGATATTTAATTAAATCTAAATTTGAAAATACTTAAGTTTTAGATTTTTTCTATACAACTTAAATTAGATATTTTTCAAATTTTTTGTTGAAAAGATACTTAGTCAAATAAGATATTTTCTAGATAGTTATTTCTAGACTACTTATTATTTCTAATATTTAAATAGGAAAATATTATACATTGTGAAATTAATTATTTACAATTTTATTTAAGTATATTTTTTTCTAGTATTAAACTAGAGATTAATAATTAAGCTTTCTCTACACTTAATTATTTATTTCTTGAATTTAATACATTTAATTAAATTGAAAAATTAAATATCTAAGTTGATTTTCATCATGATACTTAAATATTTATTTTTCATGATACTTAATTAAATAGAAAATTATTTTTAGGTTGAAATTTAATTTTTTCAACTTAAATAATTTTCATATATATTTTTCTTTATTTTATTAATCAATTTCGAAAAATTGCATTTTAATTATGCAATATTTTTTGAATTTTTCTTGAAAAATAGATTAAGTTGTAAATTAATTATTTATTTTAATTAATTCTTGGACCAACTTAACTCAATGATTTTTTCATTTATTGATTAATTTAAAATAAATGAATTTAAAATATATTATTAGAAATTGAATTGATTAGTCATAAGGAAAATCTAGATAGGTGATATTTTTGCTTGAAGTATTTTTTCTAAGTATTTATTATTAGTATTTTTTGAAAATTTGTATAGTTTTATACTTTATTTTTTCGAATACAATAAATATATTCTTATGGAAATTTTTAAGTTGCTAATTAATTTAAATTAATACAACTTAAATTAATTTCCTCAATATTTATATTTAAAATTACTACTAAGATGGAAATAATTCATATTATTTCAATCACCATCTAAGTATAATTTTATAAATATTAAATTAAATTCTTATTTTGAATTCTAATTCTAAATTCGAATTTAATGAATATAATTATTAGAATAATAAAGAAAATACATTTTAAAGAATGAGCTTTATTATTATTAAGATATTCGATCTCCATTGGTTTTATATCGCGTTTGTTTTAGTGAGTAATCCTCCCTAATGGAGGAAGGTTCATTAGCAATTTCGCACTGTTTAATCTCGAAAGATAAGTAGTTTGTAAGTATTTTATATGGTAAAGATCACCCTAATGGTGGCGACCATATTTGACTTGCAAATTGCGAAACAATGGTAGAAACTCATAAGATAGAATAGCCTTAACTCTCGCCTAAACGGGACAACGCTGGATTCCAATCTTGATCGAATAAAAGGTTGCTAGAATGTTTAACATTTTAGATGAGCTGACAACTCTATTTAATAGATGGTAGCTTTGACTCTCGCCTAAACGGGACACTGATATCAGTTTGTTGAAAAACCTTGGAAATTATTTAGGATTGAATTTTTTTTAGTATTTTCTCATATCATTCCTACTTGCTATGTGCTTATAATTTCTGAATTGATTTTGTGTTAAACCATTATTGATTTCTATTATTTTGTAGTATCCTGTATTATCATGATGAATCCCATGTTATCACTGTTGACTGAAAATAAGCTAAATGGATCTAGCTTTCCTAAATGGAATGAGAACATTAATATTGCTCTCATAGGAGAAAGTGTCTTGTTTGTTTTAACTGAGTCGTTACCTGAAGTGCCTGGGGATAATGCATCCAAAGCTGTGAAAGAAAAGTATGAGCGTTGGCAGAAAGCAAATTACAAAGCTCTATACTTTATGCTTTCCAGCATAGTTGACACCCTCAAAACTCAGTTTTCTAAAACCGAGAAGGCTGCTGAAGTTATGACGAAGTTAAATGAGCTATTCGGTAGGGGATCACTTCAGTCTCGCTTTGACGCGACTAAGAAGTACATCAATGCACGGATGGAACCCCATCAAAACGTGTGTGACCATGTTCTCCTCATGGCAAGTTATTTCCAAGAAGCCCAGGATCATGGTGCTAAAATGGATCACACTACTCAAGTAAGCCTTATCTTGAATAGTCTGACTCCAGCATTTCTACCATACACATCAAATTATGTCATGAATAAGAAGGACATAGACTTTCATGAGTTAGTCAATGACCTTCAAACTTATGAAAATTTGATTGGAGGACCCAAGAAGAAAGGCAGTAAGCCTCACAATTCTGGGAATGGTAATGGGACGGTAAAACCTGAAGCAAATATTGCATCTGCTTCAAAACTCAAATCGAAGAAGAAGTGGAAGAACACCAAGAAGCGTGCAAAAGTCATGAAAAACAAAAAGGTTGCTGCTTCTGGTGATGCTACACTTAAAGGAAAATATTTCTACTGCAATGAGAAGGGTCATTGGAAACCCCAATGTCCTAAACTTCTTGCAAAGAAACAAGGTATTTCTATTTATAAGCTTTAAGAGTTTTAGTGAATTATTATCCAATTGGATTTATGATTCTGGACTAACTTTGTTTATTTGTTTTCTTCTTCTTATAGGCCAAGCTACTTGAACTCAGATGAGTTGGATCGGAAAGCTGGACCAAGGGTGAAATCGTCCAGATGAAGATGAAGCTCTTCTATCTATTTTTGAATTAATTGTTTTAGTTTAAAGACAATTTGGATTTTGAATTTTAGTTAGGGATATTTATCCCTGTTTTTCTCATATTGTTGCAATACATTTTTTTATTATTAATAAAGTTTTCAATTATTTTTGAATTCAAACCATTGCAATTTTTGAGATTGAGCTTCATTTTATTTATCTTAAACCACAATTACCACATTATATTTATATGTTTGTATGTGTAAGTGTTTTTATTATTGATGCAAATTCTATAATATTTACAACTCTTCATCGAGTTATATTAAATAAGCACTAGAAACTATTTCTATGTTTATTAATAATTGTTAATTCTAATACAATTATTAAGAATTTGTTTAATAAAAGGATCTTTTGATCTGATAGGGGTGGAGAAAAGTTAAGAAAACTATGCAGTTCAATGATCTTTTATATCTAATGAACTCTAGATAGTATTCAACTCCACATAAACTCTATCACACTTAGAGAATCATGATCTTTACAACCTTTAGGGGTGGATCATAATCTCTATATACTTAGGGGTGGAGTTTATCCACAATAACCTATATGTATATACTTAGGGGTGGAGTCTATTCCACATTACCCTATGTAACACATATTTTCTTTAAACATGGTAGTAATATAATGACTTAGCTATTATCAATATAAATCCTTGATCTTGATTGTATGTTCCAATTTAGTTTTACTGTTGTAGTAAAAGTTTGATACCTATAAAAGTTCTTTGATAAAGTTTCACACTACCTTAATTGAGTGGGAGAATTTTAAAATTCTATACCCATCTTCATTAGGTTGACACTTGTGATAGATACTTAAGAACACTACTGAAAAGCAAATCTAACCATTCACATGGATAGATATAACTTATCAGAATTATGAGAATAAGATAAAGAACTCTAATTCAGTATATTCGAATGACTTGAACCTAGAATTCTTAATCCTCATAAAATTTTATGGTATCTTAATTTTGATTACTTAATCTCTAGCATGTATTTTTCACTTCAAATACTAGTCTGCTATGTTGATGACTTAGTCTTGACTTAAAGTTTCAGACTAATACAAAAGTCACAACTAGGTAACTCTCCAAACAATAGAGAGGTTAAAAGTATTATTTAACCAGACATCTGCTATTGAGTGGGAGCTATCTGAGATGTAATCAAATAAGGAACATTAGAAGATATTCAAGAAAGATAAATGATATTTCAACTAAGTAAAATGAGTACTCAATCATTTATCTCGTTTGGTTAAGCTCGAAGGAAATCACCCTTTGCTTACTATTCGCCAGATAGAAGCTATAGATTCCATATTTATGTTAGCGCTCCCACTCAATCGTACTACCGTGTTCCCAAAATGTACGTATTGCCCTGACCAAAAATTAGGCTTAACTAACAAATCAAAGAACACGAATAACACTCTCGAGATTGAGCCTAACCATATCAGGATTTCGATCATGTGATCTAGGATCAACTTATGATATTGAATTGAATAGATATTTACGGTAAGTTTCATAAATCTATTTTAAAGTTCAATATCGGTCCATTCTAATGCATACTCCATGCATCCAACCTGAGCTTTACTTTAACCTATGTTCTAGAAAGAACATAACATTTCTCCAAATGCAAGTAAACTCTGTTGTAGATTGTCATATCAGTAAAACCCAGTGTTCTGATAAATCTAGGAATAGTTTATTCACATAGTCATGTTTACTTTCCACTGTGTTGACAACACAATAAACATGATCAAGTATGTGAAAGGGGTTTGGATGAATTTATAAATCAAATAGACAAACAATTGATTAATTGAACCAAAACATACACAAATGAATGAAAAATACTTCTGTTACTTTATTGATATTGAATAATCTGGATTACATTGAAATAGAGTTTTATTTAGGGCATAAAACCCAACAACTTGATCCAATTTGAAGCAGTATTGAGGTCCAACCCCTTCTGATGGGGGTGCAGGTAAGTCTCCCTTTCCTTGTTTTGCATGACACATTGGGGACAATGTGTATTCTAAGTTTGGGGGAGGGGACTTATAACTTTTTTATTAATTGTTTTAGTTATTCTGTTCTTTTTAGTTATTTTGCTTTAGTTTAGTCTTTTTATTTGGTTGTTAGTCGATTAAATAAACTGAAGATAGTTGTGTGTTGCTGTTAATTGTGATATGTCTTGAAATTTTGAAACTGTGTGCTTAATTCTGTTAACTCTTTGGATTAGTTTGGATGCTTGTGAAACCTGTGTATGAATGCAATTTAATGATCTGTGAAATATGTTATAATTGTTTTACTATGGTTTGTGGCAAGATTGACAGGATAGCTTAGAATTTGCATGTTTATTCTTTTGAGGCGAAATCCTTGACAATGTTCAATAGGAATATGATTTAGGCATTTGTTGGATAGTTTGAGCCTTCCAAGCCTACCATGCAATTTTTATCCCTAGTTGACCATCTTGAGCCTAAACCTGTTTCGTTTCTTCACCCATTGAACTAAAAGATGTATCCACACTGTTATTTTTATCCTCATTACATTTTGAATGGTATCATAAGCTTTACAATAAGTTTGGGGGAGTGAAATATATAGTGTGTGGAAGTATTGAAGAAAAGAAAAAATCTTGCGTGATTGAGAAACATGTGAAAAAAAAAAGAATTGTAACTCGCCATCACTTGAAAAAAGAATGAAAAAAAATCAGAAATAAAAGAAAATTTCAGTGATGTCTAGTGATTGAAAAAAAAGTAGAAAAAATTCTCAATCATGGTTAGTTATGGGAACACTTTGGGAAATTTTAAAATTATGAGAAGCTTGTGGGTTCTTTTGTGCTTATGATATCTTTAGCCAAAATTGTCTTTTATTTTTCGAATATCTAAGCCATAAATTCTAACCTTAAAAAGTCCTTTTGATTCCGAAAAGAATGTTGTCAACATTAGTGGAGAGAGGTAAGCATGCAAGCATATTGGCTATTGGTTTGTGGACTAGTTTGATGGAGTGAAACCATTATGACATTATTTCGATACTGAAGTTAGTTTGTATTTCTACATTGTGTGATAAAATGAGCATCCTAATTAATTGTTAGAGTTTTTAGAATTAAAAATCTAGTTTAGTTAATGGAAGGAAATTTCGCATGAGCCAGCAGTAATATAATTATCTGATAGCTTAGTTAATCGAGTTTTAGTGTTAGACTTAGTCTTACTCGAGGGCGAGTAAGAATCTAGTTTGGGGGAATTTGTTAGGCTATTTTTAGCATACGTTTTGGGTCACTTTTTATAGTTGTTTTCCTTCTTTATTATTATATTTGGAATAAAATTACGCTTGTTTTCTTTGGTTTCAGGTTTCACACTTGAAATGTATAAATTGATCAAATTTCGGAAAACAACAATCTATAAAATAGAGAAAATTCTGCAAGAAAATAAAGCTGAAACTTCAAGCTTAAATTTTACTATGTTCTAATCAGATTTTGGAAAAAGTCAAAACATAAAAGTTTTATATTTCTTTTTCTTCTTTCCAACGCATCTTGAATCAACTCATTTGGAGTTCGTATGTGAAAGTTATGCACATTTTACTGAAAGATGCTGAAGCTGTCAAATTTTGCTCCAGTAGTCGCGACCACCACTTTCCATGGTCGCGACCCTTTTTCATGGTCGCGACTAGGAGCCAGGCAGCAAGCATATTTTTCGTATTTTGCCTATGGTCGCGACTAGACTTTATGTAGTCGCGACTAGGGGCGAAAAACGAGATTTTTAGGCAGTTTTTGACTTTTTCAAAGGTAGCAACCCTAATTTCTATTTAAGGGGCTCGTGTTTTAGAAGGGAGAGAGGCAGAAATTGGACTAAAAAGTGAAAGAAGGAGGCAGAGGAAGCAATGGTGGCGATCCGGAATGCAATCACCAACTAGTTCTTTCTTAAACTCGTAATTTCTATGTTAATTTTTGTTTTAGTTTTGATTATGGATGTTATTATGGATTTTATGAACTAAACTCCTATTTGGGGAGATGATGAATGTTGATTGAAATTACTTTTGGTTAATGATAATTGTTATTTCTCCTTTCTTGATTGTGAATTTATCCATATTTGTGTTTAATTACATGTTTAAGATTGATCACCTTCTACATGTTCTATGATCCCAATTCAAAATCTGAAAAAGTGAGAATTGGGAATGCTAAAATTGGATAAACTAGGTTTTGATGTGAAACTAAAGTATTTGCATAGCCTTTGTGACATTTAGATTATTGCTTAATGTTGATTATATGTTAATCTATCTCAGAGATGATTAGATTCATGAGTTGGTGAAGATAACATGTGATTTAGGACCTAAAAGATCTGAAAAGAGTTAGGTTAATTTTATAATCTGTCGTTCACATAAAGAAAGAGGAATAGTAATTAGCATTAACAATTGGGTAATTAAATCAACAGGATTCTTTTCCCTAATTTCTCATCCTTGATTAAACACCTTTATTGCTTTCTTTAATTTTCTTGTTTTTTTTTATTTCAAAATCTATCAAAATTATTTATCTACCAAATAGAATCATAAGTCTAATTTAGTGGTATTCAGTTCAATTCCCTGTGGTTCGACCTCACCTGCGTGAGTTTACTACTTGATTACGTGCACTTGCGTATTGTTCATAATTTTCGTAACACCTTTTCGTACAGCCTACCATCGTATATACTAATAAATCTATTAGTTTATTTTGGCATATTGAAATAAATTTTTCTTTTTCTTTTTGTATATTGGAATAGCAATTCATTTTATTTCATATAGCCTACAATTATATATGTAAATGAACCTATTAGTTTCTATTCATTGGAATAACATTTTACTTTTTTCAATATAGAGTAAACTATAATCAAACATAATGATATACGTCAATAAACCTATTAGTTTATTTTTTGTATATTAGAACAACAATATATGTTTTTGTTTCAAACACAATCTATCATCATGTATGCCTATGAAATAATAAACTAATTAGTCTATTTTTTTATGTCAAGACATCAAATCTAGTTGTATACAAAATACATGACTATAACATGTCTTACATAGTAAACTTGGATAACAATATATACACTTGTTAGAGATTTGAATATGATAAAATACATTCATAAGTTTATTTGACATATATATCTATACTCATATATACCAAATAAAATTTAGTTTTATTTTGGCATATTGAAATAAAAATAAAATCTGATAGTTTCTATCAAACTAAGAATAAAAAAGACAAATAAGTTCGTCATAAATAAATAAACAAGTTATCTATTTGTATAAAAATTCACATTTTAATTTTCTTAAACTGAAAACTAAATGGTATATAACATGCATATTACATAGGGAAGTTTTTTGATGCATTTTTATAGTTTATTGTTTGTGAAGATAACATGAAAATTTGTAACATTAATAACAACAATAAACATGTAGCAATATTAGGATTACCATGCAAATTGTACTATGCTAATGAACTGATTACAGTAATGGTAGTTTACAGTGTATGTTAAGTGTGATGATTTTGTCAGTGTTAGTTTATAGATACTATTTATAACTTATTGTTTGTGAAGATAACATGAAAAGTTGGATGTGATTTTTGTAAAAATATTTTGTATATTTTTATTTGATTATTTTTTGGGAATTTTATTTAATCGGATGTTATTTTGATGTGTGTTGTATACTTTAGGGTTTTTTATTTTTTATTTTTAAAAAAAATGTGTTTGTATAGTTATATATGTGCACTTTTCATATAATTAGGATTGTTGGTTGATTACATATTACTTATTTTTCATATGTTGTATACTTTAGGGTTTTCTTTTTTTATTTTTTATTTTATTTTTAGAACAGAGAAATTTTTTGGTCAATTTTTGAATTGTCAATTGAGTTGTTACTTTTCCAATAATGAATTTGTCACTGTTTTGTTGTTGAGAAATGATTTTCTGTTGTTGAGAAACAAATTCGGTTCTAAATTCTCGATTAATCTTGTGGTGTGTAAAGCCCGCTTAGTTAATTTAGAAATTAGCAGTTGTTTATGATTAATTATGAAATTATTTATAGCTATTTAAATAATTTATTACTGTTATTTATGGAATTCAGAAATGCATGTTATGTTATTTAGTAGCTTTCATATTTTGCATTTCCGGTGCCCGGTATTTTGGAACTCGGCGTTTGGCTCAGTAGAAATCACAATTTAGTATGTTAGTAGTTTGGGGACGGGTTTTAGACATTGGGAATGTCGGGAATGGCCGGGAATTTAGAATTTCCCAAAAATACCCCTTTAGTACGATTTATGTGAATTTATGGTGGAGGGGCAAAATAGTCTTTTTGCCTCATTAGTGTTTTGTCTTTTAGTGGCCTTTTTATTTGAAAAATAAATAATATTTGAGTGTTTAATTGGCTGAATTGGATTTATGTTATGTGTATATGCTTTATTCCAAATTTTTACAAATATGCTAAGTGTAGAAAATAGAAAATTTTGAAAAAGAAACTCTCCATTTCTCTCTCTATTTCGGCTGAAGCTTTGGGCAGCAAGGAGCTGAATTCTTCATTGATTTTTACTTGTTGATTCATCTCATCTTAAGGTCCTTTGCAAGCTAGGTTAGCTCATCTTCTCCCTTCTTTAATTTCTTGAGTTTTGATGAAAAAGTTGAGTAAATGCATGTTAATTTGAAGTTCTTGCTGCTGTGATTTGTTGTTGTTTTCTAAAGTTTAATCTTGCTATTTTTAAGTAATTTAGAGCTAGTGTATGCATGATGATTACTTGGAATCAAGTTTTGGGAGTTTTTTTAGTTCAAGAGCATGAATTTTGAAAATATATGTTGAATCTGTAAATTACTTGCTGTGGTTGATTATTGTTATGTAGGTTTGATCTAGCTTGATTGCATGTTAGTGGATTCTAACCAAGTTTGAGTTTTGGAACTCAAAGCTTGGTCTTTAATGGTGTTTTGTGATTTTGTGAGTTCTGCGTGATTTTGTTACCTTTGAATGGTTATTTGGGGCATATAGAACAGGTCTGGAAGATCTTGCATGATTTGGGTTAGAATTGATCAAGTTAGGAATTTTTGAAAAATTCCTGCGAGGAACCGGAATTCCGGTTGTGCAACCGGAATTCCGGATGGGTGTCCAGTAATTCCCAGAACCGGAATTCCGGTTGGGCAACCGGTCTCTTAGGTTGGGGAATTTTCAGAAACCCTAGTTTTCCTCGTTTTTATGTTTTTAGGGGTATTGCCATGCTTTTTATCGATAGGGAAACTTTTAGTTCCTAGTTTAAGTCCCCGGGAAGTGATTTAGCGTGTCACTTATAGCGTTGTGATTTTTATGGTTTAGGAGCCAGTAATCCGCCGCTCAGCTTCAGTTCCAGTCAGGTTGACCGGCACACCTGAAATCGGAATCCAGGTAAGAGTAGTATAACGGTATGCATATGTAGATTACATGTTTAGCGTGCATGTAGGAAGCTGTTAGATTACATTAGTTATGTATATAGGCTTCGAACCATCCAACCTGTCACGTCGGTACGAGTGGAGTATGACCGACGGCGGAGTATGGCCAGGTTCGACCGATCAGGCTGACATTTGGTTGGTGGTTCCGTGCTATTGACCTATCCCGTCGGTACAGGCTGGAGTATGACCAGCAGCCGGAGTATGACCGGTTCGACCGAGCAGGAGGATACTTGTCAATAGTACCGTCCCTATGAACGTTAATAACTCAGTACCATGTTGGACATGGCAGTAGTGGCTCAGTACCATGTTGGACATGGCAGTAGTGGGACTCAGTATCGTGTTGGACACGGCAGTTAGAATTATGTATGATATTATTATGCTTTTCTTGCTGAGTCTGTCGACTCACAATTTACGTTCATGTGTAGGTAAAGGCAAGGCTATAGCTGATGGACCGTGAGCGAGCTTATGAGATTGTACATGTCGGGGCGGTTAGGCCTGGAGCGTACGATCCTCGGGACAGCAAGGCTGATTTTGTAACTGGTCGTTAGACGACCTTTATTTTTATGTAACAGTTAAACAGTTAAACTTTTTGTAAATATTTTTATAATCGGGATCCCGAGTCTTTTGTAATACTGTTTTATAAGTTTAATTAAAAAGCAAAATTTTAATTAATCACGTTTTTCCATAAACCTCGTTGATTAGCAACGAGCTGCACAGTACGTTTAAAAATCACGTAATACGCCTAAGTTAGTTAGGGTGTTACAATTTGGTATCAGAGCCGCCAGGTTGTCTTCCGAAGATCGTCACGACATGTACAATCATCATCAGCAGTTAGCTCGGTTCACGGTTCAGTAAGCCTTTATTGCTTTAGTAGTTTATTTTATTCAGTTATGAAAAAGAAAAGCCTGTTAGGAAGCATGTTAGTAGCCTGATAGTAGAATAGGCGCATGTTTCGTTTTTAATTTCCAAATTAAGCGGCATTAGTAAGCTCTCCTTGAATACGACCTGATATGCCAACTCTTGGTTTCGCAGGCGGTTCTAACTAGATGGACGCCAGGCGGACTACCAGGAGTCAGGGCAACTCCGTGGGGTCGAACCAAGGATAGGGAGCTCAGTTTCCCCCACCTGCTAGGGGCCGAGGTAGAGGTCCCCGAGGCAGGGCTCGTGGCCGGGGTGATGAGAACCCGCCACAGGCTGCCCAGGCTCCCCCAGCCGATCAGGGAGCCCCGAACTGGGAGTTGCGGTTTGCGGAAATGCAAGCCCGGATCGAAGAACAAGACCTCGAGATTCAGAGGTTGAGACAGCAGGGTGCTCCTGCAGTTCCAGTGCCTATAGTTCTAGTGGCACACCTTCGCCGCCCGTGCCGAGATAGTGGTGGCGGCCCATAGATTGGAACCTCTGTATGAGCGGTTCCGGAAGCAAGCACCTCCGGTTTTCCTGGGAGGTCCGGACGTGATGAAAGTCGAGCAATGGCTGACGGTGATCACCAAAATTCTGAATTTCATGGGTGTCACCGGTAACGACAGAGTGGTGTGCGCCACGTTTCAGTTCCAGGAGGACGCGTTGGTCTGGTGGGACATGGTGTCTCAGATCCATGACGTCACCACCATGACCTGGGAAAGGTTCCAGGAACTCTTCAACGCAAAGTATTACAGTGAGGCGGTCAGAAGCGCCAAGAGGAAAGAGTTCGTTCACCTGACCCAGCGGGAGAACATGAGCGTCACTGAGTATACTACTCAGTTTGATCGGTTGGCGAGGTTAGCCTCGGGAATTGTGCCAACCAATTTTAGCAAGAAGGAGAAGTATCTAGACGGGTTGAATCCCAAGATCAGGCATGATCTGATGATTACCACAGACGACAGCACCACCTATGCTCAGATGGTGGAGAAGGCACTGCGAGCTGAGGGCGCAGTGGGGTGCATGTCAGAATCAGCGAGTACTCCGGTTAGTGGTGGGGCTCCTACCCCTCCTGCATCAGGCTATAGCAGGGGGAGTAGTGGTTCGGCCATTGATCAGAGGAAGAGGGCACCCACTGCTTCCGGTGGCTCGAGTCAGAACAAGAGGTTCCGGGGAACCGAACGAGAGGAGTCGTCCTGGTGGTACCGAGACCCGATTCTCCTATCCCGAGTGCCCTAGGCCGCAAGAGGCACCATCGGGGCGAGTGCAAAGGTCGGGGATGCTTTCATTGTGGCATGCCGGACACTTCAAGAGGGACGTCCCCGGCTCCGACCCGGAGGCACCGAGAGCTCCAGCGATACCCACTCCAGCCAGGGTGTTCGCTATCACGCAGGCTGATGCAGATGCCAGCCCATCAGTTGTCACAGGTCAGCTTTTTATTAACAACTCGCTATATTCAGTGCTGTTTGATTCTGGGGCCACACATTCTTATGTGGCGGCCAGAGTCTTTAGTAAATTGGGTAGACCTTATGATAGATATGAATCAGGGTTTGGAACCCTGTTACCTGGCGGAGAATTGGTTATCTCCAATAGGTGGATTAGGTCTATGCCGATCAGGATAGATGGTAGAGAGTTAAGCGCTGATCTGATAGAGATGAGTTTAGTTGAATTCGATATTATTTTAGGAATGGATTTCCTATCTAAATATTCGGCGAGCATTGATTGTAAAAGGAAGATGGTGGTCTTCCAACCGGAAAGTGAAGAATCGTTTGTATTTGTGGGTTCGGTTCAGGGATCTCGGATCCCGGTGATCTCGGCTATGTCAGCGAGAGAATTGTTGCACGGCAGTTGCTTAGGGTTTCTGGCCGTGGTGGTGGACACCACTCGGCCAGATACCATTCGGCCAGAGGACATCAGAGTGGTTCGGGAATTTTTGGACGTTTTTCCCGAAGAACTTCCAGGGTTACCACCTCAGCGGGAGATTGATTTCGTGATTGACTTGGCACCAGGGGTGGATCCGGTTTCCAAAGCCCCGTATAGGATGGCTCCAGCTGAACTTAAGGAATTAAAGATTCAGCTCCAAGGTTTGCTTGACATAGGGTTCATTCGGCCCAGTGTGTCACCCTGGGGAGCCCCGGTTTTGTTCGTCAAGAAGAAGGATGGATCTATGAGGATGTGCATCGACTACAGGGAGTTGAACAAGCTAACGGTGAAGAATAAATATCCATTACCTAGGATCGATGACTTGTTCGATCAGCTTCAGGGGAAGACGGTCTTTTCTAAGATTGATCTCCGTTCGGGTTATCATCAGTTGAGAATCCGAGAGGAGGACATTCCGAAGACGGCTTTCCGCACTAGGTATGGACATTACGAGTTTTCGGTTATGTCATTCGGACTAACCAATGCTCCCCGCAAAGATTCATGGACCTGATGAATAGAGTATTCAAGGATTTCCTCGATATCTGTGTGATTGTGTTTATCGACGACATTCTCGTGTACTCTCAATCAGAAGAGGAGCATGAGTTACATCTTCAAATGGTACTGCAACGACTTCGAGAACATAAGCTTTACGCCAAGTTCAAGAAATGTGAGTTCTGGTTGTCTCAGGTGTCCTTCCTAGGGCACATTGTGAGTAAAGATGGGATCAAGGTGGATCCCGGGAAGATTGAATCCGTCAGGGATTGGCCGAGACCGAAGACAGTGACAGAGATCAGAAGCTTCTTGGGTTTAGTTGGGTACTACCGTAGGTTCGTCGAAGGGTTCTCTAAAATTTCAATGCCCCTAACCGAACTTACAAAGAAACATCAGAGATTTATTTGGTCAGATAAATGCGAAGCTAGCTTTCAGGAGCTAAAGCAGAGGTTGATTACTGCTCCGGTGCTAGCTTTGCCTTCGGACAAGGAGAAGTTCGTAGTCTACTGTGACGCATCCAAACAGGGTTTGGGGTGTGTATTGATGCAAGCCGATCGGGTCATCGCTTATGCCTCCCGTCAGTTAAAGGATTATGAACAGCGATACCCGACTCATGATCTAGAATTGGCCGCAGTGGTTTTTGCACTGAAGATTTGGTGGCATTACCTTTATGGGGAGAAGTGTGAGATCTATACCGACCATAAAAGTCTCAAGTATTTCTTTACTCAGAAAGATTTGAACATGAGACAAAGGCGTTGGTTGGAACTAGTGAAGGACTACGATTGTGAGATCCTCTATCATCCCGGAAAAGCCAATGTAGTGGCCGATGCCCTGAGCAGAAAGGGTCCCGGGCAAGTAGCTAGTATGGTTCAAATCTCACCTCAGCTAGCAGAGGATATGGTTAGATCCAGCATTGAGTTTGTGGTAGGTCAGCTTCACAACTTAACGCTGCAATCTGATCTGTTGGAAAGAATAAAAGTCGCTCAGATGACAGATCCGGAGTTAGTGAAAATCCGAGATGAGGTATTGGCTGGTCAAGCCAAGGACTTTTCAGTGTCAGACAGTGGGATGCTATTGTATAAAGCCAGGGTTTGTGTTCCGAACAGTGTGGAACTTAGAAATGAGATCTTTGAGGAGGCTCATTCTACCCCATATTCTCTGCATCCCGGCACCACCAAGATGTACCAAGATTTGAAACCGTACTTCTGGTGGAGCGGTATGAAGAAGAATTTGGTAGAATTCGTATCGAGATGCCTCACTTGTCAGCAGATTAAAGCTGAACATCAGAGACCAGCGGGGTTGTTACAGCCTCTAACCCTACCAGAATGGAAATGGGAAGATATTACGATGGATTTTGTGGTCGGGTTACCTAGGACCACGGGTTTATTTGATTCCATTTGGGTAGTGGTGGATCGATTTACGAAATCTGCTCATTTTCTGCCAGTTAGAACAACATTTACAGTGGATCAGTTGGCAGAGTTATATGTCAGAGAGATAGTGAGACTTCACGGAGTACCGAAGTCTATAGTTTCGGACAGGGATCCGAAGTTTACCTCCAAATTTTGGCAAAGTTTGCAACGGGCAATGGGTACAAAGCTAAAATTCAGTACAGCATTCCATCCTCAGACAGATGGTCAGTCCGAAAGGACAATTAAGATATTGGAGGATATGTTGAGAGCCTGTGTTATGGACTTTGAAGGCTCATGGAGTAAATATCTACCGTTGATAGAATTTTCGTACAACAACAGTTATCAGAGTACGATAGGGATGGCTCCCTATGAACTGTTGTACGGTAGAAAGTGTAGATCCCCTATCCACTGGGATGAGACTGGGGAGAGGAAATACCTAGGTCCTGAGTCAGTACAGCGGACTAATGAGGCAATAGAGAAGATAAAAGCTAGAATGCTTGCCTCACACGCAGAGATGTTGAGTTCCGAGTAGGGGACCATGTGTTTTTACGAGTATCTCCGATGAAGGGGATTAAACGTTTCGGGAAAAGAGGCAAGTTATGCCCTAGATTTACAGGACCTTTCGAGATTCTCGAGAAGATAGGTCAAGTGGCATATCGGTTAGCATTGCCTCCAGCCTTATCAGCAGTTCACAACGTATTCCATGTCTCAATGTTGAGAAAATACGTTTCAGACCCCTCTCATATACTCAGTTATGAGAGTCTTCAGCTTCAGCCAGACATGACTTATGAGGAACAGCCAGTGCAGATCCTGGATAGAAAGGATAAAGTCCTTCGGAATAAGACCATAGCATTGGTCAAGGTTCTCTGGAGAAACAGTAAGGTGGAAGAAGCCACCTGGGAGCTAGAGTCAGATATGAGAGCTCATTATCCAGAGTTATTCAGGTTAGATTTCGGGGACGAAATCCTTTTAAGGGGGGAATAGTTGTAAAGCCCGCTTAGTTAATTTGGAAATTAGCAGTTGTTTATGATTAATTATGAAATTATTTATAGCTATTTAAATAATTTATTACTGTTATTTATGGAATTCAGAAATGCATGTTATGTTATTTAGTAGCTTTCATATTTTGCATTTCCGGTGCCCGGTATTTTGGAACTCGGCGTTTGGCTCAGTAGAAATCACAATTTAGTATGTTAGTAGTTTGGGGACGGGTTTTAGACATTGGGAATGTCGGGAATGGCCGGGAATTTAGAATTTCCCAAAAATACTCCTTTAGTACGATTTATGTGATTTTATGGTGGAGGGGCAAAATGGTCTTTTTGCCCCATTAGTGTTTTGTCTTTTAGTGGCCTTTTTATTTGAAAAATAAATAATATTTGAGTGTTTAATTGGCTGAATTGGATTTATGTTATGTGTATATGCTTTATTCCAAATTTTTACAAAAATGCTAAGTGTAGAAAATAGAAAATTTTGAAAAAGAAACTCTCCATTTCTCTCTCTATTTCGGCTGAAGCTTTGGGCAGCAAGGAGCTGAATTCTTCATTGATTTTTACTTGTTGATTCATCTCATCTTAAGGTCCTTTGCAAGCTAGGTTAGCTCATCTTCTCCCTTCTTTAATTTCTTGAGTTTTGATGAAAAAGTTGAGTAAATGCATGTTAATTTGAAGTTCTTGCTGCTGTGATTTGTTGTTGTTTTCTAAAGTTTAATCTTGCTATTTTTAAGTAATTTAGAGCTAGTGTATGCATGATGATTACTTGGAATCAAGTTTTGGGAGTTTTTTTAGTTCAAGAGCATGAATTTTGAAAATATATGTTAAATCTGTAAATTACTTGCTGTGGTTGATTATTGTCATTTTCAGAGGCTTAGTTATGCATATTTATGTAGGTTTGATCTAGCTTGATTGCATGTTAGTGGATTCTAACCAAGTTTGAGTTTTGGAACTCAAAGCTTGGTCTTTAATGGTGTTTTGTGATTCTGTGAGTTCTGGGTGATTTTGTTGCCTTTGAATGGTTATTTGGGGCATATAGAACGTGTGTCCGGAAGATCTTGCATGATTTGGGTTAGAATTGATCAAGTTAGGAATTTTTGAAAAATTCTGCGAGCCAGGAATTCGGTTGTGCAACGGAATTCGGATGGGTGTCCGGTAATTCCCGAACCGGAATTCGGTTGGGCAGCCTGTCTGGGTTGGGGAATTTTCAGAAACCCTAGTTTTCCTCGTTTTTATGTTTTTAGGGGTATTGTCATGCTTTTTATCGATAGGGAAACTTTTAGTTCCTAGTTTAAGTCCCCAGGAAATGATTTAGCGTGTCACTTATAGCGTTGTGATTTTTATGGTTTAGGAGCCGATGTCCGCCGCTCGGCTTCGGTTCCGGTCGGGTTGGCACACCTGAAATCGGAATCCAGGTAAGAGTAGTATAACAGTATGCATATGTAGATTACATGTTTAGCGTGCATGTAGGAAGCCTGTTAGATTACATTAGTTATGTATATAGGCTTCGAACCATCCAACCCTGTCACGTCGGTACAGGCTGGAGTATGACCGACGGCGGAGTATGACCGGTTCGACCGATCAGCCGACATTTGGTTGGTGGTTCCGTGCTATTGACCTATCCCGTCGGTACACAGCCGGAGTATGACCGACGGCGGAGTATGACCGGTTCGACCGATCAGGAGGATACTTGTCAATAGTACCGTCCCTATGAACGTTCATAACTCAGTACCATGTTGGACATGGCAGTAGTGGCTCAGTACCATGTTGGACATGGCAGTAGTGGGACTCAGTATCGTGTTGGACACGGCAGTTAGAATTATGTATGATATTATTATGCTTTTCTTGCTGAGTCTGTCGACTCACAGTTTACGTTCATGTGTAGGTAAAGGCAAGGCTATAGCTGATGGACCGTGAGCGAGCTTATGAGATTGTACATGTCGGGGCGGTTAGGCCTGGAGCGTACGATCCTCGGGACAGCAAGGCTGATTTTGTAACAGGTCGTTAGACGACCTTTATTTTTATGTAACAGTTAAACAGTTAAACTTTTTGTAAATATTTTTATAATCGGGATCCCGAGTCTTTTGTAATACTGTTTTATAAGTTTAATTAAAAAGCAAAATTTTAATTAATCACGTTTTTCCATAAACCTCGTTGATTAGCAACGAGCTGCACAGTACGTTTAAAAATCACGTAATACGCCTAAGTTAGTTAGGGTGTTACATGGTGATTGTGACCGAAGCTTTTTTTTTTGTGAGAATGGCTTCGAATTGTGACTTTGATCTCTTTTGCAATCATAGTGAATCGATTTTGTAGACCTTGTTTGTTGTTTGAGAAACGACTTTGGTTATGAATGCTTGATTGGTGTTTTGTGAACGAAGCTTTTTTTGTTCGTCAATGGTTTTTTTTTTTAAAGAATGATTGGAGCTGTGATTTTGAATCCCAAAAAAGTAAATTTATAGGTTTCGTTTTGGTGTTTGTGTTTTACGCGTTGTTTTGAGGATCAAACTCCGTAATTTGTTGAACGATATGGCGTGTTCATAGATCGAGATGGCATGTTTCATTTTTGGACTCTGTTATGCAATTTTTTTGGTATTACGGTAGGGGTGATGATGTGTCACGCTATTAAATGCCTATTTAATTAATTAAAGTCTTTTATGTAATTTTTATATGTTATACTTATATTAATAAAAATTTCCATACAAAAAAACTATGTTGTGACTAAAAAGTTGTCATTAAAAGTAACAATTTTTTGTAGTAGTAAGTTACAAAAGTATAAGTTACACCTTTATTTACCATATATTTTAATCTATATTTTTTTTTTTTGAGGAACCTATACTTGTTATATTATAAAATAATATAACATTCATATATTCGACCTTTTATTTAGCTACAAATGTTTTAAAATTCGTTACATTTGCATACTAATGCTATTATACTATAAATTCATATTCTAACAAGAACAAATTAACAAGGCCAGGGTTTTGTAGTAGCTAGCCTATGTACACCAACATTACCAAATTGAATGGCTATAAATTTGTTCTCTCTCTCTCCAAACTACAAAAATGGACAATGACGCACAGTATAATGGATAAACTCATCCTAATATATCATCGTGGCAAATATAAATATGAATGAATTGATAGGACTTCAACACTAGAAACTGACCTAATTGAGTTAACAATATGATTGACAAGTCAACCGATTTATATAACAATATTGAGCGATATATAATTATATATATACAAATACAAGGAGGGTAAAGTGTGGCTTATTACTTTTTGTGTGATGAAGTATGTATTTTTATATATTATCATCCCAATTGATCATATTTACGTACTCATATTCATTAATAAGTTACATCAAAAATCTTCGACACGATTTAAAAAAATAATTAATTTAAATCAGTGTCAAAAATACAATTTCAAATTGTAGCCCAAAAAAATACAGAAGGCTTTGATCTAATTAGAACAAACACTTCATGGTCGTACCGTCCTTAAACAAGGCAATGTGGATCCTTCTTTAGCCGAAGCAATGGGTGTGAGAGAAGCTCTTAGTTGGTTAAAGACCCTCTCTTGGCATCATGTTGTCTTGAAATCTGACAGCCTAGTAGTAGTTCAAGCTACTCGCAGTTCCATTGATATGATTTCTTTATTTGGTTTAGTTATTAAAGATTGTAAGAAAATGCTTGCTGCTATGAGAAATGTTTCTATTTTTTTTCGTTAAACGGTCAGCGAACTTAGTTGCTCATGCTTTTGTAAGAGCTTCTAGTTCTTATCGTGATTGTGTTTTCAGTTTGGGAGATGTCACAACTGAGTTGCTTCCTAATGTAGTTACTGAAGTTCAAGTTTAATAAAGATGAATTTCATTCAAAAAAAAATTAGAACAAACACTTAATTCATCTCCATTAATAAATGCAATGGTTCATTTCAAAAATAAATAAATAAATAAATACAATGGTTGGGGGATGTGGATAGAACCATGTTTGGAGAACTCATCATGTGTAAGAAGGGTTACAATACAAATAATACATAACATATATATATAAATATATATATACGTGACCACACCATGTTATAAACTGCCCACTTGAAACTGACCCTTTCGAGACCGTTTTACCATTTGTCCATTTCATGTTCTACTGTCCTTTCTTAATAGGTCTTTCT
The DNA here is from genome assembly GCF_029168945.1 of Cannabis sativa. Taxonomy (NCBI): domain Eukaryota; kingdom Viridiplantae; phylum Streptophyta; class Magnoliopsida; order Rosales; family Cannabaceae; genus Cannabis; species Cannabis sativa. Next base: position 58,977 of record NC_083601.1, on the reverse strand, counting down.
CTATATTTGCCCCACCCCACTGGACAACCCCTTGTGAAAGCCATTTTCATTATTTAGTAATAGTCCCTACCACACAAAAATAACATATTCCCATCAAAATTTAAAATCCACTTCCCTAAGCCCTATCTATATTACTAGTTGTGCATCTAAATATTAAATAAATAAATATAAAATGTTGAACTGTTGAAAAGGAATGGTGACACTTGTAATGCCAAATGGAAACATAGAAATAAATGAGCTGACTGTTTTGTTTATTGTATGATTTTTTTTAATTAGCTTTTGATTTAATTTGTTGTGTATATGTTTGAACCAAACAGTAAAGTCATCATCTACTCTTTCATTTCATTTCATTATTAGTCGATCGAGATCATCATTTCTTCTTTGTATTAAAAAAATTTAGTTGACAATAAATTTTATGTTGCTTGACGTACATAAGCCATAAAATTTGACTTTCAAACCCTAATTTCGGTGCAGGCAAATCACACTGTTGTTTTTATTTTACACTATTATAAAATACAAATAGCCTTTCTTATTCTTAGATCTGATCATGTATAAGCACTGACATTTTCATTGGCATCAATTTACTCAGTTTACGATCTCGAGGGGTTTAACTCAACCCTGTTTATTAGGAGAAATTTTTATTTATAATGCAAATGCCGTACCCAATTGATTTTAATACATACTAAAATACAAAAACAGAAAAAGAAATATGTTTATTTGCAAATAATAATAATAATAAAGATATTGTTGATTCTATAAATCCTTCTACCCAAAAGCTCTCATAAGGAAGAGACAAATTTGTAGATTTGTTTTGGAACGAAATTCTAATTGATAATAGTGATCAACGAAAAAAGATGCTTATTTGCATGATTCATTTACCACCGCACACCAAGATGAAATTAAGGTTTTGCTTTTTTAATTATTATTATATTATCTATATATAGAATGTAAAATTTTACAATACACTCCTTTAAAATAAGTGTATTGATGCACCCTAATTTATTTCGGTATTCAAAAAATTACGTAGTCTGATTTTTTTTTTATGGTCGTATACATTATAGTTATGTAAGACATTTCACAAAATTTTGAGAAATTTCGAAAAAATTTAACACGTCAAAAACAGTGTTCAAAGAGTTTTTTACACGAGTAACTTTTTATTTTATACGCGTGTGAAATAGACAGTTTAAATATTAATTTTTTATATTACAAATTTTTTTCAAATTTCTTAAAATTTTGCAAAATATCTTATATTCTTATAGATACTGAAACAGTTAGGAGTTCCATCGATACATCTTTTTGATGGGGTGTAGTATAAAAGCAACTATAGTATATCTATATATAATTAAGTATTCACATATAAATTTGTAATATAAATAGAGATGAAAATAACCATATTTTTTTTCTTTTTGATATTGATGCATGAATATCATGGACCGCTAAGGCCGGGACTTTGCATGTGCTCCTAACATGGTAGGCCCATTACTAAACACCTCCAAACTCTTTCAATGACATATCCAATCCCCAAAAGCTTTCAACTTATTAAATTAAATAAAATCATGTACCAACAAAATTGTAATTAGAAATAAATAAGATTCTTTAGTATAAAAAAATTATACATCCACGTACTCTAATCACTTACCAATCATGGAAAACACTAAGCCACACGCACACCTTCTTCTTCTTCTTAATTATTTCTAGTTGACAATCACTGCATTGATTTTTATATACTAATTATTATTTAATTTCTTTTTTCTAAACCTTTGTTTAATAGTAACCGACATTTGATTCTGCATATCTACCTGATTAATCTAATATGACTCATCATTTTAATTATTATATAATTAATTGTCGTTGGATGTGAATTATTTTATATATATGGACAAGACTTGTTATACAAACAAAAATATGATCACGGTACTTATTTCTATAGGGTTTTAATGAATGAATAAAGAAGATAAAGTGAATCTGCTTTATAAAAGACTATATACTATTTTAGATGGCAAACATAGAATACTATTGTATATTGGTTCAGTTTATAGAGTTAAAAGACTATTATATATACATGAGAGTTTTTTTTTTTTACTACTAATAATGTGTACTAGTTAATTCATATGGAAAAATGTACCTATACCTATAATAAGTCTTCGCTGAGTATAATTGTGTTGCATAGGTTAGGTACAAATCTTCGACAGGACACCAAATTAGACCTATATACACTCTTTGAAAAGTAAAATAAAAAACCAAGGACCACCCTCCCTTAATTAAAGGCATTAAATTGTAATCTAATATGCGAAACTTTGGGCTAATTAAGAAGAAAAAACGACATTTTTCCATACGTCTAACTAATAAGCCGCATTTCAGTATCAACTTAAATATTGTTTTTTATTCATTTCCTTATTATAAAGTATAATAATATAAGGTATTAGAGAAAGAGCACGAAGAAAACGGTTGATGGTGCATGTGCAAGTAGGGTCATTGGGCTTAGCAGTTGGTAGACGTTTTGGAACATTTGCATGTGCAACATTGATACTTGCAAATGACCTGAAAATACGAAATCCTTTTTTGTGGCTTTGGTTTTCGGCTCTCTAACACCGGTAACTTGTCATTTTCTAAGACACTACCCCACATAAAACCCAAACTCTTTCCCAAACCATCTTACCTCTCATCCCTATATAAGGGAACCCTTTATGCCCCTTTTACTTACCACACTAGCTCACAACACCTCTTATCTTCTTTAACCAAAACCAAAGAAATAAGAAAAAGAAAATCACATTAAATAATTACACAATGGCAGCCATTGCTACTTTCTCTGCCCTTTCTCTTTTATTTATGGTCCTTAACCTTTGCCTTAGAGGCACTTACGGTGACTATGGAGGAGGATGGCAATCTGGTCATGCCACATTTTATGGAGGAGGAGATGCTTCTGGCACAATGGGTAAGTTACATTTCATTTACATTAAATTTTACTATAGATTACAATGACTCAAATTAAATTAAACTAATTAATGTATAGATTGGGTTTTTTTATTTGTTTTATAGGAGGTGCTTGTGGCTATGGAAATTTGTACAGCCAAGGGTACGGGACAAGCACTGCAGCACTAAGCACAGCTCTGTTCAACAATGGGCTAAGCTGTGGGGCTTGTTACGAGATGAAATGTAACAATGACCCAAGATGGTGTCTCCCCGGCAGCCTCATCGTTACGGCCACCAATTTCTGCCCCCCAAACCTTGCTTTGTCCAACGACAATGGTGGCTGGTGCAACCCTCCTCTTCAGCACTTTGATTTGGCCGAGCCTGCTTTCTTACAGATTGCTCAGTACAAAGCTGGAATTGTTCCAGTCTCTTTCAGAAGGTAATAACATATTAATATTTTGTTTGTTAATACTTATTAGTAACATTCTGTTTCGTGTAAATGATATGAAGAAAGTTGTAACATTCAGCTGATTATTTTTTTTTCTTTGGTTGCAGGGTGCCATGTGTAAAGAAAGGTGGAATTAGATTCACAGTGAATGGACACTCTTACTTCAACTTGGTTTTGATCACCAACGTCGGGGGTGCAGGGGATGTTCATGCGGTCTCAATCAAAGGTTCCAAGACAGGGTGGCAAGCCATGTCGAGGAACTGGGGTCAGAATTGGCAAAGTAACTCTTACCTCAATGGTCAGAGTCTTTCCTTCCAAATCACTCTTAGTGATGGAAGGGTTATCACCAGCAACAACGTGGCACCATCTAATTGGCAGTTTGGACAAACATTTGAGGGCGCCCAAGTCTAGAATTACTAAAATAGAATAAAAAATTAGAAAAGAAAAAGAAAAAAGAGAAAAGACCTTTTTTTTCTTCTTTGATGTGTGACAGTGTATAATATGTGTAACATTCTCTGTTACTTTTCTTTGTTTTTGTGGGAAGGGTTAGTAGAATAGGAAGAAGAGGAGAAAAAGAAAGGCAAGGCCTTTTTCTTGGCCGGTTATAGCTGAGGTGGCTTATTGGCACCCGCTAGGCCTTTTGGCAAGGTTTGTGACCATGTGAGTTTGAGTTCTTGATTATTAATTACAGGAATACTACTTGATTTACGGAACACTGTTGTGTTTGAATTGATTGTACCAATAGGATAGCATTAATTGCAAGTTCTGTGAAAAAAAAATTAAATAATGTATGCTTTGATTCCCAGTTGGTATTATAACATCTTCAAACTCAACTTACTACTTTGAATTTCGATATCCAGTTATCTTCAAACTCAACATTATATATGAGTGTCTATATAGTAACACTATTATATATTTATCCTATATGAAAATAGGACAATTTAACTTACGTTATTCTGCCCACGAGTGAACACTCTGTTTCGTTTATTTATATACCATATTCCAAGAACAATCTAAATTGGTCCACAAAATAATGTTTTTAAGTGCTTTCTTTTTGTGATATGAAAGTCGAAAACTTTTTGGTATACTTTATTAATGGATGTACAGTATTTGCCAAGAACGTTTATTTACTCAAGTTTATTTTATTTTTTATTTATTTTTTTATTTTTTTTTGGCTGAAAACACCTCCAAACCTTTATTTAAAAGACGATAAAATATTGGTGAGCACGTGGAAACTCACCTCTCAGAAACTCAAAAAACCCTTACAAGCCTTGGTTTAACCTCACTTAGCTAACACATGTACCACATTATTTAAATTTCTAGGCACCCACTGTACAGAGCAACTAACAACATAAAATGACTCTAAAATACTAAAAAAACGAAAAACTTCCAATGAGGAGGAGAAAGCTTTTGAACCGTGGCAGCAACACTTTGACAATCAGTAAACATGCAAGCCTCTGAAATTCCCATCTTAAAAAGCACCTCCAGACCGATTCTGACAGCTTCCAACTCTCCCTGAAGAGCTGAGGTACCCGAGACTTTAGTGACATACAGGGCGAGAATACCATCCCAGCCATTCCAGACGACAATCCCAACCGCCCCAACACAATTCTTATTAACAAAATCAACATTAACCTAAACTCTACTAGGTCTAGGTAGCCCCCAATGATTATCCTGAATTTGATGCGCCTCTTAATGAATAGAGCCCCCTATCACCAACACCTTAGAGTGCCAATTGAATCCCTCATAAATCTTCCTTTTAATCTCATGAACAGGCCATTTACCACCTTTATGGTAATTCTCGTTCCTTATAAACCAGAGTTGTTTGATAAAGAATAGCATCGAACAGGACGAACTCTTTTTTATCCATCAAAATGTAAACTCCCTGAGAGTCATGTGGATTTTGGATCCACTGTACAACCTCTACATTATAATGGAAACGGATTTCATCAATGAAAGTTCCCCATCTACTAGAAAACCACAAGCTTTTGGTAACTGGACATTAAGACAGACAAGAAGTGCTTTGCATTGTCACTCCCCTCAAAGCTGGAAAAAGAGCACAATCACTACAATGGTTGTTAAAAATAACTGAGAGCCTAGAGCGAAAAGGGAGACAATCCTTAAACAATTTCCACAAAAAGTTTTAAACAATCATGAAGATCCGTTTTCCTAATCAGAGCACTGGTTTTCTCAAGGTGAAATCTATTTTTGTTTAGGTCCCAAAAAGCCTGCTTCAGAGAGAACTCCCTACTAGAGGAGGACATCCACACCAGTTTATCCTTCTCTGGTAAGAGAGTCAAGTCAGCCAAGAGAATAGAGAAACTGACGTTAGGGATAAAAAGACAGTTAACATAATCTCTATCCCACTTGTAACCATTATCGCTCACCAAATCATCAGCTGCAATCGAATCTTTAATGTATGGGTTGCAATCTGAAGGACTAATGATGGAGCCATCAGAACAAGATAAAGAACAGTTCCAAATCTCTACTTTAGAATGCTTCCCAACGATCCAAGCACTATTGTTTTTGATGAAATCCCTAGTCTTCCAAATTATAATAGGAGACTCAAAATAACAGGTTAGAGTACTCTGTTTGGTTTTGAAGTTGAGGTTTTACCTTTCCACGTTTAATTGAAGTGCCATATTTTTAATTACCATTGAAGATGTATGAGTCAAGCTTCAAGTTAGTTAATCAGTGTTTGAGAATACAAAGATAAGTATAATTATAATTTATATACACCAGCCAAGTTTAATATAGAAAACTTATTCATAAACGGTCTGCTAACTGGGGAAATTGTTGCAGTAACCAAGTCACTCCTCTGATAATCACCTGTAAATTAGAAATTAAAAATAAATAAAAATTAATGAGCTTGAGTAGTGAATATAAGTGTGTTTAGCCTTATAGGTACTTAAGAAGAGTAATAATAATAATAATAATAATAATAATGTACTTACTAAAGCAGCTTTCCCAGGCTTGATTGCAGGTTCAACACTGTCTCTTCCATACCTATTTCCAATCACCACAACTCATTTTCTTAAATAATTTGCATTTACCAACCATGAACCACAAAACTTTCATAGAGACAATCACTTAAAAGATGTTTTTCCACGCTGTAAAATTTGGTATTGAAAGACTGTGAAACTCTTACGTTATCAGTCTCTTGCCATTGATGACCTCCAGTTGGTAAAAGCTGCAGCCTCTACTAAATGGAAAAGGCTTTCCCTTCCACTCTGCAGGTAATCATTTCCATATCAAAGAGTGTTACCGGTATATACATATATATATAATTCAGTTCAGTATACCTAAATGCCATGTGACACCAACAGCTGAAGAATCCTGAGTAGTTATTTTATCGATAACGAACTGGAGGTCCTTGTCAATCAAATTGGTGAAACTTTCAAAGAAATCAAGGATATCCTGAACATTATGAACAAAATTAGTTAAAATCAATTCAAGTTTAGTCTAGGGATGATGAAATAAAGTACCTTTCGACCAACGAAGGGGCGGGAAAAGATGAGGTCCTCGTAAACGCAGTTATCAGAAATGAGGTCGGCCACGGAGGGTAGATCACGGCCGTTGATTCCGCCGTAGAATTTCCTGACAACTTCGTCCGCTGGTTCCACGATCGGTGAGGCAACTTCCACTGTCTGTTTTCCGGACGACGAATAAAGCTTGAGATATGAGGACCGTAGTGGGCGTGGGATCCTCCATTTCAGCACTGGGTTGGAACTTGGGAAAGACAGGAGGAAATTAGAGGTTCGAATTGGGGTAGACTCAGTGAGCTCGAAGGAGGGAGACGAGGGAAGGAAGTGGTGGTGGAATTGGGATTGGGATACGACGAGCATGGCTGAGCTCAATGTCATTGCCATTTTCTTTTCTTGAAGAAGAAATGATACGACAATGCAATCGCTAATCCATATATTGTCATTTCCTTATGTGGATGAGAGTTGTTGAATTGTGTGTTTTATCTGTTATCATGGACACAGTTGTACTCATATATAATCTCAAGTTCGGACCAAAAAAAAATTAAAAATGTCCGATTTTTTTTTTATTATTATTTTTGTTTTCATAATCAAAATTGTCCAAGAGGCATTTGTAAGAATTGAGACAAGTACGTTCTTGGTTGGATTTGTTCCACTAAGATTTGATTTTGGCTTCTTTGCTCCGATTGACAATTTGCTCCTATGACACTCGAACATAGACAATGTTCTATGTTGGATTTACTTCTCGAAATCACCAACCAACTTTTGGTTAAGTTTTATGCGGCAACTACTCGAACTTGGTCTATATATACTAGTGTATCTCTTTCCACCAGTTCAAATGGAAGTTTTGCAAGTTCAAAGAGGGAGAAAGGGAATTGGGACTTGAAAAATTGTATTGCGCTACACATGCTTGAACCGCCGGAATAAACCTTTTTGCATTATTCTCACTGTTATCTGTCATGTTTTGATGGCTTTATTTCAATTGTTTGCATGCGCGATCATCATTGTTATTGGTTGATTATTTCTGAACATTTGACTAACTGTTTCTGATCTTGGGCATAAAATTTTACCACGTTCTTATTGTACATTTTCTTTTCTTCCTTGCCTCTACAGATGCAGAGATGGTAAGCTTTTGTGCTGAATTACATTTAACATTAAACTTATAATTATACTGAATAATATCTAAAATAAATAAATGAATGATGATACCCGCACAAAAAATTGTTCCCATCCCCACCCATCATCATGATCGATTCATATCCAAAATTTGCTTTTCTGCATTTAGCCGAAATAAAAGAAAAAAGTATTTGATGGATCTTACAAAATGGAGTAGCTTCTCTCCTTGAGCTAAAACCATTTATCAATCTAATTTCATCTTGCAACAAGCTGAAAATACAATAACATGGCGAACGATACCAATAAGAACTATCAAATATAGAAATATCTGCAGTCAGTTCATTAAATAAAATCATTCCCCTGTTAACAAATATCAGTGTTCAAGTTCCAATTTGAATTGGAAACTTTCCTATCATGTGAGCTAATAAAGGATTGAGAATAAGACCACTCAAGATGCCGAAGTAGGCTTAACCTTCTCTTGCAGGAACTGCAGAATATGTTCACGCTTCCAATTGTCAATTCTGCAACACAGCAAAACATTTTCCACAGTAAGTTTGGGTGAATACATCTCTTGAACAATAAAATTCAACTACTTCGGCAAACCATTAACATGTATAATCAATTCCTTTATTCGAGTTATACAAGCCTTGAGCTTAAAATGTCTACAAATCATTCTCACTTCTAATCCATTTTCTTCAAAATTTCAGAAAATCCAACATCTAAGGTTTCTCATTCTATTCTTTTTATATCATTTTACTGTTTCTCTATGCATGTGTCTGTGACAGGATATAAAAGTGGCAGGACTCTGGCAAGCCAATACGATTGTTTCTTTGATGCTTGTGGAAAAGGGTCTTACCTTATGGTCTCCTTTTGTTGGCCAGCATCATCAAGCATGTTCAGTTTGGGTGGTGAATTGAAAATGTATTGAACTTTAACAAAGGGAAAGCGGTCCTTCTCTTCTTCGATGAAACCAACAATTTCGGGATAGAACACCAGTTTCCTCATGCACACTTCCAATATGGCACCAGAATAGGTTATCTGTAGTTCAATATAGTTCCTTAAGCAATTCTTTCTTTCTTGTAAAACACAGAAAAATAAAATCCAAGTGTATTGTAAAATGCTAATGAAAACCCTATTATCCACAGGGTAAAACTAAAAAAGTACTACCAACTTCCAAATTTCCATATTACAACACCAGTTCATATTGTGTGGAAGCCAAAACACGAACCAGGTTGGGCAACCATATCATTTATAAACTAAAGTTTAAAGTTTTGCAAGGAAGGAAACTTCAAACACATAGTTTCACTTGATACCTAAACTAATAATTAATAGAGGAAAAAAGATCATCATTCATACCTTGCTGGAAGAATCATTAGAATCTTCCGTGCAACACTTCAGACATTCTGCTACCAGTTCTGCAATCAAAATTGAGCTTTTTAGAAATATGCAAAATATTGGACACAAGTTACACAAGTCTCTATGCTGATGAAAACACTGGCTCAAGAAGCAATTAGGAATCCGCAATATCTTTTAAAGCCAGACAAAGATTCTTGCAATTGAATACCTAACTTCTCAAACCTCAGATCCATTGTTCTACAACTCATGCTGAAAACCAACATTTATAAACCATAAGGATATGAATTCTTACTAATTTAAGTTTGTCTTATCAAAAATTTGCTCTCCTTGTTTCACCTGTCTTTAATTTTTATGTTAAAGCCAATACTTTCTGCTTTGGATCACTCAATTATATTTTTTTATCAATGTTGGGTTATGAAATGAGTAAATCTTAGGCATCAAATTTAACATACTCTAAACATAACAAAGCTCGAAGGAGTTTATGCAATAGATTTCAATTAACCCCTAATCTTCAAAATCACAAAAACAAGTAATTGAATCGAAAAGAAGAAAAAAAAAATAAAGTAGGAAAGAAAGAAAATTCAAAATTGTAGAAAAGGGAAACCTAACCTTGGTCCTTGACATACTCAGCAAGAGAATTGCAATCAGAACACAAAGCAAGGCCTGTGAAACCCAGATCTTCACATTCTCTAGTAGTCAATTGCTCTTTCGCTGTTGTGTCTGAAGGTAATACCACCAAAACCATAATCACCATTAGATACGCATACCCATTGCTCGAATTCAACACCCCCATATTTATGTCTCCTTCGCTCTAAACTCTCCCTCTCTCTTCGTTGGTCAAGGCAAGGAGCAGAGAAAGAATTTTCAAAAAAGGTCAAGATATCCTGAACAAAAGGTTGATTATTTTATTAATTTTTAGTTAAATTTAGGGACAAAGTAATTACCTTTCGATCAACGAAGGCCCGAAACGGGGTAGATCACGGCCGTTGATTCCACCGATGAATTTACTGACCACGCCACCCGCTGATTCCACGCAGTCCTCTCCGTCTGATTCCCTGGGTCCTACTCCTCCCTTGCGAGCGTGAAATTTGGGGTTTTTTTTTTCGGGTTTTGTTTGGACATCGGGGAAATGGTTACTTTCGTTTGGTAACATTTTTTTAATCAGTTTTCTGTTTTTAAAATTGAAAAAGTGAAAATATATTTCAAAAACATGTTATATAAAACTATTTTTACTTTTCAATTTTTTAGTTGAGAATCAAAATTTTAAAAATAAAAAAAATCACTTTCAATATTTTTTTAAACAGTTTTTTTTCTTAATCAATATCTTGGACTTCGATCAAACCCGGACCCAAATTCCCCCACGGCCCTGGCGCTGAACCCGACCTCTAATTTGAACCCAAATCCGACCCCGGACCTAGACCTGACGTAAATAAAATCAAAAAATAAAAATAAATTTTACAAAACACACTTTTATTTTCTATTTTCAAAAATTAAAAAATAAAAGTGGTTACAGAAGGCATTTTTATTTTCTAAAAATAAAAATTTTACTTTCATTTTATGATTAAAAAATTAAAAAACAAAAGTGTTACTAAACGACACCTAAATTCATCACAAATTTTGGTAACAAAATTTTTCAATATTTGTATATGTTGTTTTTTTTTTTGTGTTGGGGGGGGGGGGGAAAGAAAAGAGTTACGACTTGATTGATAGTATTGACACATCTTAAATTTTTCATCCGTATCTATCTTATTTAACAAAAAATTTAATGTTATTTTAAAGGGAGTTTAACACTTATTTCTACTAAGAAAAATTTGCATACCATAAAAATTAAAAAAAAAATTATAAAATTACATCAACATTAAAAAAAAATCATTTTTATTCTTTGAACTTTCTATTTACAAAAATACTTCTTCTAAAACATAATAAACCGTTTTTTCGTTGTTTTATTTTATATTTGTATTATAGTTGTCATGAGGTTATTTTTCTAATTATTTTTTGTTATTTTATAGTTGATTCATAGTTATCCTGAGGTTGATTTCTCATTGCTTTTTAGTTTTTTTTTTTTTTTTGGCAAACATGCAAAATAGCCCTAAATCTAACAATTAAGTTAATAAATGTCCCTTTTTAAAAAAAAAAATTAACAAAATGTCCTTTTAGTTAAAAATTTGATGATAAAATTACAATTATAACCTTGAATAATTAAGTCTTTGGTATAGTTATTTTGCACAGTAATATATCGTTTTTATGTGCAATAATATATTAAAAAAAACTGAAAGGTAGTATATATATATATATATATTTTGAAATAACTGAAAGGTAGTATATTAGTTTAAGATTGTAGTATATTATTTTAATGTGCTATGGTATATAATGAACGAAAGACGGAAATTAAAAAATATGGAATATTAGTTTAAGTTTGAGGTATAGTTATATTTCACTAGGAAATATTATCTTTATGTTCATTAGTATATCATGAAAGAAAGAAGTTCACATTCTCTCAGATTCCTTGGTAGCTGTCAAGGCTCTTACTACTGAAGATAGACCTCCTGAGTGGAAGTCCTCTAATATCTATTTTTCTATTGTTAAAGTCTTAAAGAACTTTTTAGTGTGTAAGTTTTTTTATATTAACCGTAGTTTAAACACTCTGGCTGATGGGGTGGCCAAGGGCGCTAGAGTCGCCTATGAACAACATATTTTGTATCAAGGGGAGGGACTTCCCCCTGTGATTCCCATCTATTTTTCTGCTTAATGAACTTGTTGTTCTTTCAAAAAAAAAATATCATGAAGGAAAGAAAAAGAAAAAAAAAACATGTGGAATATTAAATAAGTTTTTAGTATATATATATTTTTCACTATATTGGTGGTATATTAATTTTTCACTATAGTATTTATGCTTATGATTGCAGAATATAGTTTTTATATGCTATTATATATTGTGGAAAAAAATTATTTACTAGTATATTAGTTTAAGTTTATGGTATATTTATATTGGTCTAAGGTATATCGTTTGTATGTGATATGTATATCGTGAAGGATATAAAGAAAAAAAAACTATTAAATATTAATTTAAGTATGAGGTATAGTTATATTTGACTGAGGTATATTGATTTTATGTTCATTGGTATTTCATGAAGGAAAGAACAAGAAAAAAAAACTTGTAGAATATTAAATTAAGTTTTTTGTATATTTTTTTTTCACTATGCTGGTGGTGTTGGGTTTTATGCCCTAAATAAAACTCATTTCAATATAATCAGATTTACTTATTAATAAAGATCAGAAATAACATTTTATGTTGCATGGTTCACATGATTTATTTCACGATTATATATACATAATGTATGAATTTTATTTAAGTCCAGAACATATGAATTTGTTAATGGTTATAGTGTTGTCAGCACAGTGGAATATAATCTTAATTATATGTTCGAAAGTTTATTCCCTGATTTGTCAGAACACTGGATTTAGACTGACATGGTATAATCAGCGATAGGTATTCTTACACCTTGGATAAGTGTTATGTCCTTTCCAGGGCATTGGTAAAGTTTACCAGTATCGGATGTATGGAGTATACATTGGAAGGGACCGATATTGAACTTTGATTAGATATATTAAAATTTACCGTAATATCTATTCAATTCAATATCACTCGTTGATCCTAGATCAAATGATCTTAATCCTAATATGTTTAGGTTCGATCTCAAGAGTATTATACATGTTCTTGTTAGGTTTTATGCCCTAAATAAAACTCCATTTCAATGTAATCTATTTTATTCAACATCAATAAAGAAACAGAAGTATTTTTCATTCATTTGTGTATGTTTTAGTTCACTTTATCAATTGCTTGTCTATTTGATTTATAAATTCATCTTAAACCCTTTTCACATACTTGATCATGTTTATTGTGCTGTCATCACATTGGAAAGTAAACATAACTATGTGAATAAAGTTTCCTAGATTTATCAGACACAGGGTTTTACTGATATGATAATCTACAACAAGAGTTTACTTGTATTTGGAGAAATACTATGTTCTTTCCAGAATATTAGTTAAAGTAAAGCTCAGGTTGGATGCATGGAGTATGCATCGGAAGAGACCGATATTAAACTTTGACTTAGATTTAATTAAATTTACCGTAAAATCTATTCAAGTCAATATCGCCAAGTTGATCCTAGATCAAATGATCTTAATCCTGTTATGATTAGGCTCAATCTTGAAAGGCTATTCGTGTTCCTTGAATTGTTAGTTAAGCCTACTTTTAGGTCAGGGTGATACGTACTTTTTGGGAACACGGTAGTGCAATTGAGTGGGAGCGCTAGCATAAACATGGAATCTATAGCTTCTATCTGGCGAATAGTAAGCAAAGGATGATCTCCTTCGAGCTTGACCAAACAAAAATAAATGGTGGAGATCTCATTTCACATAAGCTGAAATATCATTTATACGGGGTCAAGTGTTTTAAGGATAAAATACATAGTAGGGTGTTACGGTAATCTAATCTCTTTACTGTGTAGATCATTCATATAGAGGATCATTGATCACATTAGGATTATAACAATGGATAACTAATGATGTGTCTATATGGTGGAACATATAGAGCATTCTATATACTGAGAGTGCAAATCTAAGTTCTATGCGTGGATTCAACGAAGAATTAATAAGTTAGTGAATTTTAGTGCTAAATTCTTGATCTACTTATTGGAAGCTCGGTTATATAGACCCATGGTCCCCCCACTAGTTGAGATAATATTGTTTGTAAGACTCATGTAATTGGTTTTGATTAATCAATTATAATTCACAAATTAGACTATGTCTATTTGTGAAATTTTCACTAAGTAAGGGCGAAATTGTAAAGAAAGAGTTAATAGGGGCATATTTGTTAATTATGATACTTTGTATGGTTCAATTAATAAATATGATAAATGACAATATTATTTAATAATTATTTATAGTTATTAAATAGTTAGAATTGGCATTTAAATGGTTGAATTAGGAAATTAGCATTTTTGAGAAAATCAGATACAAAAGGTGTTAAAATTGCAAAATTGCAAAAAGCAAGGCCCAGTCCACTAAGCCATGGCCGGCCACCTTTGTAGGCTTTTTAAGTTGATATTTTCATTATTTTAATGCCAAATAATTCAAACCTAACCCCTAGTGGAATGCTATAAATAGATAGTGAAGGCTTCAGGAAAATTACACTTCACTTTTTCTGAATCAGAAAAAACTGAGCCTCCTCTCTCTTCTCTAGCCGCCACTCTCTCTCTCTCTCTTCTTCCTTCATATTTCGAACCTACCTTAGTGATTAGAGTAGTGCCCACACACAGCAAGCAATACCTCAATCATAGTGGGGAAGATCGTGAAGAAAGATCATCAGCAAAGGAGATTCAGCATCAAGGATTCAGAGAAAGAGATCCAGGTTCAGATCTTGATAATACTCTGCTACAGAAAGGATTCAAGGGTTAGATATCTGAACGGAAGGAGTCATTTAATTCCGATGCACCCAATGTAAGGTTTCTTAAACTTTATATGTGTTTAATTTATCGTTTTAGAAAGTTCTTATTTAGGATGTTAATAAACATACTTGTGAGTAGATCTAAGATCCTGGTAAAATAAATTCCAACAGTTCTTTGATTTGTTAGTTAAGCCTACTTTTGGGTCAGGGTGATATGTACATTTTGGGAACATAATAATGCAATTGAGTGGGAGCGCTAACATAAATATAGAATCTATAGCTTCTATCTGACAAATAGAAAGTAAAGGATGATTTCCTTCTAGCTTGACCAAACGAAAATAAATGGTGGAGTACTCATTTCACTTAGCTGAAATATCATTTATACGGAATTAAGTGTTTTAAGGATAAAATACATTGTAGGGTGTTACGGTAATCTAATCCCTTTACAGTGTAGATCATCTATATAGAGGATCGTTGATCAAATTAGGATTATAACAATGAATAACTAATGACGTGTCTATATGGTAGAACTTACAGAGTGTTCTATATACTGAGAGTGCAATTCTAAGTTCTATGCGTGGATTCAACGAAGAATTAATAAGTCAGTGAATTTAAGATATAAATTCTTGATCTGCTTATTGGAAGCTCGGATATATAGACCCATGGTCCCCATACTAGTTAAGACCATACTGCTTGTAAGATTCAGTTAATTGATTTTGATTAATCAATTATAATTCTAAAGTTAGACTATGTCTAATTTATGAATTTTCACTAAGCAAGGGCGAAATTGTAAAGAAAAGAGATTCTAGGTTTATTTATTAATTAAGAGAGTTTATATGTCTAATTAATAAATATATTAAATGACAATATTATTTAATAATTAATTTTTAGTTATTAAATAATTAGAATTGGCATTTAAATGGTTAAATTAGAAAATTGGCGTTTTTGAGAAAATGGGATGGAAAAATGACAAAATGGCAAAATTGCAAAGTGGGCCCATTATCCATTCTAGGGCTGGTCACTTAGTGTGATTTTACTATTTATTTTTCTATTATTTTAATGCCAAATAATTCTAACCTAAACCTAGGTGGTTACCTATAAATAGATAGTGATGGCTCTCATTCAAACTTAACTTTGTCAGATGAAAAATGAGCCTCTTTCTATTTACCCTAGCCGCCACTTCTTCTTCTCTTTTCCTCTTCAATTTTTCGAACCTTGAATGAATGAGTGAGTGCCCACACACATCAAGTGGTATCTCAATCATAGTGTGTAAGACTGTAGGAGATTCCAAACAACAAGAAGAAGAATAAGCATCAAAGGAATGAGAGAAAGAGATCCAGGTTCAGATCTTGGTGATGCTCTACTACAGAAAGGAATCAAGGGCTAGAGATCTGAACGGAAGTAGTCATTATATTCCGCTGCACCCAATGTAAGGTTTCCTAAACTTTATATGTATTTATTTCATTGTTTTAGAATTCATATTAGGATGTTAATGAAACATACATGGTAGTAAATCTAGATCCTGGTAAAATATTTCCAGCAGGTGGTATATTAATTTTTGACTATGGTATATCTGCTTATGATTGTGGTATATAGTTTTTGTATGCTACTGTATATTGTGGAAAACAATTCATTTAATAGTATATTAGTTTAAGTTTGTGATATATGTATATTGGTTTAAGGTATATTGTTTGTATATCATACGATATATTAATAAAAAATTAATTATATGGTTAAATAACATATTAGACAACAACAACAGCATCAAAATCTAAAAGAATAAAATATATTATACATTTTATATGATGAAAAAATAGTTGACAAAAATTCAGTAGAGAGGTTTTCATTTATTGTTTTTCATAATTTTTATTAAAGGAATAAAACATATAATACCTTTTATATAATGAAGGGTATTTTAGGTATTAAAAAGTAAAAAAGGACATTTGCTTTATTATTTTAAAAAATGGACATTAACTATTTATAGAGTTAGAAATAGGGCCATTTATTTACATTTCTCTTTTTTTTTACATTTTGTTGAGCAAAGTGTATTTTTGTAATTTTTAAAACTTTATAAGAGTATCTTTGTAATAAAAAAATTTAAATCGTAAAATTGTAAATAAAATAAAAATATTTTTAAAAATTTCCATTTTATAAAATTAATCTTAGTTTATAAGAACATTAAAAAAAACTTAAAAGTAATTCATGTATAAACAACTTAATAATTTTAAAAGAAATCATGCAATTTTATTAATAGCAATCAACTAACCCATTCGAGACACCTCCTCTGTTAGAAACACGACTGGAATTAGAATAAGAAAAACGAGCCAACTAATCGCCCCCTGATTACCAGATCGTTTGATAAAAGAAACAGAAATAACATCAGATGAAAAAGCTTACAACATCAAAATTAATCTTAAACAAACTTATATTCAGTTTCATCCACCGCTCAAAAAACACAATAGTAGAAATTAATGCACCAAGTTCATTCAACCCCTTAGCTTGAGTACTCAACTATAGTGCAAGGTACATTACTGCACCACTAACAACCCCTTCAACGACAAAGAACATATTATTTCAAACCACTTACAACGACTTGATGGCTCAATAACAAAGAAAACAAACCAACAACGAAACAAAACAAAAGACACTTCATGGTATAGAGACAAGAATAATATATAGTGTTGATTGAGATTTTTGACAACAATTCATTCACAAAGTATTGAATAATTAATGCAAATTAAGGTAGAGGATTTTTTATGTGGTTGGGTATTAATGAGTTTTAGTCGACGAGCTATTTTTATTCCTGGATTGTGTTATAGAGATGCAATGATTCGATCTCCCTTTCCCCTACATTTTTGGGAATATTTATAAATAATAGTATAGAAAGAAGGTCACCATTGTCGTGCTTGTATAAACTATGTCTTGCACAATTTCTCAACTTGATTATAGGACATGATTACCTATTCTGTATGATGTTCCTGCACTTGATGTAGGCGTTTGGTGAGACTAGATTTGTCTTTTACTGATGATTTGACAGTTCATAATGTATTAGTCAAATTAGGAATTGGATGTCGTGAAGTCAGAGAATTATGGATTTAAACCCTCAAACACTCTTTCCGTGGTAAGGAGTAAGTTATTCTTTCCCATGCTGCATTAAATTTGTGCACAGTTTCTTGAACTTGGGCTACACGCTATACTTTGTACAATCCTCCTATCTCTCCTCTGGGTAAAGCTTACTTGCAGAAGGAAAGAGAAAAATCAACTGTCCTCCTGGAGGGTCTTTTAGAGATGACTAACTTTCTGAAGCTCCTCCTAATTATCAAACTCCGAATGTGATTTAACATAACACGTCCTGTACTAT
Organism: Cannabis sativa; assembly: GCF_029168945.1. NCBI lineage: Eukaryota > Viridiplantae > Streptophyta > Magnoliopsida > Rosales > Cannabaceae > Cannabis > Cannabis sativa. The sequence goes on along the minus strand of NC_083601.1, from coordinate 40,852 downwards.
GGATCTCGTTGCCACATGGCCCTTTCTTGACGTGCCACGCATTTTAAGAAAAATCTTAGACAACATATAGGTTGATTAGGTTCACATCTCATAATCCTACTCACACTAGAAGACAATAATGTCAAAACCTAACTATAGTACGAAAAACTTAATCACAGTATCCTTAGCAAAACCTAATTGTCGGATCTAAACTAGAACCACCAACCTTCTATCACAACACCATGGACAAAAAGCCAAATTGAGTCCATGTAGAATCCAAAAACAAGACCATCCTTAGACCACCAACAATCTGATCCAGATCTCGATCGAACGAACCTCCCAACTACATCGAACGAAGTCTAAAACCCAAAAGAAATTGCCAACAACACTAAACAACCTATGAAGAAAATGAATATGACACACAAAGGGAACCCATCATGCTACGCCTGGTGCACCGAGATCACAGACCCCAACCAAACCACGATAATATTTACTCCTATTCCAAATAATAATTTTAAAAAAAATTACTTCATATACTATTTTTTAACTTTTTTTTTAATTTACAATTTGAATTGTTCCAATAGTTATTCTAATAATTTCTATGTAAATTAATATATGAATTTTAATTGTGATTTAAGTTAATCTATTAGTTGCTATGTAAATTTCTGTAAAAATGCAAAAAAAAAATGTGTAAAAATAAAAAACTCCAAAATTTATTGACAAGAAATTTTGTGTTCTGTATTCACAACAATGGTAAAATCACTAATATATCAGCCTAGGAAAAAAAATTGCCTTATTTCACACATTTGTCCTTTAAATTATCAACTTTTACATTGAATATTAACCACCGAACGAAAACGATCAAGTAAGTAGGCTAAGTGTTGGCCCGCAGCTTTCGGAAGGTATTTACTATTAAATAAACAGAAACTCAATTAGCACCCACTGTTAAGTAAAAGAGATTCATTGTATCAATCTAATTTATAATTTACACAGATAGCAAAATATCAATTGGGACTTGGGAAAGAACAGTCACTTGAGCCGCTCTCGTCGCAGCCTATCTAGCTCTTTCACCATCTGCCAATGCTCTAAAGAGAGAGACGTTTCCCCATAACTCATTGACATTAGACGGGCCATTGTCAGCAAACTGTGACCACAATAGAGTTTATACAACTATAAAGTAAACTCAATTCATAATACTTATATAGTAGCATGCATATTAAAAACTTGGGACTTTTCTAACCTGCTAAAATCTTGGCTACCCAAGCTTCGATCTGCTTGCCTTGCTTCAACCAAGTCATTTTCTATCACCTGAAAAGTATACAATAAATATTAAGTACTTGGAAGCTTCAATTAAAAGTGTTCAAGTTTTGAAATGAAACCCATGAATGAAGGCAGTCTTACCGTCTGCATTTCTGAATCTATAGAATGAGCCAATGTTCTAAGTGTAGCCAAGTACCATCTCCAAGCTTCTACTGCTTCTGTGGATGCTTGAGAAGAAGCAACTGAAGAAGGCTGGAACGGTATAACTAAATCAGCAGGACAAATGTTCGATTTCCCTTCCGAAAATATAAGCAACTGGATATCAGCTGCCATGTCCATTTTGTAGTACTTAAAGTCGTACTCCACCTGATATACAAATTATAAGGTAGTATCAGTTTCATGATAGTTAGTGGTTACATTAATATGTAAAATTTAATTTTATTTAAAAAGAAAAAAAAAGGAAATCATGAAGCAAAATATTAGAAATCTACAAGCCTGCTCATCTCAGTTTCACATATATTATATAATATATAAAATTTGATAGGATGAAAATCACCTTGTGCATCACCATTAAATGTTTAAGCAATCTTGCATTGTCAACCCCAACATAGTTGAGGGTTCCTGCATCCAATCGGGTCTCATCAATGATCAAGTGTGAGCCCTCAGCCAGCTGCAGACTCCCAGTTATCAGTCTGGAAAAAAAATGTTGGCATAGCAAATATATGAAGTGAGCATTATCTTAAAATAAAAGTTGAAAACTCTTCTGCCAACAAAATAAAGTAGAAATCTACATGTGAACTTGAATCATAATTTACAAATAGTAATATCTATATACCTATTTGCCTCGTAATCCTTCTTGGGAGCAAGAGAAGCAGTATTGAGATACCCAACTGTTAGTGGCATATAATGAGTGAAAGGTAGGAGGTTCTTTATTGCAAGGCTAAGTTGAGTGCCAAACACAGAAACATTTTCTTTGCTAAAACCAGTGAGATTTAGCGAAAGATTCCCCACAGTAACAATGTCGTCTCTAGAATGAACCTGGCAAGAAAAGCAAGTAAAACTATAAGCACACGGTTAAAGTGAGACAAAAAAGTGCTCATAGTGACAGAGTTAATATATTTATAAAAATGAAAAACTAGGAAAGTATGAAATATGAAATGCAACAAGCAGAAAAATGACAGTTAACACTGCACAAGGATTGCTTACTTTTGACAGAAGATGCATTAGTACAAAATGAGCAGATAGGCCATCATTGCCAAGAACATCCGTCAGATGCCTCAAGAGAGCTTCCCTTATCTCTTTGATAACCTGGGGCTTTGGCTGCACAATAAAACAGTAGTACAACTTTTAACAAAACTGCACAATGAATTAATGATGGAAAAAGATGCATAAGGTTCTAGAATTCTTATTACAGGTATGTTCTACCCAAACTTATTCTTATAATAAAATTTAATGAAGTGGGAAAAAAATCACCTCCAAAGTAGGAGAACTCTGGAGAAAGTCTTGAACAGCAAGCTTCCGATGAATGAAACAGTGTAGGTACGGTACCTGCAACCAAATGCAAAATGAGGTTGGCAAGACAACTAAACAAAATTATGGGAGCTAGTTCAGGTTTTAAATGAACATTTTAGTCAAGCTGCTTGTATACAACTCGCCAAGTAAATTTAGGAAATCACAGTACCAACATTGTGTAACTATTCATTAGATACTAACTTGGAAGTACCTATCTACCCTCTAGTGTCAGAAGGGAAATTGAATAGCATAAATAGATTCATATCAATAGTTACAAAATAGAGAAAAATAATTAGGTTCCAGCAACATTGAAATAATAATAAAATAAAAAAACAAAGTTCTAGAAGGTAGAGAATAGAAATAATACCTTGCTCCTGGGTAAATGCGCTAGTGCATCATCTTCCCTGAAGCCATTTTCGAAGTCATCATGCTCAACTTTATCGACTATACCATCTAAATCTGGTGTGATAACACCAATAAACTCAAAAACCTCATTTAGCTTTAAGTCAGACTCCAGCGTGTCGTATATCTAAAATATAAATAAAAGCTCCATCAGATATGAAAAGATAAGAGCATTTTCAGTTGTAACAGAACTAGCTTGGGAGAATTAATAATGCAAATATTACCTTGACAAGACAAGGAAGAGAGTCTTTCTCGTTATTAGGTGTAACACTTGCACTGGAGCAGGTGCCCGTAATTAATTCTTGAGGTAGATTATCCTGTGAAGTATGTCCATCTTCTCTCTAACAAATGAAAAGATAATGAATGAATGTTAAAAACAAAAGCTTGAAGAACGACCACATAAAATCACTTTTAACACTTATTTGGTTCTTCCCTAAACTCAACATCCCTCAGGTAATCAGAAAATAGATGCAAAAATAAAAATAAGAAACAAATGAAACCTGGTTCCACTCATTTTTACTTACCATCTTTTTGGTACTAGAACCTTCAATCACATCATCAGAGTCCTGTCATGAAAGAAAAATGAAACATTTCCATAAAATACATAACTAAAAAAACTATATAAACGATCACAAAACATATCAGTGAAAAAATCAATTTGCCGACTAGATTCAGCAAATTTCCGCAAATCATACTTCCAAATTTATGTGTGTGAATCACTTAGCTACTTCTATTTTGGAGCCTAACAAAACAACACCGAATGAACATTCTGCACTAATTTCAGCTATCCTACACTTATCCACTTTGTTATCCAGAACTTGTGAAATGATCCAAATCAAAACAGTAAATCCATATAAAAATGACTAAGGAATTACAAGTGTATCCATGCTATCCAGAGCTTCCTCGTCCAATCTAGGGCGCTTCTCTCTTTGAGGAGATGCCCAATCCATGCTTTTATAGACGTTTGCATCAGAAAACGATTCAGCCCATGAATTCTGGCCCGGAACCTGAAATAAAAGGACAACACAAAAGGAAAAAAGTCATGGCAAGGCAAGCTATGGTTTTGGTTTATACATATCCGAATCAAATTCAAAAATGGTTTAGGGCTCTTTGAAATTCACGGGCAAAGCTTGAGAAACAGAGGTATGACTCACCGGAACACAGTAGACCAAGCGTCGTTCCCAAATTCGCATATCTGAAGAAGAACCCATTGGAGATTGACAAACATCCGTAAACTTGTTGGTTCTCCACACGGAGCCATCCTTTAAAAATAAACATACAAATTAGTTATTACAAAATTAAAAGCTACACTAGTCTGAACTCTCAAAAGGATCGTCAGAAAAAAAAAACCAATAGAAGAGCATAAATACCTTGTAAGCACCGACGTAAAACTCATTCCCCAGCATGTCTTGTATCATACCACGGAATCGAACCAGAGTGTTGGGCTGAATCCTACTTATGGTTTTGTGATTCAGAATCGGCACCTAACACATTGCAAATCATAAACGAGAAGAAAAAAAAAAGAACTTAAGATTAAGATAACCATGAACAATACCCTGAAAATTTAGGTCAAGCTTCAAGGACGAAATAGCTGAACAATTTCCACCCAATATTTCGAAACTCTAAAATTTAGGGTTTCCAAATAAATAACTAACTCCAACAAATCAACCGGAGTTGAAGAGAATCCGAACCTGAGAGAGGCCATTCTGATCAGAGAGGAAGTGGCGGAAGACATCTAAAGCCCCCCAGTCAGCGTTGGCGAAGGAAGCTGGGTCGGCGCCGGAAGCAATGGCTTTGTCGAAGGTCGATCGAACGGCCCCAAGAGGGTTGGCAAAGCAATCGTAGGCCATTCCCACCATAATTTTTGTTCCTCTTCCTCTGTTTCTTTGTTTCTCTCTCTTCTCTGTGACTCGGGCAGTGTGTTGTGGGGTGAAACTTTCCCGCCCCGATCGTCCTAATTTAGTGGGGAGCTTCCCGCCAAATCTATGGAGGTAAGAGTTCTCTCCCGCCAATTTTAGCTGTGATCCAATACACGAGCCCCTGCGTAGGCTCGTTTTCGGGTGAGCCAAAGGGACTATATTGGGTTAGTTGATTGATTTGATGGGCCTCAACAGTCAAAAGGCCCACAAGTACTTCCTCACTCACCCACACCAAAGTGAAAACAAAATTAACAAAAAATGATGGAGATTATTTCTCAAATACAAAAAAAAGAAAAAAAAATTACAAGATTGTACATAATTTTAAATATTTTATAATTTTTAAGATTTTATTTATAGGAAATATAATCTTTTGATGATATCGTGTTTTTTTTTTATGTTGTTCTCTTAATTTTTCTTTTTGGGTTTTTTATTATTTGAATATTAATTTTATGTTGTTTGGATATTGTATTAAAATAGAATTTTGGTCGTTGTTAGGTTATAATTAACCTATATTTCGGGTCTTTAAAGTTAGCATTATTTCGTCTATTGGTGTCTTTTGGAGCAGTTTTACGCTTGATTTTCATTATTTCAGGTTCCCGGGGTGTTAAAGTTCGAATTCAGTCAAATGGCGAAAAACTGGGACAAACTTGGAAAAATTGGAAAATTTGGTTCCTGAAGCATCAGTAGTCGCGACCTCTGATGAGCCTGGTCGCGACCCTTTTTCCTGGTCGCGACCCAGGTCGCGACTTCGTAAGATTGGCAGAAACTCGGTTTTTCGAGTTTTGCCTGTAGTCGCGACCAGCTTAAATGCTAGTCGCGACTATGTACGGAAATCGCAGATTTGACCTAATTTTGATTTTTCACTCAATTGGAGGCTCACCACTTATCCCTATATAAGGAATACGACATTGAAGGTCAAAGGCAAGCAAAAACAGACCTAATAGTGGAGGCAAAGTGGAGAGGAAGCTATCTTGAAGACTCGGAGCGATACCACCTTCTAGTTTCTTTCTTTTACCATTTTTATTCATCTTTATGTTTGTTTTTAATTCTGAATTAATCATGGATGTTTTTAGAGTTATTATGAGCTAAATTTCCCAATAAGGGAGGATGATGAATGTTGTTTAAGTTTATGCCTAGTTAATAAATAATTGCCATTCCTTCATCTTATGTGTGAATACTATCTTTATTTGTGTTTAATTTCATGTGTAAGCTTGATCACCTTTTACATGCTCTATGATCCTAATTCGAAATCTGAAAAGTGAGAATTAGGAATGCTAAAATTTGGATAGTCTAGGTTTTGATGTAAAACGACAGTATTTACATAGCCTAGTGACTAATAGATTATTGCTTAATGCTGATTTTGTGTTGATCTAATTAAGAAGTTAATTAGAGAACATATTATTTAGAACCTAAAAGATCTGAAAAGAGTTAGGTTAATTTATAATCTGTCTTTCACATTGAGATAAGGATAGCAGTTAGGCAATAACATAGGTAACTTATCAACAGGATTCACCTTCCTAATCTCTCATCTTGATTAATCTTCGTTTATTTTCTCTCTAATTTCTGAGTTATTTACTTTTAAAATTGCAACTTATTATTTTACCAAATAGAATCATAATTATAATTTAGTAGTACTCAATCCAATTCCCTGTGGTTCGACCTCACTTGCGTGAGATACTACTTGATACGTACACTTGCGTAATAAACAGAATTTTCGTAACAAGTTTTTGGCGCCGTTGCCGGGGAATTGTTTAAAGATTGATATTACACAAAATTATACTAACTTCTACTTTGGTATATTTTCTCTTGCTGATTTTTCTAACCTTTTTCTTGCAATATTTTCTTGATTTATTTCAGGAATCATAAGTGTATGCGCCGTCAAGGACAAGCAGTGATATTGCCAGTTGATCCCGAAATCGAGAAAACTTGTAGAAGAAACCGAAAGAACAAGAGGCAAGAGGGAGTTTCAGCAATCGCCGAAACTTCGTACATCATGGCCGCCAATGCCGCAAACAATGGAGGCAATAACGGTAACAATGGTGGCGCGGTAGAAGATCAAGCTAATGGCCGCGGCTTGAGAGATTACATTCTCCCTACTCGACGGGAGTGCGGTCATGTATCGGGCCACGGCAGTGGAAGCAAACAACTTTGAGATCAAACCCGCCATATCGCAGATGATGCAATCTTCGCCCGGTTGGTGGCCTCCCTTCGAAGATCCTAATCTGCATCTCTCTAATTTCATGGAACTTTGTGAAACCTTTAAAGTTAATGGAGTTAGTGATGATGCTATTCGACTGAGACTGTTCCCATTCTCTCTTAGAGAGCGGGCCAAGAGTTGGCTAAACTCCTTGCCACCCAACTCTATTGCCACCTGGAATGATCTGGCAACGAAATTCTTGTCAAAGTTCTTTCCTCCAGCCAAGTCTGCAAAGCTGAGAGGAGAAATTAATAATTTTCTCCAACAAGATAATGAATCTCTCCATGAGGCTTGGGAGAGGTTTAAAGATTTGATCAGAAAGTGCCCTCACCATGGTATAGAGAAGTGGATGCTGGTCCACAACTTCTACAATGGGTTGGTAGGAAATACAAGAACTTTAATAGATCTTTGCACTGGGGAGCCTTTATGAGGAAGAGTGCTAATGAGGCATATGATCTATTAGAGGAGATGGCTCTAAACAATCAACAGTGGCCAACTGAGAGGAGTCAATCAAAGAAAGTAGCTGGTGTGTTAGAGGTCGATGCCATCACCAAGTTGACAAGACGGAGTTGAGGCATTGACAAAGATAATTGCAGGGCAAGCTAAACAAGCCCAAGTTGTGTGTGAATTATGTGGGGGAAGCCATCACTTTTCAGAATGCCAAGCTGATGTGGATGATTTGCCAATGGATGAAGCTAAAGCCATTGGAAATTATTCACAGAACAACAACAACAATTATGGGTTCAACCAGGGTAACAACCGAAGAAACAGTGGGTTCTATCAGCAACGAAATCAGAACCAGAATCAGAATCAACAGTTTAATCAGCAACAAACCTCTGGTGGAAATTCTAGTTTGCAGACAGATTTACTGCTTCAATTCATGACTGAAACTAGATCTTCAATCAAAGACCTGCAGACACAGATGGGCCAACTAGCAACTCAAGTAGCAACCCGTCCTCAAGGGAATTTGCCTAGCACAACTGAAGTAAACCCCAAGGAAAACTGCAAGGCAATTACCCTGAGAAGCGGTAAAAATTATGATGGTCCTGAATTGCCACAACTAGTGAATGGAGAAAAGGAGAATAAAGAGCAACCGATGTCGACCCCAACACCCACTCCAACGAAGGCTACTGATAGTCAACCACAGCCACAGCAGTCTCCACCAATTAATATAGATCACCATGTGAAAATACCCTATCCTCAGAGGCTCAGAAAGTCAAGTCTGGACAAGCAGTTCACCAAATTCCTGGAAGTGTTCAAAAGACTTCACATTAACATTCCCTTTGCTGAAGCTTTAGAGCAGATGCCAAGTTATGTGAAGTTTATGAAGGAAATCCTGTCAAAGAAGAGAAAGATGGAGGACTATGAGACAGTGGCTCTAACTGAAGAGTGCAGTGCCATCCTACAGAAGAAACTCCCTCCTAAACTAAGAGATCCAGGGAGTTTTACTATTCCTTGTACTATAGGAAAAATTGAGGGAATAAATGCACTTTGTGACTTGGGAGCTAGTATTAACTTGATGCCTCTATCGGTGTTTAAAAGACTGCAGTTGGGTGAAGCAAAGCCAACAACAGTAACTCTCCAATTGGCGGACCGATCACTAGCCCATCCTAGAGGAGTCATTGAGGATGTGTTAGTTAAGGTTGATAAGTTCATCTTTCCAGCTGATTTCATCGTCTTGGATATGGAAGAAGATAGCAATGTCCCAATTATTCTTGGGAGACCATTCTTGGCAACTGGCCAAGCCTTAATCGATGTTCAGAAAGGTGAATTAAAGCTGAGAGTCCAAGGAGAAGAAGTGGTCTTTAATGTGCTAAAGGCTATGACGTACCCAAAGGCAAGTGATAACTGCTTCTTTATTGATTTGATTGATGAAATGGTGAGTGAGAAAAAGTTGCTAGATGATCCTCTTGAACTAAGTCTAACTGAAGATGAATTGACGGAGCAAGAAGGACAAGAGGTCATGGGGTATGTGAAGTGGCTCGACTCCTATGGGCCTTTGAACAGAAGATACTTTGAGGAATTGGGAGCAGTTCCAAAAGAGCTGAAGCCATCTACTGAAAAGCCCCCAGAACTTGAATTGAAGGTGCTTCCTAGTCACTTGAGGTATGAGTTTTTGGGTCAAGATAAAAAGCTGCCAGTTATTGTTTCAGCTTCTCTCCGATGTGGAACCGATAGACTTTTGAGGGTACTTCGGGCTCACAACAAGGCAATCGCTTGGACACTAGGAGATGTTAAAGGAATCAGTCCTTCAACAGTGATGCATCGAATTCTCATGGAAGACAACGCCAAGCCAACTATTGATGCTCAAAGAAGACTCAATCCACCCATGAAAGAAGTAGTCAGAAAAGAAGTAGTTAAGTGGTTGGATGCTGGAGTTGCTTATCCTATTTCAGATAGTAAGTGGGTTAGTCCGGTGCAAGTGGTCCCGAAGAAAGGTGGAATGACAGTGATAAAGAATGAAAAGAATGAGTTGATTCCTACAAGAACAGTCACCGGTTGGAGGATCTGCATCGATTATAGGAAACTCAACAAGGCAACAAGAAAAGATCACTTCCCATTGCCCTTCATCGATCAAATGCTAGACAGATTAGCGGGGCAAGAGTACTACTGTTTTCTTGATGGATATTCTGGGTACCACCAGATAGCTATAGCGCCTGAAGATCAGGAGAAGACTACTTTCACATGTCCTTATGGTACCTTTGCCTTTAGAAGAATGCCCTTCGGCTTGTGCAACGCCCCTGCCACTTTTCAAAGGTGTATGATGGCTATCTTTTCAGATTTGATTGAATCTTGTATTGAAATTTTTATGGATGATTTCTCAGTGTTTGGTTCTTCCTTTGATCATTGTTTGGAAAATCTGGAAAAAGTACTAACAAGGTGCGAGAAGTCTAACTTGGTGTTAAACTGGGAGAAGTGTCACTTTATGGTAACAGAAGGAATTGTTCTTGGGCACAAAATTTCAAAAGCAGGAATTGAGGTGGATAAGGCAAAGGTCTCAACAATAGAAAATTTGCCACCTCCAGTTTCTGTAAAAGGAGTGAGGAGTTTCCTGGGACATGCTGGCTTCTACCGCAGATTTATCAAGGACTTCTCTAAAATCTCAAAACCTTTATCGAGCTTACTTGTAAATGGAGTTCCATTTGAGTTCGGAGAAGATTGTTTAAAAGCTTTCAAGATTTTAAAGGAGAAATTGATTACAGCACCGATAGTAACTTCACCAAATTGGGAACTGCCGTTTGAGTTGATGTGTGATGCTAGTGACTATGCCATTGGAGCGGTTCTGGGTCAAAGAGTTGACAGAGTATTCCACACAATCTACTATGCTAGTAGAACTCTGAATGACGCTCAATTAAACTACGCCACTACAGAGAAGGAAATGCTGGCAATAGTGTTTGCTTGTGACAAATTTCGGCCCTACCTAATTGGAAATAAGGTAATTGTTTACACAGATCATTCAGCAATCAAATACCTTATGACCAAGAAGGATGCAAAACCAAGACTGATTCGGTGGGTACTTTTACTTCAAGAGTTCGACTTAGAGATAAAAGATAAAAAGGGCACCGAGAACCTGGTAGCAGACCATTTGTCAAGATTAGAGCTGCAAGAGAGTCAGAATACAAAAGAGGTGCAAATAAATGAGCAATTTCCTGATGAACAACTCTTTAGTGTGAGGGAAAACCTGATGGTACCTTGGTACGCTGACTATGTTAATTTCTTGGCTGCTAAAATAACTCCACCCGAGTCTTCGCGTCAACAATTGAAGAAATTCTTTTCTGAGGTGAAACATTACTATTGGGAAGAACCAATCCTCTACAAGCACTGCGCCGATCAGATCATAAGGAGATGTGTTCCTGAAGAGGAGATGTATTCTATCCTAAATCACTGTCATGCTTTACCATGTGGGGGACATTTTAGTGGGAATAGAACAGCTGCAAAAGTGTTGCAAAGTGGATTCTTTTGGCCAACGCTATTCAAGGATGCTACTACTTTTGTAAAGGCATGTGATCGTTGTCAACGAACAGGTAATATCTCAAGAAGAAACGAGATGCCTTTAACAGGAATTTTAGAAATTGAATTGTTTGATGTTATGGGTCCTTTTCCTTCATCCTTTAGCAATCAGTACATTCTTTTGGCTGTTGATTATGTGTCTAAATGGGTCGAAGCTTCAGCGACACCTCAAAATGATGGAAAGACAGTTCTCCGCTTCTTACAAAAGAACATTTTTACTCGGTTTGGTACTCCTCGAGCAATAGTAAGCGATGAAGGGAGCCATTTCTGTAACAAGCAGTTTGAAGCACTCCTCTCAAGATATGGTGTTCGACATCGAACTGCTTTACCATACCATCCCCAAAGTAATGGCCAAGCTGAAATCTCTAACCGAGAGATTAAGATGATTCTGGAGAAAACAGTGCAAAGATCAAGGAAAGATTGGTCAAGGAAGTTGGATGACGCACTGTGGGCGTACAGAACAGCTTTCAAAACACCAATTGGCATGTCCCCATATCGGTTGGTGTTTGGAAAGGCTTGTCATTTACCGGTGGAGTTAGAGCATAGAGCTTTTTGGGCCATGAAGACTCTTAACATGGAACTAAAAGCTGCAGGGGAGAAAAGACTGTTACAGCTGAATGAGTTAGATGAGTTTCGGAACGAAGCATATGAAAACGCCAAGATATACAAAGAGAGAACTAAAAAGTGGCACGATAAAGGTCTAATACGGAAAGAGTTTCAACCAGGACAGCAAGTGCTACTCTTCAATTCAAGGCTGAAACTGTTTCCTGGAAAGCTGAAATCAAGATGGTCGGGACCATTTACGGTGGTCAAGGTGTTTCCTTATGGAGCGGTGGAGTTAAAAGGTGAAAGTCCAACAACTTTCAAAGTCAATGGACAAAGGTTAAAGCTCTACTTGGGAGGTCAGTTTGACCAAGCCAAGTCCGCCATGATCCTGGCGCCACTCTGAAATCCAAAGCTCAGCGTCTAGCTGCATGACGATAAACACAGCGCTTCTGGGAGGCAGCCCAAGTTTTATTTTGTTTTGATTGTTTTGTTAGTATTTTCAATTTTTAGTTTCGTACCAGACATTATTTCTTTTTAATTGAATCGTGAAAAGCGTGAAAAAAAAAAAAAAAAAAAAAAAAATTCGACCTGAAGCCCAGAGGTCGCGACTAGCATTAAGCCTAGTCGCGACCTATTTCTCAAGTCGCGACCTCAGTCGCGACTTGCTGATTTTCCAAACGCCCAATTTTCCTCGATTAGCAAGTCGCGACTAGCCCGTGGCCGTGTCGCGACTTGCCGACGAAAAATTCTATAAATTCACACTTTCCCCCTCATTCAACCCTACACAAACCAAATTCAAATTTCAAATCCTCTCACTCAGACCCTACACTCTTTTCCTCTCAAAAATTCAATTTTTCATCTTCAAACTTCAATCTTTTCATCTTTTCTCAAATTTCTTAAACCCAATCCAATCAAAAACCCAATTTCACTCAATAATCTACACATATCTTCAAAACCCACACCAAAGAATACCCAAAACCAAAAAAATCACCATTGTTGTCACCCTCAAACTCAAGCTTTCAAGACATTCAACAATGGAGGTGGAGTTAAGCGTTTTCGGGTTGTAAGTATCACTTTCTTCATGCTCTTAAAAAGTTGATTAATTATTTTAAGTTTTGAGTGATATAATTGTGTGTGGGGTAAAAATTGATAATATTGGGTTTATTATTATTGTATTGTGGTATTAAGTGGTTAGGAACATTGATTGAGTGAATTTTGTATTTTTGGGATAGAGGAAATTTAAGGGGAGGTGCTGCCCAAATTTTTTCTTAAAAAAAAAAAAAAAAAGAAGTTTCGAAAAAAAAAAAAAAAGTTTCCTTCAAAAAAAAAAAAAAAAAAGAAAAAAATGGCACCAAAGAGGACAAGGAATGTTGAAGAAGGTTCGTCTTCGAACCCACCACCAACGGGTTTTGATAGAACCCGCTTTGGTAGTATCGAGGCTCACAATCGCTTCGTAAGGTTGAAGAATAGAGCTTATATTGAAGATAGGGGTATTGAATTCCCTGAAAATCCATTGAGGCGCCAACCTCGGTTTGAGACAATCGCAGCGCAAATTGAAAGAATGAAGTGGGGAAGTTTCGTGGATACTCGGGGTCGGGCTAATGTTACTATGGCCTGTGAATTCCTTGCAAATTGGCCCGACCGTCGAAATGGGGAAGTGAAGGTTCGTGGAAAGAAGGTTCCCGCCACTGCTGACGCATTCAATGTGATGTTTTCTCGTCCCATTACACTAGGGAGGAACAACGCCTCCGAATTATTGAGGAAGAAGAGCAATTTGACATGGTGGATGTCGCGGAGACAGTGGGATTTCCTGGGTTGAGGTTCCATGACAATGATGGTACCGAGGGGTCGCCCAATATTCTGTACCGGTGTGAGATTAACCCGGTGGCAAAAACATGGCTGTACTTTGTGAGTGCTCGGTTAGTGCCCAACAAGCATTTTTCCGATGTCCAAATGGATCGCCTTAAATATGTGTACGCCATAATGAAAGGGTACAACATTAACATTGGACAAGTCATACGGCAAAGCATTGACCAAATCGTGCAAGGAGCCACGGGAGGTGGTTTCGGTTTGGCAGGGGTTATCACAGAACTCTGCGGGGCATATGAAGTTCCTCAGTTAGAGTTTGACAATACGGTGTTGCCACTTCGTAAGATGGACATCGCCTTTGTCAACAGGCTGAAAGAGCCACACCCCTATGGGCAGCCACCACCTGATGCACCGCAAGGGCGTAGGCGGCAACGTGAGCCTAGTGTTGAAGAAGAAGAAGAGGAGCAAACACTTCAATTGCCTGGGCCCATCGATCCTACAACACAATATACTCATGCACAGCTGAGTTACATAATTCAGCAAAACAACCACATGCAACAATACATGGTGCAAAGGAGTATCTATGATGAGGGACAAGTTCAGCAACTCAACTCTCTCATCAACAGAATGAACATTGGGATTGATGACCCGAACTACTTGGCACAACCTCCTCGGTTCTATCCCTATGACCAGCCGCCACCACCCAACCCTTTCTGAAAGGGTTTCAGGTAAGTTTCTTCTCTCTGCATTTTATTGTATACATTGGGGACAATGTAATATTTAGTTTGGGGGGAGAAGCTTAAAATTTTAAAATTTCTGCACTTTAAATTCTGCATTTTAATTTTCTGTTTTAGTTTTTTTTGTTTTAGTTAAGGAATGGCAATAAGCTTGATGATAATTGTATGCTGCTGATTAGTGTGATGTGATCTGAAACTGCAAAATAACTGTGTGCTTGATTTTGTTAACTCTTTGGATTAGTTTGGATGCTTAGGAACCTGTGTCTTTCTGCAAATACTCAAGTTGTGAAAACTGTTATAACTGTTTTACTATGGTTTGTGGTAAGATTGACAGGATAGCTTAGAACTTGCATGTTTATTCTTTTGAGGCGAAATCCTTGGTAGTGTTCAATTGGAATATGATTTAGGCATTTGTTGGATAGTTTGAGCCTTTCAAGCCTACCATAATAATGTTTATCCCTAGTTAACCCTATTGAGCCTAAACCCGTTATGTTTTTCACCCATTGATCCGAAAATTTTTAACCATACTATTGATTTTTCTTCACCATTATATGCATGATATCATAAGCCAAATAATTAGTTTGGGGGAGAGAAATATTTAGTGTGAGAAAATAGTTAGAGGGAGAAGAACTTGTAAGATTGAGAAAAGAAAAAAAATGTGTAATTCAATGTCACTGAGAAAGTTGAGATGATGAGGAAATATGAAAAAAAAAAAAAGAGAAAAAAAACACAATAAAAAGTAAGAATGTGTTTGAAAAAAAAATTTCAGTGATGTTGGGAAAAATAATAGAGATATCTTCTCTCAATCTTGGTAGATGTGGGAACGCTATGGGGGATTGAAAAAAAAAGTAAGAAGCTTGTGGGTTCTGTTTGTGTGCTTATGATATCTTGAGCCAAAAATTATCTTTCGCCTATCCCTGAATATCTAAGCCATACTACCTAGACCTTGAAAAGACCTAATGATTCCAAAGAATACTGTCAACATTAGTGGAGAAAGGTAAGCATGCAAGCTTATGAGTTATCGGGTTGTGGAACTAATGGCAAGAGTAAAACTTTTATAACAATGTTTCATACTTGAGTAGATTGTTGCAGTTGTACATAGTGTTATTAATTGAGCATCCGAGTTAATTGTTAGAGTTAGTAAGAACAAAATTCTAGTTTATGCAAGGAAGGAAACAGAGCATGAGTCGGCAGTGTAGTGATTATCTGATAGTGTAGTTAGTTTTTTTTTTTTATCTTACTCGGGGGCGAGTAAGAGTCTAGTTTGGGGGAATTTGTTAGGTTATAATTAACCTATATTTCGGGTCTTTAAAGTTAGCATTATTTCGTCTATTGGTGTCTTTTGGAGCAGTTTTACGCTTGATTTTCATTATTTCAGGTTCCCGGGGTGTTAAAGTTCGAATTCAGTCAAATGGCGAAAAACTGGGACAAACTTGGAAAAATTGGAAAATTTGGTTCCTGAAGCATCAGTAGTCGCGACCTCTGATGAGCCTGGTCGCGACCCTTTTTCCTGGTCGCGACCCAGGTCGCGACTTCGTAAGATTGGCAGAAACTCGGTTTTTCGAGTTTTGCCTGTAGTCGCGACCAGCTTAAATGCTAGTCGCGACTATGTACGGAAATCGCAGATTTGACCTAATTTTGATTTTTCACTCAATTGGAGGCTCACCACTTATCCCTATATAAGGAATACGACATTGAAGGTCAAAGGCAAGCAAAAACAGACCTAATAGTGGAGGCAAAGTGGAGAGGAAGCTATCTTGAAGACTCGGAGCGATACCACCTTCTAGTTTCTTTCTTTTACCCTTTTTATTCATCTTTATGTTTGTTTTTAATTCTGAATTAATCATGGATGTTTTTAGAGTTATTATGAGCTAAATTTCCCAATAAGGGAGGATGATGAATGTTGTTTAAGTTTATGCCTAGTTAATAAATAATTGCCATTCCTTCATCTTATGTGTGAATACTATCTTTATTTGTGTTTAATTTCATGTGTAAGCTTGATCACCTTTTACATGCTCTATGATCCTAATTCGAAATCTGAAAAGTGAGAATTAGGAATGCTAAAATTTGGATAGTCTAGGTTTTGATGTAAAACGACAGTATTTACATAGCCTAGTGACTAATAGATTATTGCTTAATGCTGATTTTGTGTTGATCTAATTAAGAAGTTAATTAGAGAACATATTATTTAGAACCTAAAAGATCTGAAAAGAGTTAGGTTAATTTATAATCTGTCTTTCACATTGAGATAAGGATAGCAGTTAGGCAATAACATAGGTAACTTATCAACAGGATTCACCTTCCTAATCTCTCATCTTGATTAATCTTCGTTTATTTTCTCTCTAATTTCTGAGTTATTTACTTTTAAAATTGCAACTTATTATTTTACCAAATAGAATCATAATTATAATTTAGTAGTACTCAATCCAATTCCCTGTGGTTCGACCTCACTTGCGTGAGATACTACTTGATACGTACACTTGCGTAATAAACAGAATTTTCGTAACAGTCGTAAATTTCTCTTTTTATTATCGTACGAGAAAATAAACAAAATTAAAAAACTAAAGTTTTTCTTTTCAAAAAATACGGTAGAGGAGGCTTCTTCCATAAAGAACTTATCCTTCTTGACAAAGCAAAATAAGTGAGTTGCTCTTCATTGTCGACAACACTTCACCAACACAATCAAGTGATGGAGATCCAAAATCAACAACCACCAACGGTGTATAAGCTTTTTGCGATCTCTATGAACACCGACTAGGAACTTTAGCCTGATCTCTATGAACGTCGGTGAGAATTTTGCATCGATATTCTGCCATGGTAACAGGATCACCTTGGGGAGATCTCCATGAAACCAACGAGAAATGATCAACAATCGAGGGGGAGATCTAGTGGAGTCAACGATTATAACGATTGAGGGAGATCTCCTTAAATTTTCATACCCACGCGTTTTGGGTTTTCTTTCAAAAAAAAAACAAATTTGATTTTTTCTTTGGAATAAAAATAAATAAATTTGATGTTGTGTACTATGTTTTCTTCAATTATTTTGTTAACTATATTTGTTGTAGTTTGGCTAAGTTATATATATTTTCATTATTATTTTTTTTATAATTTTCAAAAATCTAGAAGGAAACCACTGCATTAAATTTATGGGAAATATAATTGTATAAGTTTATATTTGATTGGACCGATATTGAATATTGAATAGAGAAGCAAATATTTTAATCTTATCATTATATCTATTTTCAATCAATATCACTTAATTGATCATAGATCAATTTGATTTGAATTCTGACATGATTAAACTTTAAGCTAATTGTACTATTCGAGTTCTTTGACTTGTTCGTTACCAGCTTATCTTAAGGTATAACTCATACTTACATCTTGAGAACTCGATAGTATAAATTATAATTGAGTGTGAGTGTTAATCATATATATGAATATACTAGATGAGAGTTACGTGGCGAGCCACGTAAATATTAGTTTTATATAAGTTCTAGTGGTTTTTATTTAAGAATTCAGTAACTAAGCAACGGCAACAACAATGGTAGATAGATCTATTTAAGTATTTCATATTTGTAAAGATTATAAATCTAAACTTTTAATTTTCTTGATTTGAGATTTTGAATTGTTCTGATTTATTTGTTTATGAATTTATTGAAATACTTGAATATTTATTTGTTCTGATTTTAAATTGTTCTGATTTATTCATACTTGAATATTTATATATTGATGATTGTTAATGAAATTAGTCTGTAGCTTGAAATTGATTATCAGTGCCATGCAATTAGGCTGAATTAGGTTAATATTTATTTATATTTCGAAAGAGAATTCACACCTCACTCTTGAGAGCAAAAGATGTTGTCCTTCGATTGGAAGGATCTGTGGAAAGAAAGGTCTCCATAAGCTTCATAGCAGGAGCAGGAAGTTCTTTAAATGTCTCTGCAACACATCGTCTGTAAGGTTGTGGAGGCTTCATTACTGTTGCATGGCGTAAGTGCAAATTCCTCCAATATTCTTCAGATGGCGAGCCACAGAGCTTAAAGATTTTCTGTAGCTGCTCAACCTACAAAAGAAAAAAGAGTTTATATAAGTGACATCTAGTATAGCATAATGTTCTAGATTCATTAGTGTATGGAACGAAAGGCTACTAACATTCAACAATGTATACATTTACCTCTGTTTTTCCAGGCAAGATAGGTCTGCCAGAATATAGTTCTCCGAGAATGCAACCAGTACTCCATAAATCCACTGCAACCCCATAATGAGAGGCTCCAAGTAGAAGTTCCGGTGGTCTATACCAAAGAGTAACCACGCGGCTCGTCAATGAGACACTATTATGAGGATCGTAAAAACTTGCCAAGCCGAAATCCACAATTTTCAAGATACCATTATTGTCAATAAGAAGATTTGAACCCTTTATGTCACGATGTAGAACACCATGACTATGACAATTATCAAGTCCGCTCAAAAGTTGATGCATGTAGCATTTGACCTAAAGAAATTTAGGCACCACATTATAGTTTAAGCATCAAATCATACCAAAAGGAAACTTCCAAATATTCATTCTTTCTGCATAATTTTGTTAAATGGTCATTGATGACGACAAAATAATACCAGAACAAACAGAAACTCTAACAAGATGAGTACCTGCGATTCGATGAATTTTATACCAGGACGAGATGCAAGTCCAATAAGATCATGTTCCATATACTCAAATATAAGGTATAAGTTGCAAAAGGTACGTGATGTGCTCAACCCTTCCAACTTAATAAGAGGTCCTTGCGTTCTCATCAGTATCATCTGTAAACCATCAATAACGATTAAAATGAACATCAAAATTCAATTTCAATGCCAAATTCATATATAGACCACAAACGAATCAAATCTAAACCAAATCCAAAGAAAAACGCTAAAATTACCATTGCAATTGGTATCAATATTCAGAAAATATATATGTATACAGTATATGTATATAATATATATATAAAATAAAACATTGAAAATCCTCATATCAAAAAAGAATGAAATACAGTCTAGGCTTAGAAGAAAAAAATGAAACATAAACATAAACATATTTTTCAAAAATTTCTAAACTGATAACAAAAAAAATGAAAGAATGTGGACTAACATAAGCTTTGATTTGATCAGAGGAAATTCTTGCTTGTTTCCGAGTGAGGATTTGGTTCTTTAGATTTTATATTTATAGGCCGTTTCCTCTTTTTTCAAAATGTCAAAAAATATTCGTTTTCCTATTTGTTTGTTATTTATATTATTTTTTATATCTTGTTTTACAAATACATTATTATTGAAAACTAATAATAATTTAAAATATTGTTAATTTAAAAAAAGATGGTTTAATTTTTTGGGTTTATATGTTAACGGAGATCAAACATATTAACATCGTTAAGTTTAATAGAATATTCTTTTATTTTTAAGGTATATTCTGTTAAACCAAGAAACCAAGAAATATCGTTAGATAGACACTTTTAATATATAAAGATATTATTATTGAAAACTAATAATAGTTTAAAATATTGTTAATTTAAAAAAAGATTGTTTAATTTTTTGGGTTTATATGTTAACGGAGATCAAACCTATTAACATCGTTAAATTTAACAGAATATTCTTTTATTTTTAAGGTATATTCTGTTTAACCAAGAAACCAAGAAATGTCGTTAGATAGGCACTTTTAATATATAAAGATATATATATCTTTTATATATTTAGAGAAATGAAATGATAGTTTCCTTTAAGCTTAGTTGAATGTGCTAAATGAAGAGATCTTATCTTAGTAATTATATTAGTTTACTGGAGTCCATTTACAAAGAACTAAGTGTTCAAGAATAAAATACATTTGAGAGGTAAAATGGTATTTTTAATCCCGACTCATTGTGAACCATCTATAGATAATCATGAATTGATTTGATTGAAATAATAGATAATTTATAGCGTATTTATATTATGTATATAGAGCATTCTATAAAATTATGTGTACAATTTCGAGTCTATAGTGGAGTCATGAGGAATTAATAAATTAAAAAATTTATTTGTTAAATTTTAAATCTACTTATTGGGAGCTTGACTTTATAGCTCATGGTCCTTGCAGTATCTAAGGTAATGTAATAATATGTTACAATAATTGATTATTTAATCAATTAAAATTCACAGTAGTAATTTTATCATTTTTAAAACTTTTCACTAAGTTGGTGAAATTAAGAAAATATGTAAAATAAATATCTAATTATTAATTATATATTTTGTTGTCAAATTAATAATAAATATTTAAATATTTTTTATTTAAATAATTCTCTAAATATAATCATTTAATTAAAACTAGTCTTTCAATACTAAAAACTTAATTGATTATAACAATAAAACTATGTCAGAGTTTTAAGTTCATTTGGACTTAAGTGAACAAAAGAGAAAATTTAAGCCCAATAGTCATCTAGTTGGATGGCAAGAAAATTATTTTCTTATTTGTATTTGTATTTGTATTTTTCATTTAATTAATAAGAGAAAAGGGCTATAAAAAGAAGGCTATAGACGAGCTTTTCAACAAATCAATTTTTTAGTCTAACATGTTATTTTGACATGTGGAAATAATAATAATAATCGACTAAATTTGAATAATACCAAATAATCACCATTTAACGTTTCATCTTATCTTTGAACGATTATTTATCGAATCGTCTTTCTGTTCGATGCTTGTCCTTCTTACAAATAACGTAGATGAATTATTCTTCTCGTAAAGAATTATCCCAAATGAGGTTTCGGATAATTTTTGTCTAATACTTATAGGAAAACTTTTCCAAGATACTTTCCAAGCCAATGCCTGGAGAAGTCTTGTCAGCCTACCTCGCAGTGTCCGAATACGCGATTAGTTCAGTACTAATCTGCGAAGACCAAAGTAGACAATATTTGGTGTACTATGTGAGCAAGCATCTCCTGTGTAATGACCGCTCTAGTAATGTGGATTAGTAAAGGCAATTAGCACTAATTTTTATTATTTTATTATTATTTGTGAATTAATTTTATATGTGGACCCCAATATTTAGAAATAAATATTAGAGTTATAATTTCTCAATTCCGGAGATTTTATTAAACTCTAGGGGTATTATTTAGCTTATATGTGAAATATGTTAATTTTGTAATTTTTGCTCGGCGACAACGGAAAATGCGATGGATGGCTAGATTGATCACATGGGTAAGTTTAGAACCCTATTTCATAGTGGGAAATAATTTAGAGAAAATAAATTATCGGGATTGAGTGGGGTTATGAATTTTGACCATTTTACCCCTAGCTTTAGAAATACCCTAGTTTTAAGTCTAAAGGGCATTTTAGTCTTTTGTTAAAAGGTGAGTGAGGTGGCTGCCTAGGTGTTTGACACCTAATCTAAGTTTTTTTTCAGCAAAGAGTTTTGGGGAAAAACTCTTGTCTATTGTGGAAAATTAAGAAAAAGGAAAAATTAGAAAAATTGCATTGTTCTTGAACTCTCTCTCTCTCTCTTTCCTTCGGCTGAAGCAAACCAGAGCAAGGATCAACTTATTCATTCCATTTTTCTGGGATTTAGCTAGAATTCAAGGAGGTTTCAACTAAGGTAAAGCCCTAGAACTTTTAAAGATATGATTTTAAGCTTTTTCTTTGATTTGAGTTTGTGAAATTGTAAGTTAGGGGCTGTTAAGGCTTGAAGTGCCTAGGGTTCGAATTTTAAGGTTTAGTTGAGTTGATTCTAGGTCCTAGCTGCTGGTTTTAATGGATGTAGATGGTTTTATGCAATTTTAGGTTTAAAGTTCAAAGCTTTGAGCTTTAATGGCATAATTGGATTTATTGGTTTGTTCTGTGAATTACTGCTTGGATTCTATTGTTTATGTATTGTATAGGTATACTGGAGAGTTTGGTAAGATTTGGGATGAAATTGAGTTAAGGGGATGAATTTTTGGGTTCCCAGCACAGAACCGGAATTCTGGTTCTGGGGGACCTGTACCAACCGGTCGACCGGTTGGTGACCCAGAACCGGATTGCCGGTTGGGAACCGGTCTGCCTGTTGGGGGAAATTCCAGAACCCTAGTTTTGGCCAATTTTGAGATATTTAGGGTATTGCCATGGGGTTTATCGATAGGGAAACGTTTAGTTTCAAGTTTAAGTCCCGGAAAGTGATTTAGCGAGTCACTCATCTGTGTTACAATTATTGTGATTAGGGCATCCATCTAGCACGTGAATTCCGTTCAGGTCGGCCAGCACACTTGAATTCGGAAAACAGGTAAGAACTGTGTATAATGTATGATGTGATTATCTGAATGTGTGTATATGTGTTTATATATGCATGCTTGAATTATGTTAAGCACTACCAACACTTGTATGAATAAGTTATAGAGTGCATTGGTATAGTGATTATTGTGACTGTGAGTACGATACAGTGATACCAACACGGGCACGGGAATATGCTAAGGTGTGTGGTACATCACTCAGTGTTACTCGGTGTTCGGGGACACTCGTACAGTGAGGTACGATGTGTATGTGGTATAGTGGTTGTACCCTGGTATTGAACGTTCATACTCATCTGTTAAGCTCTGTAAATAGGTGTATGGGCGCCTATTTACAGGTCGGAAATTATATGGTATGTTATATACATTTCTTGCGAGTACGGTTGACTCACAGTTTCTGCTTCTATGTGTAGGTAAAGGAAAGGCGAAGGCTGAACAGGAGTGAACCTGAGCTCGGGTGAGATTGTACATGTCAAGCGGCGCGACCTGGAGTGTTCGGTCTCGGGACATCTGGGAGTTATATTTTGAAAGTCGCTGTGCGACCTAGAACTTGTGTATTTTGAATGTATAGTTTGAAAAGTAAATTTTACAAAGTTTAAAAACGGGATCCCGGAATTTGTAAATATTATATTATATTACAAAGTAATATCTAAAGCAAAAGTTTTAATTTGACACGTTTTTTGAGAAATTTCTTTGATTAGCAAAGATTGCACAATAATTGAAAAAACACTGTAGCGTGCCTTAGCATTAGGGCGTAACATCCTGAACACCGAGATCCGCTATCCACAAATGGAACGACTAGCATTTGCATTGGTGATCGCTTCGAGAAAGTTGCGACCTTACTTTTAGGCACACAGTATTAAGGTTTTAACAATCTACCCCTTGCGGCAAGTTTTGGCCAAACATGAAGCCTCAGGAAGATTACTCAAGTGGTCAGTAGAACTGAGCCAGTTTGACATCAAATACAAACTAAGATCGACAATCAAGGGACAGGCCCTTGCAGATTTATACTCAAGTTTCCAAATGACGAAGTAGCCATAATCACATAAGAGTGAATTGATCCCGACGTACCAAAGGGCGAGGGGTGGACTTTGTATGTTGATGGGGCATCCAATAATGAAGGATCAGGGGGTGGCATAATCCTCATTAGTCCTAACAAATTCAAGGTACACGCTGCCCTTAGATTTGAGTTCCCTGCATCTAACAACGAAGCCGAGTATGAGGCTCTAATCGCAGGGTTGAAACTTACTCTTGAGATGAAAGTCGAGTATCTACAAGCCTTTAACGACTCGCAGATCGTGGTTTGCCAAGTCAACGGAGAGTAGCTGGCCAGAGGAGATCGATTGGCCAAATATCTTTCTTACACTTGTGAGTTATTACAAAATTTAAAAAGATAGTCGTTTGTAGAATACCTCGTGCTTACAATTCTCATGCAGATGCTTTGGCCCGATTGGCCTCGACAAGAGAAGCTAAATTACTCGATATAATTCTTGTAGATGTATTAACTCACCCAACAATCAATCGATATGAGATCATGGAAGATTGATATAATAAAAAAGGTCACCTGGATGACCCCGATAATAGACTACTTAAAAATAGGAATGCTTCCTGAAGATTAAACTGAAGCCAAAAAACTACAATATCGAGCCGCTCGATATGTCATTTATGACGACAAGCTCTATCGCAGAAGCTTTAGTCATTCGTTACTTAAGTGTATCGATGGGACTGAGTGCAACTATATACTTCGAGAATTGCACGGTGGAATCTGCGGCAACCATGCTGGTGGCAATTCCCTTGCTTTAAAGGTAATGAGGCATGGGTATTACTGGCCAACATTGCGGGCAGATGCATATAGCTTCGCTAAAAGATGCGACAAGTGTCAGCAAATAGCTACTCATGTAAACAGACCACCAAGCCAATTAAATTCTATCACCAGTCCCTGGCCCTTTGCGGCCTAGGGCATAGACTTAATTGGAGAGTTGCCAAAAGGAGAAGGAGGGGTAAAATACGCCGTAGTCACTGTCGATTACTTCACGAAAATGGGTTGAAGCCAAGCCTCTTTCGACTATAATAGCCACCAAATTGCTCAAGTTTGTATACAGCGTCATCATCGGCAGATTTGGTATCCCTTATAAGTTAATTTCCGACAATGGTAAACAATTTGACTGTAAGGAAATGCGCCAACTATGGGATGAATTGGGGATTCAAAATGCATTTTCAGCAGTCGCATATCCACAGAGTAATGGACAAATAGAGGTAGTTAATAAGATCATTAAGCATACCATCAAGGGTAAGCTCGAAGAACGTAAAGGCACATGGCCAGAAGAACTCCCCAAGTTCGATGGTCCTATAATTCAACTCCTCGATCCACGATTGGTGAAACCCCCTTCTCGCTCTCTTATGGGTGCGAAGCCATGGTACTAGTCGAAGTTAGAGCAGGATCTCTAATGAGAAATGTTTTTAACCTTAGCAGTATTAAAGAGAATCAATTGATACAGCTCGATCTTTTGGAAGAAAAGCGCGATCAGGCTCATTTGAAAAATGTGGCCTATCAGCAGCGAACAACTCGTTATTTCAACTCCAAGGTTAAAGAGTGAAGTCTGCGAGTAGGCGATTTGGTTCTGCGAAAGGTCATGCCAAACACTCGAAACTCAGCACATGGATTTTGGCGATAATTGGGAGGGACCATACCTAATCCCTGAAAAAATTGGTAGTGCGACCTATCGATTATCAGACCTTGAGGGAACCGCGATTAAAAGAGCTTAGAATGGCGAGAGTTTAAAGTATTATTATCAATAGTACTCGTATTGTAATTATACTTAGTCAATTTATTTTGATAAATATCCTAAGTATAAGCGGTATAGCCTACCATTGTACTATTGATTATTATAATAAATTTTTTGAAGTTTTTAATTTTTATCCTCTTCGCAAGTTTTACATTCTAAGTTATTACACCAAGCTGTAATAATAAAAAACATTGCGAATAGAAACAATAAGGTAAAATATCAAAAGAGCAGTTTAGATTATGCGAGTACACCTGTACCGCTTAGTAAACATGCAAAAGTACATATCCATGAAAGGATATATCATTTGAAAATAAAGTAGTTAAAGTTTATTTGAAGTACAAAGCGTGAGTACCCATGTACCGCTAACAAAAGGAATAAAAGTTCAACAATAATAAAAAGGACTTAGATAAATTAAGGAGCTGGAGTGATGGAATCATCTACGACCTTGCTTGCAGCACCATCAACGACTTCCTCAGTATCCGCGTTCTCAGCCTCCAAAGGGAAAAGGTTTCCTCCGCATCCTTGAGTTTGGGTAGGCGACATAGCACGAAAAGCCTTGGCTATTTTAACTACTTCTGTCCCAAGGACTGAGAAATCGAAGTCAGGCAATTTGGACAAGGTCGTGTATATATAGTCAGAAACAGCGTGGTCGTACTGTCTCTTCCCGTACTCCTCACGATGACGAGTCAGTTCCTTAACTCGCGACTCTGAGAGTCTGGCTTTGTCCTCTGCTTGCTTGGTCTTTTCCTCTGCCTGCTCCTTGGCTTTCTTGAGATCCTCGACGTCTTTCTCTCCCGAAGTCGCTTCCAACTTCAGTTTTTTCACATTTTCATGAAGAAGGGTGTTTTGCTTCCTCAAAATATCGACCTCCATGGTACCTGCGACGAAAGCCTTCGAGAACATGGCAATGAACTACGACGCCAATTCTGCGGAGCATGACATCTATTCCTCGGAAGGAGTCCCTTCAACCTTTGACATAAACTCCTCACCCACGAACTTGTCCAAATTGCCTGACTTCGATTTATCAGTCCTTGGGATAGAAGCAGTTGAAATAGCCGAGGCTTTTCGTGCTATGTCGCCTACCCAAACTCAATATATTACCTGATGTTGGTCTTGATGTTTATTTGGATAGACGCTTGTCTATTCTTTCCTTTTGTTTCTTAGAAGGCTCCTTGTATACTGGCTCCCGCTGAAGGCTGGCATTCTCAAGAATTAGCTTGTGTTCTTGTAGTTTGGTAGTCGTACACAGCAATCACCAATCGTGATCTTGAACAGACAAGCTACTGAGAACCTCGGTAATTTCTCTGCGAGCAGGGTCCAGAACAGGTCGAGCCGGCCTATCTGTGATCAATGAAAGATAAACATTAGCGACTTTACAAGGTAATAAAAATATACTAAGTGTTGAGATACGCGACGTAATAGGTCGACGATTGAAATCAGTCCTATATCTTGGTACTTTAAACGCGTAAAACCACTTAGATTTCCAATCTCCCATATTGGAAACCATGCCTTCTACCCCATTAATTTCAGAATTTGCCCATTTACTAAAGTAGTAAAAGCCGTTGTTGTGGCAAACGTTCTTTATATCGTAAAAATAGCTAGTCTTCCATCGATGGTTCCCCTTGGACATATTCCATGTACATCACATAGAATCCCAGAACTATGCGATAATTGTTTGGGGTTAGTTGGAAGGGAGAGACATCGTAGTGTCTGAGGACGACTTTAACGAAGTAATGAAAAGGTAAAGATACCCCACATCGAAGAATAAGGATAGAAACAACCACGTCTTGCGTGGGGATGATCACGTGGTTGGTAAAAGGGAGATGAGGTCTTTGAGATGCTTAAGGACACATGGTCCCAAGTCGCAACAAATTCAACTGTGCAAATGTATGCAGGTCAGATTTGGTAACTCGCGAGACCAAGTGCTTTCATGAAAAGGGTTCATTCTATTGAGCATCGTCAACTGAATCTATTTCACTACCCTCAACTTTCTCCTCCTCCTCCAACTCGCGATCAGGAACCTCGAAGTCCTCTCCCATTTATTCAAATTCAATATTAGGCGCATGCCTCGAGTGAGTGAGGTACTCTTGGGGAGACACCATAGATTCACTGTCGCAAATCTCAATCGTTCCTGGTTCAGCGAGTTCCTGAACCATCCTATCTATCTCATCAGTAGATAGTGAGCCTAGATGCATAGCCCTATCGACACGAACCTCCTCCTCAAAAATTGAGGTAGGTATAAAGATATCGCTCTTATCCAGTTCATCAGTAAAGGCCCCGCCTCCAGAGTCGAGCATTTGGCTATTCGACAGGTCACTCATATGACAGATAAAAGATCTTTTCAGTGTGGTGAAAGTGCAAGAATTACACCGGTGACCTCACCCGCATAAAAGAAATTCAGAAAATATGGAGGATTAACCAAACATCTCCAGAAAATGGCTAGGTGTATCTCAATAACCTAATGCTCATGTTGCTACATGAGTATTAAGGTATTGAGGCACAACCACTATTTCGAGAATATAGCTAATCCTCTCAAGGTGTAAGTCACACATGTGCAACTAACAGTATGTCTCAAAAAATGGCTGGGAGTTTCCCAGTGACCTAAGGGGCATGCGTTTTTAGCATAACCATAGAGTTACTGGGACACACCCACCCTTTCGAGAAATCTGGTCAATTCCAACATGCGACTAAAAAAAAGCAAGAAAAGCAAAAACTGGCTATATGTCGCGAATGGTTGGGTGTGTCACAGTGACCCAAGGAACATTCATACACTTGCATGAACATTAAGTTACAGTGACACACCCACCATTCAATAGACTCAACCAATATTCGCAACAAAAACATATATAAATCAGAAGGCTAAAAATAAACCCTAAGTTCTAAACAGGGATTAAGATAACTAAATTTCAGATTTACTAAATTATTCAAATATATATGCGAGTATTCAAGATGTTCATCCTAATACTCGCGAGTATTCAGAATACTCAACAAGAAAGATGCGAATACTCAAGGTGTTCTTCCTGAAACCCGTGATTACTCAAATTTTAGGCCCATATTTCCTAGAAAAATACCCAATTTTGTCAGAAAATAAAGTCACATATATATACTTCCTAATGTCTCATATATTCTCTACCTCCTAAAGTGCAGAATATAGATTGACTCTCAAAATAAAGGAAAAAACAGTTACAAACGATTTTCCACTAACCTTGAGAATGTCGATATTCTTCAGTCGATTCAGAGGCTTTCAAAGACCGTTTTTGGAAGAGAAAAAAGGAAATGGAAAAGGGGTTTTTGAAGTTTAAAAAAATTAGAGAGAAAAGAAGAGAGAAGTAAAAATGAGAGGGAAAAAATTAAGGATCATTTCGTATCAGGATGGTTAAATACCATTATCCCTCATTAATTGGGATTGAGACATGTGGTAAGATAATGCCTAAGGTCTCACAATCTAATGGTTATCCATAATCACGCCTACATGGACTCCAAAGAGTTTTGATGACGTGGCACCCCAAATGGGTTAAGTATAATGATTACAGTCGTCTTTTCAAAACCCTCAATTAGACAACCAAAAGTCACCATCTCATGATATCCTTTCGCCTGCCTCTCGCTTATAGTTTCCCTTATGACATAAGCTGTCAATTGCAAAACTAGGGGCATGTGTTATAGTGAGAATTTCTCACTTAGAAACTCGAGACCAGGCTCCTATAAAAATGACACGTGGACTCACTCTCCTCGAGGAGGGCTGAGATGTAAGTGAGAGACCTCTTGAGTGCAAACCTCGCCTGAACCAGACTCAGCGGGATGATGTGACCTTGACAGTGTCTAGTCGCATTCGAGTAGCTCGCACAAAGCAGGACCGAAGATCGGGTTAAGACTCTCATATACCAAGACATATGCGAGGACTATAAAGGTCTTCCTGTGAAGAGATAAAGATTGCTTCTAAACTCAGCGAGCTGGTTTGGATGACCCAATAACCTCGATAACCCGATAAGGACTCACATGTCTTAAGTTATCGACATATTACAAGATGTCCGTATAAGCGACTAGATAGGACGCAAACATCCCAGACTCGATTAGTCTTGTATGCATCTTAAGCCTATGAGCTTATGCAAGAATAAGAACAGACAACTCGCACTATAGAAGTCGCAGACGTTGCTGTATTTAGTAAATTAGGCCAAAACTATTCTTCATTTATTGTATTTACGTTTTTAATGATTTAAATGTTATATTCAATGTACAAACGGATTGATAATGAATTCAATCTCTGTGTAATCAAAGGACACTTGCTTTGTATATAAAGGAGTGATCCAACATGAAATGGACAAGACAGAAAACCATTGCAACAGTGGACTAAGCAGATCGTGATCTGACTGAACAACTATATTCCTTTGTGTTCTTTATATTTCAAGTACGTCAATGTGTTCATAGCTTGAGTACTCACCATTCAAGGTCGAGTACTCACACATTCTCTGTTCATATCTTTATTATATTATTTATTTTGGTGTTGTCTAAATTCCTCCAACAACAGTCTGAAACTCCAACTTCAAACAGTAAGTGGCTTTTCTTCTTAATATCTCACATGCTTATTATGTTGTATTTCTGGGTTTAATTGCTGCCTTATTCGTCCGTATCGTTATCATCTCATTTGGATTTAGTAATTTTTTAGGGCTAAATCGTGTCTGGGTAAAGGTTAGGGTTTAGACAGTACGTAGGTTTTCTAGAATCTCCAATTCACCAACTTCTGGTTTGATAAATCTCTTTCTAGGAATTGGGATTGCTTTTTCCTTGCAACAATGTCCCAATTTGGTTCAGAGGTTTATTGTCCAGGAGATTTAGAAATTGAGTATCCTACTGAAATTGCCCTCCGTTACAAACCCAAAATTTCAAAACCTACATCCAAATTAGAGGTAAATGATAAAAGAATTAGGGAGCACTTAGTGAGAATTCATCAGGAAGACAATGCTAGTCGCCACAGACGCTTCTTGTAAGAAGTCACTAAAGGCAAATGTCGTTTCTTGCGAGATGCCGCTTGGCCTGAACGTCCTAGTGTGTCTTCTACTCCTTTGGATAAACCTCTGTTCTTACCTAAAGTCACAATTTCTTTTGAACCAAGTCACTTGGATTTATAAATAATGTCTCCCAAGCCACGTAAATCAAAGACTCCCCAGGATCCTAATGTCACCTTCGAGGTATAGTTAATAGAGTCGAGGGTGCAAACTATCTCAGGCTACGTAGGCGATTCACTAAGGACTTGCGGAATTAAATATAGGCTAGACCGCCAGGTGAGATCAGTGCGAGTCGGTGAATTTAGTTGTTACCCCCTGTGCATCTTAGAAGTGAGACTTTTGAGGGTGCCAATGTCGAGAACAGTACAATTGGCTCGACTGCTATAGGCGCTGGGAGCCTCGTGCACATCAGGGCAGGGGAAATAACCCCCTTCATGATTATTTCAAGGACTTTACAAACCACCTCGAGCTTGCCCTGTTTCAATTGAATCATGTCTCCTATAGAATCCTCACAAGTCTAAGGGTTTTGTACAACATTCTAAATTGGGATCAGTGCCCCACTCCTCTGGAAATAGAGTATCTCTACTCTGTTAAAGTTGTCCCAGCGAGGAAGAATGTCGCAGGAGGCTTTTACTATCTTGACACTCACTCTGGCGAGCATAAAATCATTGTGGATTTGCCAAACAAAACTTCCTTCAAGGACGATTTCTTTTGGATGACCGACCTCTCCCCAATCGGCACAACCACTTTCCGTATAATTCGTAAGTGATTGTTTACATTAGACTTGGTTAAATTAATCCATGACTTTTAATTTAGGTTACCTGATTAAAATTTTGTTTTGTTTTCGATAGCTATCTCAAAAAGACCTACCCCCACTCCTGAGATGGCCGAGCGGTATAGGCTCCTGTTGACTCTTCCTTACGGCCTTAGGTCATACGATTTCCTTCTAAACGAGGTCAATCTGAGGTCTGTGGATCTCCTAACTGACAAGGAGTTTACTTGTGATTACAAATATTCAAAGTATTCTTCTTGGCAGTAGGTTCCTATCCCAAACAAGGAAAAAGCCCGATATCGCGTGGCTCGGGCACAGTATCTTCAAAATACTGCCCCCAGGAAGCAAGTGAGGAGCATCCAGAGGTAATCAATGTGGTTGGTCAACCACACTGCTTAGGGCTGAGCGTACCACTCTAGTTACATTTCGAGATAGCCGCTTTAATTTTTATATTTGGAACCCTCTCCTCGTAGATCGCATAACAGATAGGTTTGACATCTGGTACCATAAATTTTATGTCCAAATCAGCTATAATAAGTCGTACTATGGTACAACCGAGTAATATGGTACCATGATGAATAGGGCAAGTCACCTAGATACGAGTTGGAATTTAGAACCAGTTGATCCCTTTGATGTATTCAAGATTACGGTTTGTAGGGATTTTAATGGATATTATGGTCCTTCTACCCCATCTTCTAGTCATACATTGTAATGCCCTTTTCCATAGGGACGCCATGTATGCGATTTCATAAACTAATTAAATACTAATAGATTAATTAGTTATAAAAAACTGTGATAATATTAAAAACTTGACTAAAAGAAAGGGCTAAAAACGGACATTATAACAGCAGTAGAAAGGTGTTTCGGGGATCCCTGTTATAAAAAGTTTAACAAAAACACTATATACAATGCCTCAAAAATATAAAACCAAAATACACAATACATACAACCAGTCTAAAACAACTCATGGCAATACATCACACTGGCCGGTGGGGGTTAATATGTACATTGCTAAAGAAGGCAGTCACCTCATGGCAGCTCTAACTTTTCCTTGCCCTGACCTGCACCACATAGCACCTGTGAGTCACAAGTACTCAGCTAGAAAAGCAATAATAATGATTATATAGTTTATTATTTGAATATTATCATTTATACACAATTAGTATCAAACCATTACACATCGTTCATAAGATGAAATCCAAATCACTACTGGCATCTGCCATGAATAAGCATCAGTATACAAATATCTGGTAATACAAAACCGTTACACCAATAATAGGAATCATATTCATTTAAAAATATACTTTATATATGTTACCTCATAAAGTAACCATCTTCATTACATTACATTGCCTAATCAGGCAAGTCAATGCTTTAGTTTAAAAATCCTGTATTGCATTGCCTTATCAGACAAGCCCGTGCCATAGCTTGGCACCCATATATCGCATAACTGCACCACCTAATCAGGTGAGCTTGTGCCAAAAACCTGCACCCATATATCATATAATCGCATCACCTAATTAGGTGAGCCCGTGCAACAATCTGGCACTAATATATCGCATCGTCTAATCAGACGAGCCCATACCTATGCCCGGTGCATATCATATGTCACTGACGCCCGTACCTACACTTGATACGTCGCTAGGAAAATTACATCACCTAATCAGGCGAGCTCGTACCTATGCTCAGTACTCATCATATATCAGTGACGCCCGTACTTATGCCCAGTACGTCTCCAGGAAAAAGGCATCACCTAACCAGGTGAACTCGTACCTACGCTCGGTACTCATCATATATCACTGACACCCGTACTTATTCCCAGTACATTGCCAAGAAAATTGCATCACCTAACTAGGTGAGCTTGTACCTACGCTCGTTACTCATCATATATCACTAACACCCGTACTTATGCCCAGCGTCACCAGGAAAATTGCATCACCTAACCAGGTGAGCTCGTACCTACGCTCGGTACTCATCATCAATCATTGACGCCCGTACTTACGCCCTGTACGTCGCTAGGAAAATTTCATCACCTAATCAAGTGAGCCCATATATCACATGCATAATATCATTACATTATCGGTACTCAACCAATCAATCTTTTCATTATATAACAATATTAAATATATCTCAATATTAATCAATTCATTGCAATACTAATTGTATTACATACAATGTACTATGTAGTATGATATACTTTTCTTACCTCAAGTTTTGGTTCAAGTATATTGGCCGACCTACTTGCAGTACGATCAATGATCTCGGGCCTTAAGTCATAATAATAATAGACTAATAAGTGTTTATCCCAAAATACTACTTAACAGTTTGAAAGGATAACCTAGGGTTTCCTACCAAAACTCGTAGTTCAAATACACTAAAATAAAACTTATATTTTGGCTCTAAAACATACACCATATGGTAGAGCTCGTTGCAAGCTTCGAATGGTATATATGTTGGTATTATATTTATCCAGGATCTTAGATCTATTGCAAGTATGTTGATTTAACAACCTAATATTGAACTTCTAAAACGATGAATTAAACACATAAAAGTTAAGAATAACTTACAGTGATTGCAGCGGAATTTATGTCTCCTTCCACTCAGATCTCTAACCCTTGATTCCTGTCTGTAGCAGAGTATAATCAAGATCTGAGCCCGAAAGTTCTTCAGTTGGATGTGATCCTTCACAGTCTTCCAAACTATGATGAGATACTGAATGATGTGAGTGGGAACTTCTCTCTCACTAGGGAATTTTGAAATCTCTCTTTATTTTTCTCTCTTATTTTCGTGTGATACACTTTGCAGAGCAAAGTTTCTCAAGCAACACATATGCATGCAAAGAGAAGAGAGGGGCTGCTATATATAGGAAAAGAGAAGATCACAACTTTCCAAATAAACAGTTTCCTCTTTTACTGTGTAATAGAATAACTGCTTTATTTAGTGTGATTCACCACTTTCCTATTTAGGCTAGGCTTTGATTAGCAATTAAATGACAAATTAAATTGAAAAATAATAATTGGGAAAAGGTAATCATGTGGCCGGCCATGGTGTGAAAAGGGCCTCACATTGATTTTGCAGTTTCCTCAATTTTATTTCTATTTCTCCAAAAATGCCATTTTTCCAATTCTAATCATTTAAATGCCAAAACCAATTATTTAATAACTAAAATAGATTATTAAATAATATTGCCATTTAAAATTAATTATTAATTCAGACATGCAAAGTCTCATAATTAATAATTAAACCTAGAAACCCTCTTATTTACGATTTCATCCCTAAACTGTGAGAATTCACAAATTAGACATAGTCTAACTTTTAGAATTATAATTGATTAATCATAAATCAATTATAGAGTCCTACAAACAGTATAGTCTCAACTAGAATGGGGACCATGGATCTATATTCTGAGCTTCCAATAAGTTGAACCGATTTACCAAGTAAATCCCTAACTTATTAATTCCTCGTTGAATCCACTCTTAGAACTTGGAATTGCACTCTCATACTTATATAGAGCATATCATATGTTTCACGATATCAATATGCTATCTCATTTAACCATTGTTATAATCTTAACGTGATTTAGTAGATCCTCTATATAGATGATTTACATCGAGACGGGACTAATTTACCGTTTACACCCCTCAATGTATTTTGCCCATTTGAACACTTAGTTACCTGTAAATGATGTTTTAGTGATCTAATAAATAGTCACTGAAACAAGAGCTCATCCATTTACTTCTATTCAACTAAGCTCAAAAGGAATCATCACTTTACTTCTATACACCAGTAGAAGCTATAGATTTCCATATTTATGTTTAGCACTCCCTATTCAGTTATGCTATCATGTTCCCAAAATATATGTATTATCCTGACTCAAAACAGGCTTTAACTAATAAATCAAAGAACAAGAATAGCACTCCTGAAATTGAGCCTAAGCATATCAGGATTTAGATTCTCTTAATCTAAGATCAACTTCTGACATTGACTTGGAAAGATACAACGGTAAGTTTACAATATCTTTAACCAAGTTCAATATCGGTCCAGTCCAATGCATACTCCATGCATTCGAAACCAGTATACTTTACCAATGTTCTGGAAAGAACATAACACTTACTCCAAGTGTAAGTATACTTCATCGCTGATTATCACATCAGTGTAAATCCAAAACACTGATGAACAGGGACCAAATCTTTTGAACCATATAATCACAATCACATTCCACTGTATTGACGATACTGTAATTGTGAATAACTATATGTTCTGGATTTAACTGATTTTGTGCATATATCAAATATATGTATTAAACCATAAACATGTAACATACATGTAAACATGCTTCACTTCTAAATTGATAACTAATCAGATTGTAATGAGTTTTATTTAGGGCATAAAACCCAACAATATAGTGTTAGGTTTTATGCCCTAAATAAAACTCCATTTCAATGTAATCTAGTTTATTCAACATCAGTAAAGAAACTGAAGTATTTTTCATTCATTTGTGTATGTTTTGGTTCATCTTATCAATTGCTTATCTATTTGATTTATAAATTCATCTGAAACCCTTTTCACATACTTGATCCTGTTTATTGTGTTGTCAACATATTGGAAAGTAAACATGACTATGTGAATAAAGTTTCCTAGATTTATCAAACACAGGGTTTTACTGATATGATAATCTACAACAGAGTTTACTTGCATTTGGAGAAATGCTATGTTCTTTCCAGAGCATTGGTTAAAGTAAAGCTCAGGTTGGGTGCATGGAGTATGCATTAGAAGGGACCGATATTGAACTTTGACTTAGATTTATTAAACTTACCGTAATATCTATTCAAGTCAATATCGCCTAGTTGATCCTAGATCAAATGATCTTAATCCTGTTATGATTAGGCTCAATCTCAAGAGGTTATTCGTGTTCTTTGATTTGTTAGTTAAGCCTACTTTTAGGTCAGGGTGATACGTACATTTTGGGAACACGGTAGTGCAATTGAGTGGGAGCGCTAACATAAACATAGAATCTATAGCTTCTATCTGGTGAATAGTAAGTAAAGGATGATCTCCTTCGAGCTTCGAGCTTGCGCCGAGGATTCTCGGTCATGCATCCTGCTGCACGTGCTCGGACAGTATGCAATGCATACTGTCCGTACAACTCGCAATTTTTTCGTTTTTCTTCGATTTTTCATGCTATTTCATGGAATTAACTTCCGATTTTTTGTGTAGTTTTCTATTTTGATTTTTACTTTTCAATTTTTAAATCTAATATCAAAAATAAATTAATTTGAATTTTTAAATTTAATTTTAGATATTAGTGTAATTTGAATTTGAAAACAAGTAAATATCTATCTTTTTGCTTGATTTTATATCTTATTTTTAAATTTGATTATTTTATATTGTCTTTTAAATTTAAAGGTCAGATATTAAATATTTTTTAAATTAATTTTTTTTAAAATATTTTACATTATTTAAATTTAAAATAAGATTATTATAATCATGTAATTTTAAATAGAAGAAAGATATTTTGCTAATTTTTTAAATTTTTGTTATTTTATTTAAATTAAATAATAAAATTTGAAAAATATTTATTTTTTTTATTTTATATTTAATTTATAAAATAATTTTTTAAAAATTTAAAAGGTAGCTAGCAATTATTTTTGAAATGATATTTAGGTTAGTTGAAACCTAATTTTTCAAAAATTGTAGGTTTAATTTTAATTTTTTTAATTATTATTTTATTATTTTAAAAATCGAAATATTTTTATTATTTAAATATTTTTCAAAAAATAATTATTTAAAATTAAATAAATCCTACATCCAACTATCCAATTCATCTTGTTGCAGGAGTATGTGTTTTAGCTTGTATGTAAGTTTTATAAAACCTATTATTGCTTGATTGCAAATAGCCATGGTTAACTTGTTGACAGATCCAATGATCTGATTTTAACTCATAGTTCAATTGGTCAAGTAAATAATTTGTAACAGGTAAATTTTACAATCTTCTTTCATCTGTGTATGACCTAGCAACATGATAGGATCCATCCAAATGTGTGCATGTGTGAGCCTATATGTTTAATTTTTGTTATAGATGCATATAGGTTGTTGTTGCTAAATAAAATATCATAGTTTTTGATAGATTTTATTTAGGCCCATTTAGTTTTTGAGCCTATTCAATTAATAACAGTTGTTCATTTTAAGGTCAAATTCCTCTCTTTTGGGCCTTGTGTGAGAGTTGGGAGCCATAGTAGTGGGTACGACATACTGAACCCAGCCCCCCTCACATGAACTACCCCAATTGTGAAGGCCCATTTGCCTGATTTGAATAATTGTACTAGGTTAATTAAATTAGTTTAACCTAATAAAATTGATTAGCAACATAATTAATTTCATTTATCTTGAAATTAATTTAAGAAAACCATAGTTTAAAGAATTTTATTCTAAGCTAAACTATATGTATTTTCTTGTATTTAATTAAATATAGAATTATAACCAACTAGATTCTTTCTGAAGCTTAATTTAAATTTTTCATTAAATATTCCTATTTAAGTTAAAATTTAGTTATCTCTAACTAATCAACTTAAATCTGAATATCTTTTGATTTTCAAATTTCAAAATTAAGTTGAGGAATTTTAAGAATTAGTTATTAAGATTCTTTAAATATTTTTTAAGTTGATATTTTTTCAAATATTAACTTAAAATGGAATATTTTCAAATTAAGTGGTTACAACTTAATTTTATATTTAATTAAAATTTGAAAGATATTTAAGTTGATTTTTTAGATTCTTCTAAACAACTTAAACAAGATATTTTCAAATTTGTTCCATTATATTCAAATTTATTTTTCGAATTTTAATAATGATTGAAATTTAATTAAAGTTGATTTTTTATTTAAACCAACTTTAATTTGTAATTTTTCATTATTAAAATATGGAACTGATGATTAAATAAAACACATATTTTTTTTTAAATAATGAGCTTTAATCAAAAGATATTCGATCTCTATTGTTCGTCTTACAAAAGTTAAATTTTTTCAATATAAACTCAAGACGCTAGACTTCGTCCCCCTATGGATGGTTATTCGTTGAAAACTTTTAACACCGTAAGATCTCATATGATAAGTGTTTTGTGAGTTTTCGTCTCTATTAGACTCTCCCCTACGGTGACTACTTAGAGATAAACTCATAAAACATGAAACAATGGTGGAAGCTCATAAAATGAGAATAACCTTGACTCTCGCCTACCGGGACAACATTGGATTCTCATTTTGATCGAATAAAAGGTTGCTAAAATGGTTTTATTTTAGATGAGCTAACTACTCTATTCAACTAATGTTATCTTTGACTCTCGCCTACCGGGACACTGCATTTCATTATGTTAGAAACCTTGGAAAATAAACTATGTTAGATTTAGTATTTTTATAACATATGTGATTATTTGTTATTATCTGAACTTGTGTATGAATTTGAACCAAAACCTTACTTCTGTTTTATTGATGTGTTGTAGTGCCAATAACCCTCATCCCATTCCACTCTTAGTTAATATCTTAGCAAATGAACTTGAAGTTAGAAACTCCTTGTCAGATTAATACTTCACATATGCTCATGATGAACATGAAATTCCAGAAAGCAGGTAAGCTGGGAATTGTTCACTCTGAAGAGCAAATAGTTCATAACTCCATAAATCCTACTATTTCAAGCTTAGTTGAGAAGATAAGAGAAAGTGATTCCACTTCCTCAAGTTATACTTCGCAACAAATTGTACCAACAAGAACAACAATTAACAAACGAATAAGCAGTGATGCTTTAGTCTTCGAATCATGTGTTTTAGAGAATGATAAATCCATTTGGATTCTTGATTCTGGGTCTACAAACCATGTAAGTTGTTCATTGCAATTGCTTTCAAATTGGAATTATTTGAAATCCGGAGAGTTGAAACTTAAGGTTGGTAATGGAGAAATGGTTTCGGTTAGAGCTAGAGGAAAAGCCAAACTCAAGTTTCAAAACAGAATTTTGGAATTAGACAATGTCTTATACATTCCAAATTTCAGTAGAAACTTGGTTTCTGTTTCATGCTTACAATTGCAACAATACAAATTAGATTTTTCAAGTTCTGTAACTACCATTTCTCGAAATGACATTCATATTTGTGTTGCATCCATGGAACAGGGGCTTTATGTTCTTAGACCAGAAACACCATTTGCCCTACATAACGAACTTTTTAAAGTAGCTAAACCTAGAAACCACAAAAAGCAAAAGATCGATGATGATAATGAAACATATCTATGGCATTTACGTTTAGGTCACATAGGCTATGACAGACTAAATAGGCTAACCAAAGACGGTCCATTGAAAAATGTCGTCTTAGGTGAATTACCTGTTTGCGAGTCTTGCTTAGAAGGAAAGATGACTAAATGTTCTTTCTCTGCAAAGGGAGAGCGTGCCAAACAACCCCTAGGGTTAGTGCATTCAGATGTTTGCGGACCTTTGAATGTAAAAGCTCGAGGTGGTTATGAGTACTTTGTCACTTTCATTGACAATTACTCTAGATATGGACATATTTACCTTATGCATAAGAAATCCGAAACGTTTGAAAGTTTCAGGAATTTCACGCATTGGCTCAAAACCAATTAAATAAACCATTAAAGATCTTGCGAACTGATAGGGGTGGAGAATATATGGATATGCAGTTCAAAGATCATTTAATTGAACTTGGAATTGAATCCCAATTAACCGCCCCTAGCGCTCCACAGCAAAATGGAGTTGCAGAAAGACGGAATCGCACGCTTTTGGAAATAGTTAGGTCCATGCTTAGTTATTCAACTCTACCTACGTCCTTCTGGGGATATGCATTTCAGATGGCAACCGACATTCTAAATGTTGTTCCATCTAAATCAATCACTAAGACACCTTTAGAACTATAGAATGGTCGTACACCTAGTTTACGCCATTACAGAATCTGGGGGTGCCCTGCTCATGTCTTAAGAAATAAAGACGTCAAACTTGAGTCACGAACTGAAGTTTGCATGTTTGTCGGAAATTCTAAAGAGACTAGGGGTGGACTACTTTATAGTCGGAAGGATGATAAAGTGTTTGTTTCCACAAATGCCACTTTCCTTGAAGATGACTATATTAAGAATTTCAAACCACAAAGTAAAGTAGTGTTGGAGGAAATGCTTTCAGATATAAGTCCTTCCAATGTTCCGTCCTCTTCCACTCAAGAAGAGGACAATCCCACTTCCTCAGTCGAACCAATTGAGAAAACTACTGCTAAAGTTCCTGTTCAGAAGATCACCGATCCTCGTCGTAGCTGAGGGTTCGTGGGTTCAAGGGGTTCTGTGGTTCGTTGTTCGTGTCTGTGTGGTGGGTGTCAGTGTGGTTCGTGGTCTGTGGTGGTCTGTGTTCTGTGGTTCGTGGTTCAGTGGTTGTGTTCTGTGGTTCAGTGGTCTGTGGTCTGTGGTTTGCCTAGTTTGTGGTTCGTGGTTATCAGTGGTTCGTGGTTTGTGGTTTGTGGTTTTAGGTTTTAGGTTTAGGGTGGTTCTGTGGTTTGTGGTTTCAGTTCGTGTCTAGGGTTCAGTGGTTTGTGGTTTGTGGTTCGTGGTTCGTGGTTCTGTTTAGGTTTGTGGTTTGTGGTTTGTGGTTCTGGTTCAGTGGTTCAGGGTTCGTG